>NC_090387.1:11079482-11385391 GCF_036365525.1 Heterodontus francisci
ATTGCGTGCAATTCTGTCACCACTACCAGAAGGAAGTGGAGGCTTTGGAAAGGGTACAGAAGAGGTTTACCAGGATGTTGCCTGGTCTGGAGGGTATTAGCTATGAGGAGAGTTTGGATAAACTCGGATTGTTTTCACTGGAACGACAGAGGTGGAGGGGCGACATGATAGAGGTTTACAAAGTTATGAGTGGCATGGACAGAGTGGATAGTCAGAAGCTTTTTCCCAGGGTGGAAGAGTCAGTTACTGAGGGACATAGGTTTAAGATGTGAGGGGCAAAGTTTCGAGGGGATGTGCGAGGCAAGTTCTTTACACAGAGGGTGGTGAGTGCCTGGAACTTGCTGCCGGGGGAGGTGGTGGAAGCAGGTACCATAGCGACATTTAGGAGGCATCATGACAAATACATGAATAGGATGGGAATAGAGGGGTACGGACCCCGGAAGTGCAGAAGGTTTTAGTTTAGACAGGCATCAAGATCGGCGCAGGCTTAGAGGGCCGAATGGCCTGTTCCTGTGCTGTACTGTTCTTTGTTCTTTGACTAACAACGCGAGGGAATATACAATAGATGGTAGGACCCGAGGAAGTACAGAGTGTCAGAGGGATCTTGGTGTACTTGTCCATCGATCACTGAAGCCAGCAGCACAGGTAGATAAGGTGGTAAGGAAGGCATATGGGATACTTGCCTTTATTAGCCGAGGCATAGAATACAAGAGTAGGGGGGTTAATATGGAGCTGTATAAAATGCTAGTTAGGCCACAGCTGGAGTACTGTGTACAGTTCTGGGCACCACACTATAGGAAGGATGTGATTGCATTGGAGAGGGTGCAGAGGAGATTCACCAGGATGTTGCCTGGGTTGGAGCATTTCAGCTATGAAGAGAGACTGAAAAGGCAAGGGTTGTTTTCCTTAGAACAGAAAAGGCTGAGGGGGGACATGATTGAGGTATACAAAATTATGAGGGGCATTGATAGGATAGATAGGAAGAGACTTTTTCTCTTAGCGGAGGGGTCAATAACAAGGGGGCATAGATTTCAGGTAAGGGGCAGGAGGTTTAGAGGGGATTTGAGGAATTTTTTTTTCACCCAGAGGGTGGTTGGAATACACTGCCTGAAGATGTGGTAGAGGCAGGAACCCTCACAACATTTAAGAAGTATTTGGATGAGCACTTGAAACGCCATAGCATACAAGGCTAGGGTCCAAGTGCTGGAAAATGGGACGAGAATAGTTTGGTGCTTGATGGCCGGCACAGACACGATGGGCCAAGCGGCCTGTTTCTGTGCTGTATCACTCTATGACTCTCTGACTATCTCAATCCCTGCGACTAATAAAAATTTTGCTCTCGGGCAAAGTGGACAACTTATCATGATCTTTATTTTCATGTTGCAAGAATAGGTTGGTTACTTCATGCTCTGCACAAAGTCAAGATGTGCATATTTGGGAATCCTGGAACCTTTGGTCTCCGGGTCTCTTTGAGAAGCTACATTACTGGGAATGTTTGATAAGCATGTACAATGTAATTTTATCAGAGAACGTAAAAAAAAAATCTTTCTTTCATTGTTGCAGCATTTACTGATGGTTGCCCTAGGAAACTAAATTTAGCCCCACTCAATGGAAAAGATTTTCAACTTACTGCTTGATGTAAAACTGGCATTGTTGATAGCCAACAGTGGAGATGTCCTCATTTGGTCAAGATGGTAGCAACTGTTTTATGCAGCAAATTATTATAATCTGGAATGCACTGCCTGACAATATGGAGGAAGCAGATTGAATAGTAACTTTCGGAAGAGAATTGGATCTATACTTCACATTGAGAAAAATTTAGGGCTCTGGGGGAAAAGTAATCATGTGGGGCTTGTTGAATATTTCTTTCGGAGGCAAGATAGGCCAAATAGCTTCCTTTTGTGCTGCAAAATTTGATGATTCTATGGTTTCTATAATGGTAGCTGAGATGCAATGGTGGTTTTCTGCCAGGGTAGGAAGTTCAAAATCTACCTTTATGTCTTAGCTTTGCTCGTAAACTTTGAATGCCCAAGGGTGAAACACAATCACTGCAGGATAGAACTGGCCAGTCACAGAAAACTGGTGTGTTATCTTCAGTAACAAGAGGACCAAATTCATGGGCAGAATTTTATCTGACAAGTGGGGGCCAAGTGTAAATTTGGATAGGGGTGAGAGAGAGAGTTAAATCCCTCAAAAATGCTAGTGTGTCGGAGCCTTTTAGAGGGGCACATTCGGAGGTGAGTGGGAAACCCCCATGGCGATGTCAAGGCTGTCATTTAAAAATGATGAGAGGCAATTAATTCAGAATTTCACCCAGCATTCTGCTTTTAACAGCCAGTGCACTGGTTTCCCGAGCTATGTGATACTCACGAGGATCAACAAGGCAGGATCACAGTGTGGATTCATTATTCTGTGAAACTGATAGGCTGGAAAGCCTTTAAGGACTGAAACTGCTTACTTGCCTATATGAAAGGCTTTATTTGTTTTACAGTTTATTTTATTTTGAGATACAGCACTGAAACAGGCCCTTTGGCCCACTGAGTCTGTGCCAACCAAGAACCACCCATTTATACTAGCCCTACAGTAATCCCATATTCCCTACCAACACTAGGGGCAATTTACAATGGCCAATTTTACCTGTCACTTGCAAGTCTTTGGCAGTGGGAGGAAACCGGAGCACCTGACGAAAACCCACACGGTCACAAGGAGAACTTGCAAACTCTGCACAGGCAGTACCCAGAATTGAACCCGGGTCCCTGGAGTTGTGAGGCTGCGGTGCTAACCACTGCGCCACTGTGCCGCCCTTGTTGATTTCCAACATTTCACCTATCGTGTTGACTTTGATCTGCACATGATTGCTGTCAGCCTTCACTACAGCATAAAAGCAACTTATGCAGCTCTACCTTAGACTTCTGATGAGAAATAAGAGGAGCACCAGGACCACTAGAAGCAAAGCCAATAGCAGCAATAGCCTTCTCCTTAACCGCATGCCACTCCACAAGGACAGAGGAGATGGACACAAGTTGAAGGAGACAAAGTCCTCAACATAGGGTATACAGACAGAGGATCAGCATCCATGACATGACAGAGAAATCGGGCCTCAGGAATCTCAGGATTGCACAGCAGGTTTTTGCTGACATCTGCAGCCTTATGGAATAAGACCTCCATCCCAGTGAACACTCATTGCCAGTGGCCGGCAAAGTCACCACAGCCCTGAATTTCTTCACCTCTGGCTTCTTCCAGGGATCTGCTGGTGACATCTGAAGCATTTCATAATCTTCCACCCACAAGTGCATTTCCCAGGTGACTGATGTCATGTATGTCAGGGCCACCACTTACATCCAATTTGCTACTGATCAGGACAGTTAGAACCAGAGGGCTGTCCCTTTTTGCTGCTCTGGCTGGATTCCCACAGTTACAGGGAGTCACAGGCTGCACACATGGGGCAATCAAACAAACCTTTGTCAATCAGAAGGAATTCCACTCCATCGTTCAACTGGTATGTGACTACTGGAAGGTTTGCGTAAGATCATAAAAAAGAGAAGCAGGAGTAGACCAGGCAGCCTCTCGAGCCTGCGCTGCCATTCAATGCAATCATGGCTGATCTTCTGCCTCAACTTACCCGTCCGCTCCCCATATCCCTTGATACTCTGAGAGAACAAAACCTGTTTATCTCAGATTTAAGTATTCTCAACGATGGAGCATCCATAACCCTCTGGGGTAGAGAATTCCAAAAATTCACAACCCTCTGAGTGAAGAAATTTCTCCTCATCGCAGCACGAAATGATGGACTCCTTATACTGAAACTGTGCCCCATGTTCTAGATTCCACAGCCAGAGAAACAACCTCCCAGTGTCTATCTTGTAAAGTCCCTTCAGAACCTTATATTTTTCATGCAAGATTGTGCAAGGAATTCTGGAAGTTTCCAAGATGCCTTCATTCTGTGGCAGTCATATCTCCCTTTGGTCTTTGCTGCAAGCAGAATCAGCGGTTGGCTCCTTGGAGACAAGGGCTACCCTCTAAGGACCTGCCTGTGAGAAGCCCTACCACTGATGCAGAGGAAATGTACAAGTGGAGCCACATGAGCACAAGGGCACACATAGAGCAAATTCCTGAAGATGTGATTCAGGTGCCTGGCCAGGTTTATGCCGTCCTCCAGTATGCATCATAAAGGGAATGTAGAATGGTAATTGTGTGCTGTGCTTTACACACCATTATGCTGCAGAGAGGACTGGAGCTGCAAGAGGAAGAAGGTGACGACCACTCTGAATACTTAGAGGAGGAGAAAGATGAGGACAAGCGAGAAGAGGAGGAGGCTGATGTGGCCAGGATGCCTGCCGTTGCACACCTAGCTGCTGGAGAAGCCCACAATGGACTCATCCAAGCACAGTCCAGATGAGCTGAGTGTGTGAAACATTATGGCGCAACAATGTAGAACCTGTGGCCGCTCATCTGCGTTCCCCCCCCCACCCCACCACACCTCACACTCCTCCTACCCCCGCCAAGCACAAGTTATTCCGACAGCCTCAAATCCCTCCATCCCATTCACACACCTTGCTTGTCTTCCATTCCAGTCATACCATTCTCCTCAAGGCTAAAGTCCATTTGGAAGGCGGGAGACAACACTGGAGATGATTGGACAACAGAGACTTGAAATAAAGTGCATGATTCACTTACATTTTCCATGACATTAGCACAGTAACATTTTTGTAATCACTCAAGTGAATCCCCTTGTGCAACAAAAAAATCTACTTTTTCCTTTTCTGGTGCTACCCCTGTGGCTTTTGCAGAGCTGGAGGCAGGCTGCTCATTTATCTGCACTGACAGCTAAGATGCCCATGGTGTCTGTCCTCTGGGTTTTGGAGCCCATGATGGCCCCACCAAATACTGCCCCACGTATACCCATGCAGGGGCAGGCTCGGCCAATGGAACAGGGAGCAGCATGTGGGGCTCTAACTGAGGGGCGGATGGTAAGGGATGAGAAATGGGAGCATTTTGAGCAGAGTCCCCACTTCCATGTGCCCTTTTGCCGTCTTCCTCTCATGGCCCATCCACATGTCCCTGCTAGCCGAGAGTGGGAAAGCATTTTGATGAACTTCACTGAGGAATTGAGCAGCCAAGGCAAGGCTTTCCTCCATCCTGTTTAAAGTGGCAGACTGCGTGTGCAGGTCATTAGTGAGGGCCAGCATGCGCTTGGTTGCCTGCCACATCTGACGGTCCATTCAGGTGGTCGCTCTTTCCATGAAGGTGGACATCTACGCAAATGGCCGAAACATCACGGCACAGTGGGCGGCACAGTGGCGCAGTGGTTAGCACCGCAGCCTCACAGCTCCAGCGACCTGGGTTCAATTCCGGGTACTGCCTGTGTGGAGTTTGCAAGTTCTCCCTGTGTCTGTGTGGGTTTCCTCCGGGTGCTCCGGTTTCCTCCCACATGCCAAAGACTTGCAGGTTGATAGGTAAATTGGCCATTAGCAATTGCCCCTAGTGTAGGTCGGTGGTAGGGAAATATAGGGACAGGTGGGGATGTGGTAGGAATATGGGATTAGTGTATAAATGGGTGGTTGATGGTCGGCACAGACTCGGTGGGCCGAAGGGCCTGTTTCAGTGCTGTGTCTCTAAAACTAAAAAACTAAAAACATGTTTGAGACAGACTCCTCCAATCTCTCTCCAAGTCTGTGTAATGCCTCTGAAAAAACTGACAGAACCTTTCACATTGCCTGCTGCTGCTCCTGAAGGGTCCTTTTTGTTGATGACCCCTGAGGCTCAGCATCTGCGCCCAGCTGAGCAGAGCTTGGAGTCTCCTGCACACTCCGATCGGGACGCTCCACTGCTGTTCCTGTCTCCAACAGCTGCTCCAGCTCACTTGTGATGTGTGCCTCACCATGTAACAAACAAACTATCTCTCTTGGTGATTCCACCAAGATGATTGTATCTGAGCTGGTAGAGAGTGCACGTGAGTTGTGTGAGGGTGCTTCCTCAGAGTTCACAATCTCCTCTGAGGACTTCTTGGTCTCTTCCTGCTTCCGCTCCTGTGTCACACTTGACGGACTTGTGGGAGATGAAAGACATGGGGAAAGGGCAAAAAATCAACATTGTGCAACATGACACCAAATTAACATGAGTGATTGTTTGGGACCAAGTGGCAGTGTGACTTCTAACTCTGTCGTGAGGGTCGGGATTTTCAATTGTCGGTGGGGTCGGGAAGGAACATGATTTAAAAATTGCATTCCCGGAGTGCGGCACTGGACCCAGCTGCCTCTGGAACGCGAGGCAATTTTCAAAGAGAGGGTGTGTGTTGCGGGTGGGGGGATCAGGGAACCCACTCACGTTCAATTATTGGCCCATTAAGCTCCTTGAGAAGCTTGTTAACAGGCTGGGGTGGGCAAGAAGGCAATTTTCAAAGCTGTGATCGCTGAACACTAACAGTCCAGTGCATGTTAGCGCACAGCTGTCGGGTTCAAAATGAGCAGAAGTTAAAGTTTTTTTTATTGATGATGAAAAATATCGGGAGCTGGGGGATCTTGTGCCGGACCGCCTGCTTTGCCTTCCATTTGGCCACTTTTATACTCATTGAGGCTGCTGACCCTCCGCTATGCTGCCTGCTCACTCCAGCCTTTGCCGCTCATGCTCTGCAGGTAGTTCCCGCCTCCTGGTCATGCTCGTTGCCACTAATTGTGCACTGAGCTTGCCTTAAGCCCTATTAGGGCAGTTACATTTAAAGATCATGTTGCATGTGATAAAATTGTGGTGTGGGGTCGAGATCTGGAAATTATCTGGGTGTTGGGCTCTCGATTTGAAAATCCAGCCCCAGGTATCTGGAGACTCTCCATCGCCAATGGCCATGCACTGCACCATTCTGCTGATCCCCAAGGTCTCCTCCCTCTGCCATGGTCAGGCTGGAGGGCCACCTCATTGCTCTGTCTGTCCCTGGATCTTTTCACTCTCTTCTCCTGCAAGGAGAGAATGCAGAGAGTTCGGAGTGTGAGAAATAGATTGTGTGGAGAGGAGGGAATGACAATGGGCAGGATTTTTGGTCCCTGCCGAGGTTGGGTACAGAGGTGGATGGAGCCTGAAAATACTGGCACCGTCCCCCTTGAGACAGTCTCATTAAGGGAAATAAAAACAGAAAATGCTGGAAATACTTAGCAGGTCAGGCAGTATCTGTGGAGAGAGAAACAGAGTTAACGTTTCAGGTCGATGATCCTTCATCAGAACTGGGAAAAGTTAGAAATGTCACAGGTTTTAAGTAGGTCAAATGTGGGAGGGTGGAAAAAGAACAAACAGGAAGGTTGTGATAGGGCGTAAGATGGGAACCATTAAATGACAAAAGAGTTGGTGGGGCAGAACCAAAGAGAGTGGCAATGGGACAAGTAAAGAAACAAAAGCTGCGTCCAGAGGAGGTGTGAATGGCAGAATCATGAACAGTTGCTGTCTGAAAGGAAAACAAGAGGACGCAAGATTAAGATGCAAAGAAAAGCAAACAAAATGGGGTGAAATTGTTGAACTCAATGTTGAGTCCAGAAAGTTGTAGAGCGCCTAATCGGAAGATGAGGTGCTGTTCATTGAGCATGTGTTGAGCTTCATTGAAACACTGCAGTCGGCTGAGGACAGGAATGTCAGTGTGAGAGCAAAGTGGAGAATTAAAATTACAGTCCACTGGAAGCTTCAGGCCATGCTTGCGGGCTGAATGGAGGTGTTCTGTCACCCAATCTGCATTTGGCCTCCCAGTATAGAGCAGGCCGCAGTGTGAGCAGTGAATGCAGCTAAAATGAGAGAAGCAAAATTGCTGTTTCACCTGGAAGGAGTGTTTAGGCCCTAAGACGGTGAGGCGATAGGAGGTAAAAGGGAAGGTTCTGCATCTTGTGCGCTTGTATGGAAAGATGCTGCAGGAAGGGGATGTGGTGTTGGGGTGACTGAGGAGTGGACCAGGGTGTTGCAGAGGGAATAGCCTCTTCGGAATGATGAAAGGGAAGGAAAGATGTATTTGCTGGTGGCATCTTGCTGGAGGTGGTGGAAATGGCAGAGGATGATCAGGCGAATACGGAGATTGGTGGGTTGGAAGGTGAGGACAAGGGGAACCGTGTCGCGGTTCTGGGAAGGAGGGGAAGGGGTGAGAGCAAAAGTGCGGGGAATGGGTCAGACACGATCATGGGCCCTGTCAACTACAGTGGGGTCATTTTCAGTTGAGGAAAAAGGAAGAAATATCAGAAGTGTTGATGTGGAGATGCAATGGAGATGCAGAAATTAGTAGAATGGAATGGAGTCCTTACAGGGAGCCTGGATGTGAGAAAGTGTAGTCGATGAAGCTGTGGGATTCAGTGGGCTTATAATGACTATTTGTTGATACCCTATTCCCAGAAATAGAGAAGTGAAGGAAGGGAAGTAAAAACAGAAAGTACTTGAAATACACAGCAGACCTGGCAGCATCTGTGGAGCAAAGTTAACGTTTCAGGTCTGTGACTTTTTATCAGAACAGTGCTGAAGTAGAATAGTGCTTCCCGACTTTGAACCGATTCGGGGTGCTCCAGCTGGTTTCAATTTCTTTTTTTAAGTCTGCAGGAAAACCACAAAGCTGTCCAAAGTTGCAAAGCACTGTTCCCATTCTTAGTAACGGTCAGAGAGAAAGTGAGAAGGGGAGGGGTGGAAGAGAGAGAGAGAGAGAGTGGGGGGGGGAGGGGAGAGAGAGAGAGAGGGGGTTACACAGAGAAAGAGAGAGTGGGGGAGAGAGAGTGGGGGGGGAACTGAGAAAGAGAGAGAGAGGTGGGGGGGGCAGAGAGCATGGGACAGCATGGGGGTGGGAATGACACAGAGTGGGGAGCGACACAAGAGGGAAAGGAGCAACACCGGGGGGAAGACAACACAGAGAGGGGGTGACAAAGAGGGGGACAGCAGAGGGAGGAACACAGAGAGCTACCTCAACGTCGGCAGGGCCCAGCCCAATCCTCCCGGTGGTGACAGAGCACCATGGCGGCCTTCCAGCCGCTGGGCGACGGGACCACCATTTTAATATTCATGGCAACTAAATTAATTGATTTAAAAATACTTACAGCACCTCCTGATGTTCCGCCACGATCATCAGCCTGGCAGTCAGCACTCATGCGCCTTCGGATCCGTCGAAGAAAACAAGGCACAACACTGGTGGGGAGGGGGGTGGAGGTAAGTTTATCAGTGTGGGGGGGAGGGGTGATGGGTTCACTTTAACGTCATGGTGATGGATGGTGGGTAGTGGGGTTGGTGGGAAGGGCTGTAGTTGAGAGTTTATGCAGTTTGGGGAGGAAAGGTCAGATGATAAAGGTGTTTTTGGGGGGGCGAAGGGCAAATGATTAATTTAATTGTTATTTGGGGGGAGTGGGAGAGGGGCAAAATAAATGTGTTCATTAATACTATGCCATGTATCTTTAAATATTTAAAAATGCCGTAGGGCTGGCAGCCCTTTAAAAATGGCGTCAGCGCCTGCACACAGGCAGCTGATGCCATTGCCGGGGACGGACAGCCCGCCACCTCCACGTGATTGGGGGCGTCCCGCTGCGGCTATTTAAAGAGCCGCCAGGCTTGAGATCGTGCTGGCACTTTGGCAAGTGGCGTGCGCAGGCGAGCTGCCATTTCCGAAGCTTGCTGCCGATCTGGCCCATTTGTTGCTGTTTTGATTAATAATAAAATCAATTTTTAATGCCTTTATCTTTCTGAAATTCTCTCACCGGCCCCCTATGTAAGACAAAAATTGTTATGTGGCCCCTCCACACAAAAAAGTTGGAGACTGCTGCTTCAAGGCTTTAACCTCATGTTTCAAAACAACTTAGCAGCTAGGTTATTTTAAAACACAAGTTTAAAGGTTTGTGTTATGTAAACTCATTTTAAAATGGCAAAAGTCACTTCGGGAATGTCTCGAATTCTACGTTCTGGCAAGCATTGCTTTTACTTGGGACACAAGCTCAGTGACATGTTGAAAGTTAATGGACTTTTATTTCTATATGTCACAATTCTGCTGCTATCCATTTGGAATCACATTGTTCCAGAACTTGTATTTAGGGGAAAAAAGGCAAGAAACTCCAAGGAATCTCTAGCAGTCAAGAGTGTATGTTCCTCAAGAATACAAGACTACGGTGCACTGGGCCTGAGTGATATTGGCAAAAACATGATGTCGCTGACCCATTTAAATAGTTAGTAAATTCACTGTAACTGATAACTCTAATAAACCTTAATCTATGATGAACTGTCTATGATTCCTTGACAAACTCCATGCTGTATTTGCAGTTTTAAAAACAGTAAGGGAAGACATAGTAAAAATGTATAATGTTTCAATGACGATGTTAGAAACAGTCATTTTTTTGCTGTGGATTGGTTTAAAGAAAAAGTTTTACAAGTATGTCAAAGATCAGTAACTGCAATGTGCATCACTTACTATACAGTTTGAGGGCAGAGTGGCCAATGTCATTTGAAAGCTGTCAGCATCATGTAATTAAATTATATTATAAGTGCACCTTTGCTAACAGGTGAGTGATTTGGATTAAAGGACATAAATTGGTTAGCCTGGAGTACAATCTTACGGATAGTGACGAAACATTTTGTTATTGAATAATACATGCAGTAACAACCACTCAATTTTTTGCAGAATAGCTTTTTGTTAATTATTATCTTGTCAGAGCTGAATCAGAATCAACAATGATAGACTGAGATATAGACATAAGTGTATTTAAGAGAATTGCTTTATTGGAAGAACTGAAGGGTGGCCTTTATTTGTAATTGTGTTTATCTAATTTCAACGCTAGCTTTGGCGAGCAGATGACAGTTTGTCCATGAGAGATTCTGTTGTTTCTGTATTTTAGAATCCAGGAGCGAGTTTAACAGTCTGTCAAGATGAATAAACTAGTCTTGCCTACCTACCGTTAATTTCTCTATCCCTTCCTGTCCCAATCTGCTTTTCTGCTTTACATGACTCTTCTGAAGTACCATCAGCTTCACCGTATAAAATTCTCCTGATTTGGAGATCACCCTTTTGTTGGCTGCAGACATATTACAAGCAGGTGGAGAAGTTGCACAAACATTTACCACGGGTTAAACTTTCTTGTGACAACAGCAGTGTGAAAAATAGTCCGTCTTCCTGTTGCTGATTTTTCTACATTCCTCATCTCAATAACCACAATAACAATCCTCTCCTTGAGTTTTATGGTTTATTGGATGAATTTGCACTCCCTGCACAGTGTGAATCCACAGAGGTCATCCGATAAGGTGACCCCGTGACAAGGTGTAGCTAGCTCTATTCTGTCCACAAAAGTAGTTTGCATTGTCATTGCATACTATTTTGCTTGATAGCTAGCTAATACAGTGGTGCTGCTCTCCATTGATGTTTGTATGATTAGCTACTTTATTTATCGGGAGAAATGTGTTTTAAATAGGACTGTGTTTTGATGGTATTAGATTGGCTCGACACTTTATATACAGATTAATTATTCCCATGTCTGTGGTTGAGTCAATAATTTTGTCAAATGTCCATGGTGCAGTATGTTGGTGCCTATCCCTGACCATGTGAAGGTTAGAGAAAGGTGGAAATAGGAAGCAAAGTTGATGAAGTTTTCCAGTTCATGGCAAGAGCAGGAAACTGCACTGATACAGGCATCAATGTACCAGAAGAAGAGTTGAGGGAGGGTGTCGGAGTAGGACTGGAGCAAGAAATGCACCACATATCCCACAAAAAGGCAGGCATAGATAGGACCCATTCGGGTACCCATAGCAACACCATTTATTTGGAGGAAGTGAGATGAGTTAAGTGAGAAGTTGTTCAATGTAAAAACAAGTTCAGTCAGGCAGAGAAGGGTGGTGGTGGATGGGGACTGGTTGGGCCTCTGTTCAAGGAAATGGAGAGCCCTCAAACCGTCCTGCTGCGTGAGGAGGATTGGATGTCCATGGTGAAGAGGAGACAGGTAGGATCAGGAAATTGGAAACTGTTAAAGAGACGGAGGGCATCAGAAGAGTCATGGATGTAGGTGGGGAGAGACTGGACAAGGGAAGAAAAAATAGAGTCAAGATAGGAAGAAATCAGTTGATTGGAGCAGGAACAGGCTGAAACAATGGGTCTACTGGGGCAGTCCTGTTTGTGGATCTTGTGAATGAGGTAGAAGCGGGCTGTTTTGGGTTAGAGCACTATGACACTGTGGAGAGGTGAGGTCAGTGACAGTCCTGGAAACAATGGCTCGATATCCGGTGGCTCGATCACGTTCTGGGGAGGTGGCTGAAAGTGTCAGAGAGTTGGCGTTCAGCCTCTGCTAGGTAGAGGTCAGTTCGCCAGACAACAGCACCATCCTTGTCAGCATGTTTGATGACAATGTTAGAGTAGGACCTGAGAGAATGGAGTGTTGCACGTTCAGAGGGAGACAGGCTAGAGTGAGTGAGGGAGGCAGAAAAGTTGTGACGGCCAATGTCACGCCGACTGTTCTCAATTAAAAGATCAAGAGAGGGTAATGGCCAGAGGGAGGAATCCTGGAGATGGGTAAAAGGGGTCCGCTGAGTGGGGGGGTGGGAAGACTTCTGGCTGAAGAAGTGGGCGTGGAAGTGACGGCGATGGAAGAAGAGGTCAACGTCATGCCGAGCACAAAATTCATTGACATGTGGGCGTAAGGGGATATAACTGCGTCCTCTGCTGAGGACAGATCTTTCAGGGTCAGAGAGGAGAAGGCAGCAAGAAGTGACATTACAAGAAGGGTTGGGGTCAGAGGGAAGTGAAGGAGAAGAAAATTCTGGAGGAGCATTGGTACCCATGAACTAAGCAGCTTGTGGTCCTTAACACCTGAAAGAAAGGGAAAATGTTTTTTTAAAGTCACAGATGATACAAAGGATTAAATGAATCTGTGGAGCCGGACAGCTTTGAGATTGAGTGAGTCACTGCTGCTGAAGAGAGAGGTCGGGAATATGTATGTGGCAGCGCATGGCACTGTGTAAATATCGGGATGCGGCAAGAACAATGGTGCAAGTAATGTTCAATATCTCGGAGATACCTGTAACTGGGGGTGAATCCGAAATATGAAGGGTGGAATTTTAGCTGGAATCCACAGAGAATAAGTTGGAGCCGAAGATAGTTCCTAAGGAAGGTGATGTGGCTGTGAAAGTGAGTTTTGATCGATACCTGATCAAACACAAGAAGGAATATAGAAAGAAATGAAGGTGAACAAGGCAAAAGAGATAAAGGGAAATCCCGTCAGAGAGAAGAGCAAATATTCTTCAAGGTAGGCATTCCTGGAAGAGAAGTGACATTGAATTAAACACTAATACAAAAGCAAAATACTGTGGATGCTGGAAATCTGAAATCAAAACAGAAAATTCTGGAAATACTCAGTAGACCTGGCAGCATCTGTGGAGAAAGAAATAGAGGTAACGTTACAGGTCTATGACCTTTCTTCAGAGCGGGGAAAATTTATGAGCCTTGCTTAGGGCAGTTAAAGGAGGCTGACTGGGATTTTCCGGTTGGCCTCCAGTTTCCCAACACGACAGGGGGCAGTCCAACTGCCTGGAGGCTGGCGGTCCGCCAGCTTACAGGCCCTCCCTGCCTGTCTGGGTGGGATTGCAGCCAAAGACCACCCTGTCAAGGTATTTCCACCTCCCCCACTCACCATGATGATGTAAGAGATCACATGTGAGAGAGACTGGAGGGAGAAGCAGCATGGCATCAGAGGAGTCGTACAGACTTATGTAAAGTTGTATATAGTTAAAATGTAATAAATGAGTTAATGTTAAAATTACTGGACTCAGTAATCTTTCCTAGCTGGACTAACCAAATAAACAAACAGCAGCAGACTAACCAAACATACAACACTGGCCCCCAAAGCGAAAATTCAGCCCAACATTTGTGGAGATTAACTGTGAGGGATGGGTGTAAGATAGCAACTAAGATGAGGGTGAATGTGAGTGTTGGCTGTTCAGATGGGGATGTGAGGAGGTGATCTGAGAGAGAGGAATGAATGGAGCTGCAATGTATGACATCTGACGAGTGCTTTGCAGGAGAATGCTGGGGAAGCCAGAGTGTAGGATTGGCATCTGAAAGTGGGATGCCACTCACCTTTCCTGCTCTAATGAGGTCATGGAACCTCTTGTGTCTCTGAATCCAGGTTCGAGGGACATCACTCCTGCTGCACTCCTGCAGCACTTCCAGCCACACCTGCTTGATTTGAGAGGTTGTCCCCATCCTCCCATCTGCAGAAAACAACACTTCTCTGCAGTAGCAGGATCTCCAGGGAAGAGCCAGAAAACCCTGGTAGGAGGGTTGGGATTGGGGACAACCTTCACACTTTGTGCTTCCATTCTTTTGCTTTTTGAAACCTCTGGAACCGATGCAGAAAGCTGTCACTCTCAACCATGCCGCGGTCCCTTTAATTAGAAATCCTATCGTTGTCAGGTGTGGAGCATCATCAAGCCTGCACCCTGTGATTGGGCAAGAAAACCAGAAGTGGGTAATGCCATTGCTCAGTTAAAGAGACATGGCCAAGCCTGCTTCTATGACTGTCAGGGCCAACAAATGCTGGCCTTGCCAGTGATGCCCACATCCCATGAAACAATTGAAAAATGGTTCCCAACCTGTTTCTGGTCCTCCTGCTACAAGCAGGTCAGTTAAGTAAAAGTCTGACCCATGACCATGTTGAGAAAGATGGGCATCTTGGACTAGATTTTCCCATGGGGTTCGGGACCCCGACATCGAGACCAATTGCCGGTCCCGAGCCCACACTTGTCGACAGTGGGACAGGCTCAGCGATCTCTGAGGCGTCCTGCCAATTGACTGCCTCCACTTTTGGCATCTTATGAGGAATGGTAGGCAGGTTCCCAATGCTGCAGGCCCAAACATTGGGATGGCAGCTCTGGAGCCTCAGCAGCCTCACCTGGAGAGGTGTGTGCTACTGAGGCAGGTTGCAGAGCACGAGGACAACTCATCATAGAGACAGCAGTGAAGAAATAAACAAGATCTAGGCCTGGAAGTCCATTGGGATGGAAGAGAAAACTCTCCACTGGATTGGGCTCAGCTGAGATTGCGATCTTTCATGTTCATGGCCCTGTCAATGCAACATGGAGCCTCCGACTCCAATAGACCCCAGACTGCTGCGGAGAGGCCACTTACATTGAGCTGGCCACCTTCACATATGGCGGGGTGCTGCTCTGCCGGTGGGAAAATGCCAGTGAGGCCGCAAATTCATTCCTAATTTGGAATATAACCAGTGTAATTGGCGGCCTGTATTCGACCGTGGGCAGCCAATCTGATTCCCAGCCCTCCCCTGGAAAATTTCCCTGGCAATGGGAATGTGTAAGGGAGCTATCCTGACGTTGCTCACCACTATTTTCCCAGCCCTGCCGCCTCCAACCCGCCATCTTAGGACCAGGAAAATTTAGTCCCTTGACTGTATAGTGCTTGCAAAATCTCCATGGTTACACATAGGCATCCAAGTTGCCAATCAAATTGGAATGACGCTAGGGCGAGCAGGAGACTGATACCTGAGAAAGCTGATGGCCCAAGAGGACTTGGTGCAGGACAGGATCTGGTCAGCTGATATTTGGATAATTTGGACTCCCTATCGTGGGGAACTTGAGATGATGTTGATAAGGAGCAAGTTGATGAAGTCATGTCCAGAGGCACCATGGTTAGTGCCCCTTCTGACAGAATCTGCATCATGTCTCAAACAGCAAGATTGCTGTATTTTGTTTTGAATTACTTCAGAATGAAATTTATTTGAATTGAACTTCAGATAACTCTATCCTTCAGAGAATACTTCTGACTTTTTGGATTAGAAAAATGGTACACAAATCTTTTTAGAGATATCCATATCTCCACAAGGGCTATCAAGACTCATTAGTTCCATGTTGGAATATCTGTGTTCCATAAGCTATTCGCATTGCAAACTAACTCATGTACTTGAAGTGTTAATGTAGGAAGGTTACCAACTGTTATCATTATCTTTGATTGATGAACTATAAAAGGAGTTTCAAGCTAGTCAAAATTCTAATTTGCCTTGTTTTGCGTCTTGGCTGCGTGTCATGAGTAAGTGATTTAACAACCAACCCAGGTGCACAGTGATGGAATTAATCATCATCGTTAGTATTTGTTGATTTTGAAGGAATATTTTTTAACTTCCATTTTGAAGTCAGCCTTTGACTGTCCAGAGGAATTGTATAAAGGTCACAATTTTCCTTATATCTCCGGTTGTCTGATGTAACTTCCTGATTGCACAACAAAATGGGAAGAAGGAGCTCAATGCAATTCTTTGCCCGCTCGGGGACAGGTCCAGAGGATACCTTAAACTTAGAGCTAGGCCATTTCGGGGTAACGTCAAGAAACACTTGTTCACACAAAGAGTAATAGCAATCTGAAACACTCTCCCCACAAAAAGCTGTTGAGGCTGGGGAGGGGAGGGGGTTGTCAATTGCAAATTTCTAAACTGGGATGGGTAGATTTTTGTTGGCTAAGGGTATTAAGAGATATGAGATGGAGATCAGCCATGAACTGATTGAATAACGTAACAGCCTCGAGGGTCTGAATAGCCTAATATTTTTCCTGTGTTCCTAATGATCATATAGATTCTGTTAAACAAATTCTGTAAACAACTGTCAAGATTTTGGACACTGAAGCTGAGATTTTCTGATTGGCATTATTTCAACATGAATGTCAACACACACTAGCATTAATAGAATGCTGATCAGAAAATATAGAATTTTTTGCACTGTTTAAATATTGTGCATGTCGAATGTTGTGCCAGTAGTTACTTACTATTCTCTTTTGCCATGGCTGAATGGATAACATTAAGTCTCACCTGTGTCAGAAGGTTGTGGGTTCAAGACCCGCTCCATAGATTTGAGCACAAAATCCCCACTGACACTTAAGTCTTACAGGTGCAGTCTTTTTGATGAGATGTTAAACTGAGGACCTGTCTGCCCTCTTGGGGTGATGTAAAAGATCCCACAGCACTGCTCAAAGGACAACAAAGGGAATTCTCTCCTATGTCCTGACCAATATTTGTCACTCAAACAACATGACAAGAACAGATCTTTTGGTCATTATCATATTGCTGTTTGTGGGACCTTGCTGTGCACATATTAGCTGTGTGTTTCCTACATTACAACATAGACTGCACTCCAAAAAGTACTTCATATGAGATGCTTAGAGCTATCCTCAGGTTGTGTAAGGACTCTATGTATGCAACTTTTTTCTTTCTGTATGATTGCAAATTAATCCAACTTTTTTTTATGTCTGGAAGCACTGGACTAACATTTTTGTGTTTTATGCTTTTCTACCAAAAAACACAGAGCCACATAGGTCTCCAATGTTCCATTGATTACAAGGCAACCATTACTTCTGCGGCATGTTAACCCATCACATTACAAAAAAATTAGTTGATATAAGACTGCCTATGCAATGTACCTTTGGGCCATAAATATGAGTAAAAAAAAACATTTTGGGAAATGTAATATACTTGTGAGAATTTACTCAACTGTTCTTTCTGAGCTGTTGCCTCACTTATAGCGTCACAATGTTGAAATTGTAACTTATCAGACTGTCGCTTACTGCAATTCATTCTTTCCCACAACTCAAGTTATCTTTTCTCTGTCAGTCTTTCCTTCCTCTTACTCAGTTGCTGCAAACAGATCAATGAGGAATGAAGTTGATTGGGTTTTTGGTTCCTTTATAATAATAAGATAATTATTCAAGAGATTTTGGAACCATTAAAAGTTGATTGTATAGTAGCAATTTGACCAATTCAATCTGCATATAGACTGGGTAAACCCAATGAACACTAATGCTGTGGAGGACGAGTTTCTGAAGTGTGTTAGGGATGGTTTTCTACAAAATATTGAGGAACTGACTAGAGAACAGGATATTTTAGATCTAATATTATGTAATGAGAAAGGGCTAATTAATAATTTTGTTGTAAAAGAATCTTTAGGGATGAGTGACCATAATATGATAGAATTTTACATTCTGTTTGAAAGTGAGGTAGTTCAATCTGAAGCCAGCATGGTAAATTTGAACAAAGGAAATTATGAAGGTATGAGGGACAAATTGGCTGAGGTGGATTGGGAAAAATGCATTAAAAGGTATGACAGTACATAGGCAATGGGTAGTCTTTAAAGAAATATTACATAGTTCAAGGCACAAAAACCCCAGAAGTAAAGGCAGTCAACCGTGGATAACAAAGGAAGTTAAGGATTGTATAAGATTAAAAGAAAAGGCCTATAAATTTGCCAGAAATAGTAGTAAACCTGAGGATTGGGAAGATTTTAGAGTACAGCAAAGGAGGACGAAGAAACTGATAAAGAAAGGGAGAATAGAATATATGAATGTAAACTAGCAAGAAATATAAAAATGGACTGTAAAAGATTCTATCGGTACGTAAATGTTTGGCTAAGACAAATGTGGGTCCATTACAGGCAGTATCAGGAGAATTTCTAATGTACAGAGAAATGGCAGAGAAGCGAAATGATTACTTTGTCTTCACTGAGGAAGATGCAAGAAATCTCCCAGAATTCTCCCAAGGAGGAGAAATATAAAATGGCAAGAACAAGCAGGAAACCTGAGGATTGGGAGCAGTTTAGAATTCAGCAAAGGAAGACAATTGATTAAGAAGGGGAAAATAGAGTATGGGAATAAGCTTGCAGAGAACATAAGAACTGACTGTAAAAGCTTCTATAGATATGTGAAGAGAAAAAGATTAGTGAAGACAAATGTGGGTCCCTTACAGTCAGAAATGGGGGAATGTATAATGGGGATCAAAGAAATGACAGACCAATTAAATTAATACTTTAGTTCTGTCTTCACAAATGAGGACGCAAATTACCTCCCAGAAATGTTGGGAAACATAGGGTCTAGTGAGAAGGAGGAACCGTGTGAAATCAGTATTAGTAGGGAAATGGTGTTAGGGAAATTGATGGGATTGAAGGCTAATAAATCCCCTGGCCCTGATAATCTACACCCCAGAGTATTTAAGGAAGTGGCCCTAGAAATAGTAGATGCATTGCTGGTCATTTTTCAAAATTCTATGGACTCTGGAACAATTTCAATGGATTGAAGGGTAGTAATGTAACCCCACTATTTAAAAAAGGAGGTAGAGAGAAAACAAGGAATTATAGACCAGTTAGCCTGACATCAGTAGTGGTGAAAACGCTATAGTCCATTATAAAAGATGTAATAGCAGAGCACTTGGAAAACAATGACAGGATCAGATAAAGTCAACATGGATTTACAAAAGGGAAATCATGCTTGACAAATCTACTGGAATTTTTTGAGGATGTAACAAGTAGAATAGATAATGGAGAACCAGTGGATGTGGTGCATTTGGACTTTCAGAAGGCTTTCAATAAGGTCCCACATAAGAGATTAGCATGCAAAATTAAAGCACATGGGATTGGGGGTAAGGTACTGACATGGATAGAGAACTGGTTGGCAGACAGGAAACAAAGAGTAGGAATAAACAGGACTTTTTCCGAGTGGGGTACCACAGGGGTCAGTGCTAGGACCCCAGTTATTCACATAGGAACACAGGAACATAGGAAGATAGGAACAGGAGTAGACCATTCAGCCCCTCGAACCTGTCCCACCATTCAATGAGATCATGGCTGATCCGTGGCCTAACTCCAGATACCTGACTTTGGCCCAAATCCCTTAATATCTTTGCTTAACAAAAATTTATTTCATATTTAAAATTAACAACCGTTCTAGCTTCAATTGCTGTTTGTGGGAGAGAGTTCCAAACCTCTACCACCCTTTGTGCGAAGAAATGCTTCCTAACATCTCTCCTGAACGGTCTGGCCCTAATTTTTAGACTATGCCCTCCAGTTTTAGAATCTCCAACCAGTGGAAATAGTTTATCTTTATCTAGCCTGTCTTTTCCTGTTAATATCTTGAAGACTTCAATCAGATCACCCCTTACCCTTCTAAATTCTAGCGAAAACAGGCCTAATTTGTGTAATCTCTCCTCGTAACTTAACCCCTATAGTCCAGGTATCATTCTTGTAAACCTACGTTGCACTCCCTCCAAGGCCAATATACCCTTCCTCAGGTGTGGTGCCCAGAACTGCTCACAGTACTTCAAGTAGGGTCTAACCAGGGTTCTGTACAGCTGCAGCATAACCTCAGTGTCTTTATACTCCAATCCTCTAGATATAAAGGCTAGCATTCGATTAGCCTTTTTGATTATTTTCTGCACTTGTTCGTGGCATTTTAAAGATCTATGCACCTGAACCCCAAGTCTCTTTGGACAGCCACTGTACTTAACCTCTTCCCATTTAGAAAGTACCCTGCACTATCCTTTTTGGTACAAAATGGATAACCTCACACTTGCCCACATTGAAATCCATCTGCCACAGTTTTGCCCATTCAACCAGTTTGTCAATATCTCCTTGCAATATTATTCTATCATCTAGACTGTCTACAATGCTGCCTAACTTTGTATCATCAGCAAATTTGGATATATGACTTACTATGCCATCATCCAAGTCGTTAATGAATGATATGAATAATTGAGGCCCCAACACAGATCCCTGTGAGACACCACTAGTCACATCCTGCCAATCAGTGTACTTACCCACTATCCCCACTCTCTGTTGCCTACCACTCAACCAACTTCCTAACCATGTCAATAATTTGCCCTCAACTCCATGGGCTTCTACCTTAGTTAACAGTCTCTTATGTGGGACTTCATCAAATGCCTTCTGGAAGTCCATATAAATAATATTCATAGACATTCCCCTGTCCACTACCTCAGTCACCTCTTCAAAAAATTCAATGAGATTTGTCAGGCGTGACCTTCCCTTCATGAATCCATGCTGGCTGTCCCTGATTAACTGAAATTTTTCCAGGTGTTCAGTCACCCTATCCTTGATTATAGACTCCAGCAACTTCCCCACCACAGATGTCAGGCTAACTGGTCTGTAATTTCTTTGGTTCCCCCTTTCACCCTTCTTAAACATAGAGTGATATGGGCAACTTTCCAATCCTGAGGGACCGCTCCTGAATCTGGGGAACTCTGAAAGACTATAGTTAGGGCAGCTACAATGCACTCCCCTACTTCCTTTAACACCCTCGGATGGAAACCGCCAGGTCCTGGGGATTTGTCACTCTTTAGTTCCATTAATTTCCTTGTTACTGATATTTTACTTACGTTAATTGTATTAAGTCCCTGTCCCCTTTCGGCTATTAATTTTTTCGGGACTTATGGCAAGTTATTCTCCTTTTCAACTGTAAATACTGAGGAAAAGTAATTGTTCAACATGTTTGCCATTTCCCCATTATCAATGACAATATCTCCAGTTTCAGCTTTTAGTGGGCCAACATCGCTCTTGACCACCCCCTTTCCCTTTATGTAACTATAAAATTTCTTCTTATTGATTTTGATGTCCTTTGCAAGTTTCCTTTCACAATCTATTTTCGTAGCTCTTATAAGCTGCTTTGTGACCCGTTGCTGGTATTTGTATCTATCCCATTCGGCCGGATCTGTGCTACGTTTTGCAATTTTGTAAGCCCTTTTAGTTTTATGCTATCCCTAATCTCTTTAGTTGTCCAAGGTTGTTTTTTTTCTGTGAAGTGGAGCTTCAATATATATTAATGATATAGATGAGGGAATTAAATGTAATATATCCAAGTTTGCAGATGACACAAAGCTGGGTGGGAGTGTGAGCTGTGAGGAGGATGTAGAGAAGCTCCAGTGTGATTTGGACAGGTTGAGTGAGTGGGCAAATACATGGAAGATGCAGTATAATGTGGATAAATGTGAGGTTATCCACTTTGGTGGCAAAAACAGAAAGGCAGATTATTATCTGAATGGCGATAGATTGGGAAAGGGGGAGGTTCAGCGAGACCTGGGTGTCCTTGTGCACCAGTTGCTGAAAGTAAGCATGCAGGTGCAGCAGGCGGTTAAGAAGGCAAATGGTATGTTGGCCTTCATAGCGAGAGGTTTCGAGGAAAGGAGCAAGGATGTCTTGCTGCAATTATACAAGGCCTTGGTGAGACCGCATCTGGAGTATTATGTGTAGTTTTGGTCTCTGAGGAAGGATGTTCTTGCTATGGAGGGAGTGCAGCGAAGGTTCACCAGACTGATTCCTGGGATGGCAGGACTGACACATGAAGAGAAATTGGGTTGATTAGGCTTGTATTCGCTGGAGTTTAGAAGAATGAGAGGGGATCTCATAGAAATCTACAAAATTCTAACAGGACTGGACAGACTAGATGCAGGAAGGATGACAATCTAAAGATAAGAGGTAAGCCATTTAGGACTTAGATGAGGAGGGATATCTTCACCCAGAGAGTGGTGAACCTGTGGAATTCTCTACCACAGAAAGCAATTGAGGCCAGATGATTAAATATATTCAAGAAAGAGTTAGGTATAGTTCTTGGGGCTAAAGGGATCAAGGGATACGGGGAGAAAGCAGGAACAGGGTACTGAGTTTGGATGATCAGCCATGATCGTATTGAATGGTGGTGCAGGCTCGAAGGGCCGAATGGCATACTCCTGCTCCTATTTTTTTTGATATTTCTAATTAGAGATCCAAGAGATTAGGGGGAATGAGGAATTGAAGGAAATTAGTATTAGTAAGAAGTTTGTATTGGAGAAATTAATGGGGCTGAAGGTTGATAAGTCCCCAATACCTGATATTCTTCACCCCAGAGCGATGAAAGTGGTAGCTATGGAGATAGTGGATGTATTGGTGATTATCTTCCAAAATTCTATATATTCTGGAGTCGTTCCTGCAGATTGGAAGGTCGTAAACGTCACCCCACTATTTAAGAAAGGAGGGAGAGAGAAAACAGGGAATTATAGACATGTTAGCCTGACCTCAGTCGTTGGGAAAATGCTATAATCTATTCTGAAGGATGTGATAAATGGACACTTGGATGATAATGATCTGATTAGGCATAGTAAACATGGATTTATGAATGGGAAATCATGTTTGATGAACCTATTGGAATTTTTGAGGATGTTGCTAACAGAATTGATAAAGGGGAGTCAGTGGATATGGTATACTTGGATTTTCAAAAGGCCTTTGATAAAGTCCCCCACAGGAGGCTGGTTAGCAAAATTAAAGCACATGGGATAGTAGGTAATATACTGGCATGGATTAAGGATTGGTTAACAGGCAAAAAACAGAGAGTAGGAATAAACGGGTCATTCTCGCGTTGGCAGACTGTGACTAGTGGGGTACCGCAGGGATCAGTGCTTGGGCCCCAGCCTTTCACAATATATGTCAATGATTTGGATGTGGGGACCAAATGTAATATTTCCAATTTCGCGGATGACACAAAACTAGGTGGGAATGTGTGTTGTGAGGAAGATGTAAAGCGGCTTCAAAGGGATTTGGAAAGATTTAGTGAGTGGGCAAGAAAATGGCAGATGGAATATAATGTGGAAAAATGTGAGGTTATCCACTTTGCTAGGAGGATTAGATATGCAGAGTATTTCTTAAATGGCAAGAGATTAGAAAGTGTAGATGTACAAAGGGACCTGGGTGTCCTCGTCAATAAGTCACTGAAAGCTAACATACAGGTGCAGCAAGCAATTAAGAAGGCTAATGGTATGTTAGCCTTTATCGCAGGAGGATTTGAGTACAGGAATAGTGAAGTCTTGCTTCAATTGTATAGAACCTTGGTTAGAACGCACCTGGAGTACTGTGTGCAGTTTTGGTCTCCTTACCTTAGGAAGGATATTATTGCCAGAGAGGGAGTGCAACAAAGGTTCACCAGACTTGTTCCTGGGAGGGCAGGACTGTCCTATGAAGAGAGATTGGGGAAACTGGGCCTGTATTCTCTTGAGTTTCAAAGAATGAGAGGTGATCTCATTGAAACTTACAAAATACTTAAAGGGATAGACAGGGTAGATGCAGCTAAGATGTTTCCCCAGGTTGGGGAGTCCAGAACCAGGGGACACAATTTCAAAATGAGGAGGAAGCCACTTAGGACAGAGATGAGGAGAAATTTCTTTACTCAGAGGGTTGTGAATCTTTGGAATCCTCTACTCCAGAGGGCTGTGGAAGCTCAGTCATTGAGTATATTTAAAACAGAGATTGACAGATTTCTAAATACAAGTGGACATAAGGAGATATGAGGATAGTGGGGAAAAAAGGCATTGAAGTGGATGATCAGCCATGATCATATTGAATGGCGAAGCACGCTAGATGGGCTGAATGGCCGACTCCTGCTCCTATGTTTCTCAACCTGTGTCACACTGTACTGTTCGGAAATCACCTCCAGGAGTCAGTTTTATTCTTGCTCTTATTCTATGCATGTATCATATGCATATATTTTGGCTTTAGAATAGGAGGCAAACTTTCAAAATTTGCTGATGACACAAAAAAGAAATAGCAGGTTTGGCAAATAGCGAGGAGGAGTTTAAAAGACTTCAGGAGGATGTTGACAGGCGAGCGCAATGGGAAGACAGGCATTATGCAATTTATTGTGAAAAGTCTGAAGTTATGCATTTTGGAAGAAATAAAACAAGGAAAGGAGTGTACATTGAAGGAAAAGTCATTGAAGGTTATGAGTGAACAGAGAGACTTTAGGGGTCCAATTCACAATTTTTTGAAAGTGCAATAGCAGGTACATAAAGCCATGAAAAACATAGACCTGCAGATCATTGTGTGTCATAAACAGGACTTGGAGTACAAAGAAAGAAAAAGAAGAAAGACCTGCAATTATATAGCACCTTTCCTGGCCACAGGACATCTCAAAGTGCTTCATTACCAGTGAAGTACTTTTGAAGTGTAGCCACTGTTGTAATGTAGAAAATGTGGCAGGCAGTTTGCACACAGTAAGATCCTATAAACAGCAATGTTTTTTTTATTCATTCATGGGATGTGGGCATCGCTGACCAGGCCAGCATTTATTGCTCATCCCTAATTGCCCTTGAGAAGGTGGTGGTGAGCTGCCTTCTTGAACTGCTGCAGTCCATGTGGGGTAGGTATAGTTCCAAGTCAGGATGGTGTGTGACTTGGAGGGGAACTTGCAGGTGCTGGTATTCCCATGCATTTGCTGCCCTTGTCCTTCTTAGTTGGTAGAGGTCACGGGTTTGGAAGGTGATGTCTGAGGAGTTTTGGTGCATTGCTGCAGTGCATCTTATACATGGTACACACTGCTGCCACTGCGTGTCAGTGGTGGAGGGAGTGAATGTTTGTAAATGGGGTGCCAATCAAGCGGGCTGCTTTGTCCTGAATGGTGTTGAGCTTCTTGAGTGTTCTTGGAGCTGCACCCATCCAGGTAAGTGGAGAGTATTCCATCACACTCCTGACTCGTGCTCTGTAGATGGTGGACAGGCTTTGGGGAGTCCGGAGGTGAGTTACTCGCCTCAGGATTCCTAGCCTCTGACCTGCTCTTGTAGCCACGGTATTTATATGGCTACTCCAGTTTAGCTTCTGGTCAATGGTAGCCCCTAGGATGTTGATAGTGGGGGATTCAGCGATGGTAAATGCTTTTGAATGTCAAGGGGAGATGGTTAGATTCTCTCTTGTTGGAGATGGTCATTGCCTGGCACTTGTGTGGCGCGAATGTTACTTGCCACTTATCAGCCTAAGCCTGGATATTGTCCAGGTCTTGCTGCATTTCTGCACAGACTGCTTCAGTATCTGAGGAGTCACGAATGGTGCTGAACATTGTGCAATCATCAGCAAACATCCCCACTTCTGACCTTATGATTGAAGGAAGGTCATTGATGAAGCAGCTGAAGATGGTTGGGCCTAGGATGTTACCCTGAGGAACTCCTGCAGTGATGTCCTGGAGCTCAGATGATTGACCTCCAACAACCACAACCATCTTCCTTTGCGCTAGGTATGACTCCAGCCAGAGGAGGGTTTTGCCCCTGATAATGATCATATAATCTGTGTTTTTAAGTCATATTGATTGAGTCATCAAGATTGATCAGGGTATCATGGAGAGCTCCACTACTCTTCTTCAAAATAGTGCCATGGGATATTTTAAGTACACTTAAGAGAGCAGACAGGGCCTCAGTTTAACATCTGATCTAAAAGACAGTACCTCTGACAATGCAGCATTCCCTCAGTACTACATTGAAGTATTAGCCTAGATTTTTATGCTCAAGTCTCTGGACTGGCACTTGAACCTACAAACCTCTGACTTAGAGTTTACCCACAGAATCGCAGTTAAAAAGGTAATGATAGATGAATACAAGGCATTAGTTAGAGAACTGTTTGTAGTGTTTGGCTCTCCATTACAGAATGACCATTAAAGCAATTTACAGTGTACAACACTTATTCACTGGGGTGATACCAGAGATGGGAAGCTATAATTATGAGGAGATGCTTGAGAACTGGAGCAAAAGAGTAAAAGGAGATTTAATAGAGGCTTTTACAATGATGAAGTGTTTTGAAAGGGTGAATAAGGAAAAACTATATCTTCTAGTTAAGGAGTCAGGGGAGGCAGCGGTGTAATGGTAATGTCACTGAACTGGTAGCCCAGAGGCCCAGGCTAATGCTCAGGAGCCGTGGATTCGAATCCCACCATGGCGGATGGTTAAATTTGAATTCAATTAATAAATCTGGAATAATAAAGCTAGTCTAATGTGACTATGAAACCATTGTCCATTGTTGTAAAAACCTGGTGTGGCCTTCATGCGACGCCAGATGCACAGCAATGTGGTTGACTCTTAAAATGCCCTCCGAAATGACCACTCAATTCAAGGGCAATTAGGGATGGGCAACAAATGCTGGCCTTGCAGTGAAACCCACGTCCCATGAACAAATTTAAAAAACGTCACTGATGAGGAGCCATCAATTTAAATCTGTCAGCTGCGAGTGTGAAGACCAAGACGAGGTTTTTTTTTTAAACAGTGGGTTGGTATAGCATGGCGGACTTTCCACTGTGAATAGTTGAGGCAGAGACCATTGCATCTAGAACCTTTCTGGACTGTGTAGTTCAGCAACTTAGAACTGCATGTCCTTGGGGGAGGGGGAACCTTCCCTGCATCTAATGACACTCAAGTTATAGGATACTTTATTCAGCTAATTATCGTCGCTTTATTCTTAGTGGATTTTACACACTGTCATTGAAATGCTATTAAGCAAAGGTTACGGAGTTAAGGTTTTCCATCTGTAATTGCTCGGATTTGTATAATCAAACACTCTTAAAGCCATGTGCTGTTTGCAGAATGGTTTTTATTTTTTAATGTGATTAAGTGTAGCTCTTCCATTCTAATTAATCACACAGCACCCCTCACTGCTGTTGATTTTATTTTAAGTGAACTCACAGTTAGGTCAAACTCCGCAAATGAGCCATTAATTTTCTAATCCATGTTATATTAACAACAGGTTACCGTTATCTGAAAAACCTCTCCTCCATGTGATTGTGTGCCTGATAGGCATTTGCTCTCTTTTCAATGTATGTCTTTCTTTTCTGCTTTTTTTGGTTCCATTTGATGCAACGCTGTTTAATTGAAGTGGTTATCACCACCTTAATTACCACGAACTGTGCCATCACTAAATTGTGACTCATTACCAACAGTCTATCAAATTAAAAATATCTACCATACACAGTCCTATTATAAAGAATGAAATCATTTGCTTTTATGTAAAACCTTTCATGTCTCAGAGAATATCTCACTCCAGAGATTTGAGCACAAAATCTAGGTTGGCATTTCCAGTGCAGTACTGAGGGAATGCTGCATTGTCGGAGGTTCCATCTAACAGATGAGATGTTAAATCTTGGTGTAGGGGGCAACATATTGGCATGGATAGAAGATTGGTTAGCTAACAGGAAATAGAGAATAGGCATAAATGGGTCATTTTCTGGCTGGCAAGATGTAATGAGTGGTGTGCCACAGGGATCTGTGCTGGGTCCTCAACTTTTTACAATTTATATAAATGACTTAGATGAAGGGACAGAAGGTATAGTTGCTAAATTTGCTGATGACACAAAGATATGTAGGAAAGTAACTTGTGAAGAGGACATAAGGAGGCAACAAGGGGATATAGATAGGTTAAGTGAGTGGGAAAAGACCTGGAAAATGGAGTATAATGTGGGAAAATGTAAAATTGCCCACTTTGGCAGGAAGAATAAAAAAGAAGCATATTATCTAAATGGTGAGAGATTGCAGAGTTCTGAGATGCGGAGGGATAAAAGCAAAATACTGCGGATGCTGGAAATCTGAAACAAAAACAAAAAATGCTGGATTCACTCAGCAGGTCTGGCAGCATCTGTGGAAAGAGAAGCAGAGTTAACGTTTCGGGTCAGTGACCCTTCTTCGGAAGAAGGCATGGATGTTCCGAAGAAGGGTCACTGACCCGAAACGTTAACTCTGCTTCTCTTTCCACAGATGCTGCCAGACCTGCTGAGTGAATCCAGCATTTCTTGAGATGCGGAGGGATCTGGGTGTCCTAGTGCATGAATCATAAAAGGTGAGTATGCAGGTACAGTATGTAATTAGGAAAGTTAATAGAATTTATCGCGAGGGGAATTGAATACAAAAGTAGGGAGGTTATGCTTCAGCTACACAGGGTATTGATGAGACCACATCTTTAGTACTGTGTATAGTACTGGTCTCCATATTTAAGGAAGGATGTAAATGCATTGGAGACAGTACAGAGAAGGTTTACTGGACTAATACCTGGAATGGGCAGGCTGTGTTATGAGGAAAGGTTTGACAGGCTAGGCTTGTATCCACTGGAATTTAGAAGAGTAAGAGGCGACCTGATTGAAACATACAAGATCCTGAGGGGTCTTGACAGGGTGTATGTGGAGAGGATGTTTCCCCTTGTGGGAGAATCAAGAACTCGGGGTCACTGTTTAAAAATAAGGGGTCGCCCATTTAAGACAGAGACGAGGAGAAATCTTTTTCTCTCAGGGGGTCGTGAGTCTTTGGAATTCTCCTCCTCAAAAGGCGGTGGAAGCAGAGTCTTTGAGTATTTTTAAGGCAGAGGTAGATAGATTCTTGATAAGCAAGGAAGGTTATCAGGGGTAGGTGGAAATGTGGAGTCATCAGTTCAGCCAGGAACTTATTGAATGGCGGAGCAGGCTCGAAGGGCCGAGTGGCCTACTCCTGCCCCTAATTCGTATGGTCATATGTAAATCAAGGCCCCGTCTTATCTCTCAGGTGGGTGTAAAAGATCCCATGAAACCATTTGAAGAAGGGCAGGGATTTCTTCCCATTGTCTGGATCAATAATTAATCCTCACCCAACATCACTGAAAACAGATTATTTGGTCATTGTTTGTGGATCCTTGCCATGCACAAATTGCTGTTGTGTTTACTGCAACAGTGACTGCACTCCCACAGTTCTTAATTGGTTGTGAAACACTTTGGGACATCCAGGGGTCCTAAAAGGCACTGTAAGAATTCAATTCTTTCTTTCAGTTTAAATATTTCTGTCAACATAATCCTGATACATGAGTTGAACGATGCTGTGATAAGCAGAATTATGTGTCTTCAATTTTGGAAGACTTTGCTGACTGCTAGGCTAAGCCTGATGTCATTTTGTAAATAACATTAAGGTAAATATATATTTAATTTTAAAAATTATTGGATGGATGCTTAGAAGGAATATAGCACTTCAAAGGTGAGTAACACATCTCCCTCGTCTTAAGCATTCCCAGTGTCCATTAAAATAGTCTGCTGTTTTTTAACCAGGGTTATTGCCGATCCTCTTTGTTAAGATAAGCAGAGCCCTCTTAAATCACAAAGACCGTATAAGGGTTCAAAAGCATTACTGGTGACCACTCATCGGATGTGAGGTTGTAGAATGACAGGAATGTTATATCATGCAATGGGCAATGTAGTATTCTGCTGCTGAGATCTGTACTTGATTATTTCAGAGCCTTTCAGGTTGAATTGCTGTAACCAGGTGATGCTGAGGTCACTTAGAGGTTACCTTTTCTTGGTGAGGTAGGTTTCCAATTGGAGGGTGCTTGTAAATTTCAGCCACCTGGTCATAAGAAATGGCTGACTTTTATTTTTGCAAAATGCAACCAAAAAAAGTCTTAAGAAGTATTTAAGAATGGTAACTTGGTGCAGTTTGATTGATACAGCTGAAAATGTGGTAATCGCAAATCTTAAGCAAAAAGTGAGTCTGGGGAATTAATAATGGATAATAAGGAGATGGCAGATGAATTGAACAGATATTTTCATCGGTCTCCACGATTGAAGATACAAGTAACATCTCAGTATTAGCTGTAAGTCAGGAAATGGAAGGGAGGGAGGAACTCAGGAAAATTACAATCACCAGAGAAGTGGTACCTAACAAATTGTTGGAGCTGCGGGCTGACAAGTTCCCGGGTCCTGGTGGACTTCATCCTTGGGTGTCAAAAGAAGTGGTTAGTAAGATAGTTGATGTGTTAGTTTTAATTTTCCAAAATTCCCTAGATTCGGGGAAGGTTCCTTTAGATTGGAAAATAGCGAATGTAACTCATTTATTCAAAAAGAGAGGGAGACAGAAAGCAGGGAACTCCAGGCCAGTTAGCTTAACATCTGTATCAGGGAAAATGTTAGAAGCTATTATTAAAGATGTTATAGCAGGGCATTTAGAAAAAATCGAGGTAATCAGGCAGAGTCAACATGGTTTTGTGAAAGGAAAATCATGTTTAACCAATTTATTGAGAGAGTTACATGTGTTGTGGATAAAGGGGACCGGTGGATGTATTGTACTTCGATTTCCAGAAGGCATTTGATAAGGTGCCACATCAAAGGTTATTGCAGAAAATAAAAGCTCATGGTGTAGAGGGTAACATATTGGCATGGATAGAAGATTGGTTAGCTAACAGGAAACAGAGAGTAGGCATAAATGGGCCATTTTTTGGGTGGCAAGAGGTAACGAATGCCACAGGGATCTGTGCTGGGGCCTCAACTTTTTACAATTTATACAAATGACTTAGATGAAGGGATCGAAGGTATGGTTGCTAAATTTGCTGATGACACAAAAATAGGTAGGAAAGTAACATGTGAAGAGGACATAAGAAGGCTAAAAAAGTATATAGATAGGTTAAGTAAGTGGGCAAATGGAATATAATGTGGGAAAGTGTGAAAATGTCCACTTTGGCAGGAAGAATAAAAAAGAAGCATATTATCTAAAGAGTGAGAGATTTCAGAACTTTGAGATGCAGAGGGATCTGGGTGTCCTAGTTCATGAATCGCAAAAGGTTAGTATACAGGTACAGCACGCAATTAGGAAGGCTAATAGAATGTTATCGCTTATCACGAGGGGAATTGAATGCAAAAGTAGGGTGGTTATGCTTCAGCTATACAGGGCATTGGTGAGACCACATCTGGAGTACTGTATACGGTACTGGTCTCCATATTTAAGGAAGGATGTAAATGCATTGGAGGCAGTACAGAGAAGGTTTACTAGACTAATACCTGGAATGGGCGGGCTGTCTTACAAGGAATGATTGAACAGGCTAGGCTTGTATCCGCTGGTATTTAAAAGAGTAAGAGGTGACTTGATTGAAATATATAAGATCCTGAAGGGTCTTGACAGGGTGGATGTGGAAAGGATGTTTCCCCTTGTGGGAGAATCTCGATCTAGGGGTCACTGTTTAAAATTAAGGGGTCGCCCATTTAAGACAGAGATCAGGAGAATTTTTTTCTCTCAGAGGGTTATGAATCTATGGAATTCTCTTGGAAGCATAGTCTTTGAATATTTTTAAGGCAGAGGTAGATAGATTCTTGATAAGCAAGGGGGTGGAAGGTTACTGGGGGAAGGTTGAAATGTGGAGTAATCAATTCAGCCATGAACTTATTGAATGGCGGAGCAAGCTCGAAGGGTCGAGTGGCCTACTCCTGTTCCTAATTCGGATGTTCGTATGTTCCTACGTATCATTACTGTGCTGCTGTGAGGAACCCAATTTTAAATTATTAAAAATGATGTTCAAAAACCATCTGCTAGTTGTACTGGGGTACAGTAGTTAGTTTCTTCATACATTTTTTTTTAAAAGATATCCAGGAGCTTTTAAATCATATTTATTAGTGTTCTTGGGCCCAAATGAATGAGTTTATGATTTGGAGCTCCCTCAAAGGCCCATAAATGAGCACAATTAGTAGAAACATCCAATGGTAATTAATTCACTCTGGGGTCATGTCCAGTATTGTGAGCAGGGCCAGCTTCTAGTGCAATTTTTTGTGCAAGTAGCGCAAAAGATTGTGGAAACTCAATTTGCTCTTAAAATTCTGCATTCAGGTCATGCCGCTTTTGGTCATTTGCACTGAAATGAAACAGTGCAATGATGGAAACTCTGCGCCACTGGATTCAACTTTAAATCCTACCCCATCACGGTGGTGCACTATTAAAAATCAGCAGCTTACCACCCTGCTCAGACCCCGATCAGTTGTGCTGTTGGTCTGCAGCTTTTTACAGGCTAAAGAGGCAGTCTTCTAAAGCAGGCCTCATATATTTTTGTAAATCGGGGTCTGATGAGCGCAAGAGGTTCTCAAACAATTTTAACGGGAACCTGAATGGGAAAGCCATCACGGTTTTGCCCAGAGGCAGAAGCAGGTCTGCAGCTGATCTGTAGGCAGGAGATATCCTTCTGGTAAGTCAAGAACTTCCCTTTGTGGGATCATGGGGAGCAAGAGTGATGCTCAGGGTCCCAAATGAAAAGTCACAACCATCCCCTCCTGGCACCCTCTCCGTGCCACTTACCTAGAAGAAAGAAAGACTAACATTTGTTTGATGCCTTTCAGGACATCCAAAAGCACTTTACGGCCAATGAAATATTTTTGAAGTGTAGTCATTGTTGTAATATAGGAAATACGACAGCCAATTTGCACACACCAAGCTCCCACAAACAGCAACATGATAAGGACCAGATAATCTGTTTTCATGATGTTGACTGAGGGACAAATATTGGCGAGCAAAAGAGGAATATCTCCCGCAGCTGTTATTTGAAATAGTGCCATGGGATATTTTATGCCTTCCTGAGAGAGCAGAGAGGGACTTCAGTTTAGCAGCTCATCCAATAGGCAGCACCTCTGACAATGCAGCACTCCCTCAGTACTGCACTGGAGAATCTCTTTACCAACCAAAGACTGCCTGATGTTCACCTGTTCTGCGCTCACTACATGCCAGGTCCAGGATAAGAAAATCGAATTGGTGACATTGAAAAGAGCCCCAGTGGTTAAAACCACAATAAACTCCTGCTGCCCCTGCACTCACCAGAGCGATTCTCCCATCAGAAACTCGCTCCGGGTTACAATCAGCCTCACTGTTTAAAGCAATAGGAACATTTGTCACAAAGCGTGATGGAGGCATGACAGGAGTCAGGTGTGAACTTTGGACGAAATATGTCTTATATACAGAGAGAGTGAGAGATTCTTCCTTAACTATTCAAAAGCTGTTTATAGGAAACCTAGAATATTGCCTCCATTTATCACAATTACTGAAATATTCTCATTCGTAGATTCCCATATTCTCACACCAAGATTCCACTTCCCAAAGAGTCTCACGCTTGCTCATTCCTTGGGAATTCCAGTTCCATTTTATTTTGGGGGATGGGGGGGGTCGTAAGAACATAGGAATAGGAGTAGGCCACTTAGCGCCTCAAGACAGCTCATTATTCAATGAGATCATGGCTGATCTGTCACCTAACCCCACATAGTCGCCTTTGCCCCATATTCCTAAATATCTTTAGTTAACAAAAATCTATCAATCTCAGATATCAACTTAACAATTGACTCAGCAACAACTGCTATTTGCGGAAGAGAATTCCAAACTTCTACCACCATTTCAGTGTAGAGGTGTTTTCAAATTTGACTTCTGAAAGTCCTGACTGTAACTTTCAGGCAATGTCCCATAGTCCTAGGATCCACAACCAGTGGAAATAGTTTCTCTTTATCTACCCCATCAGTTCTCCATAATATTTTGGAAACTTTGATCAAATCACCCCTTAACGTTCTAAATTCCAGGGAATATCACCCTAGATGGTATAATTGTTCTTTGTAATGAACACTTGGAGTCCAAGTATTCTGGGGTTGGGAGCCGAGTTGAATTTCTTTTATGCCCAAATTAAGTTGCCTATTTCTGACACCAACAAGGCCGTTTCTCCTTGGCAATATTTTGGATCCTGCCCCCATTCCTTGGAATGTTATTGATATGGGGCAAAAGGTTAATAGTTGGATTTGGGATCAAGTCCAGTGTTAAATCTCAAGTAAAGAGAACAACTTGTGCGAATTCAGTGCTACAGTTGAGAGGTATGTGCACAGGTGTCTGAATCTCGACTGTTTCCTTAAAGTGAAATGACAAGGGATTGGATGCAATTTATTAATTTTACTGGAAATGGAATGAAAGATCCAATAAATACTTTTGGCCACCAAGATAAGCAGTAATTACAGTGATTCTGCACGCAGTAAGTGAGACTGCGAACATTTTTGTGACAGTGTGATAAGCATCAAACATTGGAAACATAGGCAAGGGGGCTTGTTAGTAATCCTCTTCTGCTGGCCTCTGAGCTAAAGAGGGAAATCATCACTCTGTACCAGAGCATAGCTGTTAACATGCACCTGCCATAACTCTGAAAGGACAAAGCAATGCCCTCAAGCCCAGCTCTTGTGCAGCCGCATAAAGGAGGCCTATTACTGGCTGATACAATCAATTCAATTAAAACTGTGAAAAGTGAGAAAATGCAGTACTCACTCATGGAAAACTAAATAGATCTCAAGTTCCGTGTGGCCAAAAAGCCATGAAATTAGTCAGAAATATGGCAACTTTTCTGTGAGGTTTTCAAGGTTGATGCTGGAGAGGGTCAGCACTGTATTTGTTCTCTTCTCAGTGCTTGATGCTATTACTGTCTGAGCATTTTATTTTCTTAGCACCGTCATTCCCTCAACCAGATGAGAGACAGAATACACACAATAAGTACATGACTTTGTATTGAAAAATTCTTGCATCTGTGCACATTGACTGTAAAATGTTGATCGTTTTTTTGTTTATTTTTGGAAGGTGGACATTGCTGTCAAGACTGGCATTTATTGCTCTTCCTTAGTTGTCCATGGAGAAAGAAAGATTCTATGAGAAGGATACACCATCCGTGGCTAACTATAGAAGTTAAAGATAGTATGAAATTGAGAGAAAAGGAAAATAATGCAGCAAAGAATAGTGGTAAACCAGAAGATTGGGAAAATTTTAGAAACCAGCAGAGGATGACTAAAACAAACGAGGGAAAAATTAGAGTATATGAGCGAAAGTAAGTGTTGGTCTCTTAGAGAATAAGACTGGGGAATTAATAATGGGAAACAAGGAAATGGTTGAGATTTTGAACAAGTATTTTGTATTTGTTTTCACAGTAGAAGACATAAAAAGCATTCTAAGAAAAGCAGAAAATCAACAGGCAAAAGGGAGGGAGAAATTTAAAACAATAACTATCACTACAAAAAGGTACTAGGAAAACTAATGCGACTGAAGGCTGCCAAGTCCCCTGAAGCTGATGGCCTGCATCCAGGAGTCTTAAAAGAAGTGGCTTAAAAGATAGTGGATGAATTGGTTGTAATCTTCTAAAATTCCCCAGATTCTGGAAAGGTCCAGGCAGATTAGAAAACTGCAAATGTAACACCTCTGTTCAGGAAAGGGGGTGACAGAAAGCAAAAAATTATAGGCCAGTTAGCCTAACATCTGTCATTGGGAAATGCTAGAATTCAGTGTAAAGGAAGCAGTGTCATGAAGGTGCTTCCATTACTAATAGTTTTTTGAGGACTTGTGTTTAAAAGACTGGGAAATGCCTGTGGAAATGCCTGGACTTGTTTTTTCTTTAAAGGGTCACTGGAAGGACACTTGGGACTTTGTTTATAAACAAACACTTATTGGAAGTCATATGTCCTAAGCTAGGTAAACAGCCGGAGCCTTATGGATTATGGAACTGTTTGGACTTAGAGACATCACATGTCTGGGTTTATGGCTGTTAGGCATTTTGATTTCATTTTTGGATATTGTTTGGAATTCAGTTGGTGTGTATCCTGCTAAGAGAGAAGCCACCCAACTCATCCTCCTCCACCTGTTTTGAAAGATCTTCTAAGAATCCAGTATGATAGCTGAATCCACAGATGCAGTAATTCTCCCAGGAAAACTGCAAGACGATTCCTCAACGTCTTCTGAACAGAACTGCTCCAGAAAGATCCCTGTGACAGCTGTCTATGTGTACTGGGAAGACAGACCAAAGGGCCATCTGGAACATTCCATATCTTATGCCTTTTCTTCAAGAATTGACAATAACTTGGACAAAGTATTTTTTTTTTAGGTTGATCTCTGCAGAGCCAATTTCTTTTGTTTTTTCTTTAACCAGTGTGGGTGTGTTAAGATATTTTAGGAAGATAGATATTTATACTTCCATATTTCAAACTGTGTGTTAACAAGCTTCGCATCTTAATTGAATAAGTCTTGTTTTATAATAAATCAGCAATTTTGTTGTTTATTAAAGAAACCTAGTTGGGGGATTTTTATTCTGAAACCAATATAGATAAGGTATATATTTGGCTGTATCGGTAACTGGGTAAAACATTTAAAATATATGTTATGACCAGTCGATTAGTGGAACTAGAGAAAAACAGTGCATTCCTCCAACCTCAGTCATAACATATAATTGGGGTGGGGGAGAGGGTCATCCAGGATAATCCAAAGCCGACAATGTGCAATTGTAAGTGGGTTAATAATAATTGAAAAGGGGGAAAGGAAAATGCCAGGTTTCGTGTGCATTAGAATAAAGCTTACAGTACTGGGATGGCTACTTTTGATGCAAGTGCATTTTTGCAGCAGTCTGGAATAAATTTTGATTCTTTAAAGACATTGTCTGCTGACGGGTTGTTAAGTGTGGTGGAGCACTAGAAAGTAGATATTAGATCAAAAGCTAGGAGACCTGAAATTCAGAGACTAGTGACAAGACAACTGAAGATTGAAGTGAAAGAGCCAAAGGAATGAGTAGAATCGGAAGAAGACAAGATAACACTGGCACAAATTCAGTTGGACAGTACAAATTTAGAGCTGGAATTTTAGAGACAGGAAAATGAAAAAGAAAGAGCATTTCAAAGGAAGAAAGCAGAGTGACAGGAGAGAGGAAGGGCAAGAGAAAGAGAAGAAAAGGAAAAATGAAAGAGCAATTCAGAAGCTGGAACAAGAATTACTAAGGGAAAGAGAAAAGGAAAAAGAAGAGAGGCAGGAGAGAGAAAGGGAGTGAGAAAGGGTATTCCTATTAAAAAGGCTGGAACTAAAACAAAAGGGTGGCCTTGACACCAGGGAAAGTTCTGATGAGTAAGAATCTGACTCCATCCCAAGACCCAGTGGGGAGCTGTTTAAATTTGTGCAAGCCTTCCTGAAGTTTGAGGAAAGGGATGTAGAGGCATTTTTAATTTCTTTTGAAAAGCTAACTAAACAGATGAGGTGGCCCAAAGAAAACTGGATACTGCTCATGCAAGGCAGGTTGATAGGCTGAGCTCATGAAGTTTATGCCATGCTTTCTGAGGAGGATTCTGCAGATTATGAGATGGCAAAAAAGGCTATTCTCACTGCTAATGAGTTGGTCCCTGAGGCTTACAGACAGAAATTTCGGACTCTCCGGCAACAGCCTGGGCAGACTTATTAGAATTAGAATTAGAATATTACAGCGCAGTACAGGCCCTTCGGCCCTCGATGTTGCGCCGAGCTGTGAAACCATCTGACCTACACTATTCCATTTTATTAGAATTTGAGAGGGTAAAGCAAATTAAATTTGATCATCGGATGTGGGCACTAAAGGTAGAGGCTATGTATGAGACCCTTAGGGAAATAGTTCCGCTGGAGGAATTTAAAAATTCACTCCCTCCAATCGTAAGAACCCATGCAGAGAACCAGAAGGTTTCAACAGCTGGACAGGCAGCTGAGATGGCTGATGATTACGAGCTTATCCACAACTCCAAACCCTTTTTCCGCCACCCCTACAAACCCAAGAATCATAGCAGGTGGGAGGGTGAAATGAAGACAAGTAGCCAGGAACAAGAAGGGATAGCTGGGAATGCCCCAGGATCTCCTCCTTAGGCAAGAAATGAAACTGCTGAGCATGGAAGTCAGGTCCGGATGCCTCAGTGTTTCCATTTTTAAATGGCTGCCAGACCTGCACGGGTGAACCCTGTGCCATGCCTCCAATACACTTTAAATTGATTTCTGGGCTCTACCCCACCAATACAAAGAAAATAAATGGCCACCCAGTTCCCTCCCCCGCAAAACAGTTGCGTTTAAAATCTGACCTTTTCCCCCACCAACTGCACAAAGTACCAAGATCACCCTTTCCCCAACCCCAGTATTAGAAATGCAGAGTTGACCTTTTTTCCCCTCCCCCACCACTTCAATAAAAATTGTAAGTTCCCCCCTTCCGTACCTCGGTAGCACCAGCTTTCCCTGTAGGGGAAAGAGACGGTCGCGGACAGCCGGCAAGATCGTGGTGAAAGGTATACAAATGTATGCGTATCCTTTATATACATATTTTAGTCATGTCCCGTTGCCGAGGGGGCCGCCACGGAGCATTGCCGCCACCGGGAAGATTGGGCCCGGCAATCCCAGCGTTGGACTCCGTAGCGAGCTGCTGCCACTGCGATCTTCCAGCACCCCCTCCGCCCCCCCACCCCGCCACGGAGCCTGACATTAGGAGCTCAACAAAATTCAGCCCCAGGCTGAAGGGGTTATCTTATGAGGAAAAGTTGAACAAGTTGGGCCTGCACTCATTAGCGTTTCCAAGAATGAGAGGGAATCCAATTGAAATATATCAGATTCTGAGGGGGCTTGACAGGATGGATACTGAGACGATGTGTCCACTTGTGGGGGAATCTAGAGCTAGGGGGCACAGTTTCAAAATAAGGGGTCTCCCTTTTAAGACAGAGGGTTCTCTGCTCTCAGAGGGTTGTTAATCTTTAGAATTCTCTTCTCCAGAGAGCAATGGAGGCTGCATCATTGAATATATTTAAGGTTGAGTTAAACAGATTTTTGAGCTATTGAGGAGTCAAGGGTTATGAGGACATGCAGGAAAATGGAGTGAAGGCCACAATCAGATCAGCCATGATCTTATTAAATGGCATACTCTTGCTCCTGTTTCTTATGTTCTTATGTATAAGGTGGTGCTGAGCGCTACTACTTGAATCGCTGCAGTCTGCATAGTAAAGGTGCTCCCTCTGTGCTGTTAAGTCTGGGAAAATCAGGATTTTTGACCCAATGTCAATGAGGGAGAGGCCAATATATATCCAAGTCAGAATGGTGCGTGATATCAGGGAACATGGAGGTGGTGGTGTTCCCATGCAATTACTGTCATTGTCCTTCTAGGTGATGGAGCCATAATTGGAAAGTAAAATTTCTCAAAGATTTCTGCTGCCAACAAATTGACCCACATGGACAATAGTGTGGTCGACAGAGATGTCCTCCACACTTGAATAGCCAACTACATGCATTGTCTCTGCTCGCACATGAAGGTGTTGAGCTCGCACCTGCGGAGCCAAAGGGAGATGTGATCAAGCCTTCAGAGCAGGAAAGGTGAACATTCCCAGCTCTTTATTTGAATCCTCACCATTTAAAGATCAAGCGTACTGAAAAAAAATTATTTCAATCTCCCACACATTTTGATAGATTTTCGTTTAAGCTCTGTGCGGATGAGCATCAGGAGGTTAGTGCAAAGGCAGTGGTCTTTGGCAGTAGTGTAAAATGATGAAAATAGATGGACAGCCCGTTTTAACATCTTGCCCTATTTTGTTTTCCTGTTGACTTCAATGCGAACAGAAGTCAGGCAGAATGCTCGATGGGCTGCCTCCTTTATGCTATTGCCCAAGATCAGTTTCACCTCCCCATCACTGAGCCAACATTGTAAAGAATCTGAAGGAGCAAATACAGCTAATGCTCAAGTGAACATTTTCTTTATTATTGAGACCAATAGATAAAAGGCAATGGTCTAAAAGGATTAAAGACACGGAAGTGTTGCTTAGAGATAAATCAATAGTAGCGGTTACGTGTTCCTTGTTCCAGTCTCTTCCAACACACTTAACAAAGAAAAACCGTACTGGATTTTACTAGTCCTCTAAGGACAGGCTGGGTGGTTGGGGGGGAGGAGGGTGCGTAAATTGGCCAGGGAATGTGGGAGTGGAATGCCCGTTGCCTTCCCACTGGCAATAGGTAAATTGGCCATTATAAATTGCCCCTAGTATAGGTAGGTGGTACGGGAATTGAGGGAAGGTGAGGATGTCGTAGGAATATGGGATTAATGTAGGATTAGTATAAAAGGGTGGTTGATGGTCGGCACAGACTCGGTGGGCCGAAGGGCCTGTTTCAGTGCTGTATCTCTAAATAAATAAATAAAAGCAGCAAGTTGTATGATGGCACTCCCACCCAGAGGCCTATTGACCCATTTAAGTGGCCAATTAAGGGCCTCTTCCTGCCACTGCAGGCATTTTACCAGCAGCAGGTGAACCCTCTGCCACTTGGGGAAACCGCCTGGGGAACACTGGCAGCCTCTCTGCAGCCTTGGCAGGGGGGTGGGATCCACCTAATCGGGAACACTGTGGCCCACAGAGGGCCCCCCCCTGTGGTAATGGCCACCCCAGTGGTAACCCTTACACCTACCCTCACCACCACCACCACCACCCCACCATGTCTCTGGGACTTGCCTGATTGGCCCCGGCGACGACAGACCCCACTTACCAGTTCGGTGGGTGGCCTGCTCCCATGGCATCTCTTCTGCTTGGTGCAGTCCCAGCAGTGGCCACTACTCCAGATGGCATTGCTGAGATCACTTGCCCTCCGATTGGCTGGCAGCTGCTGGGGCGTTGAGGGGGTAAGTGGCCAATCATCCTTTCAGGGGACAGGAGCCCCGATGGGACTAAATAACTGCCAGACAGCTGAAAAATGTTATTGGGGGTTCCATAAATGGCAAATGCGGGGTTGTTCCTGGCTTCTGGGCCCATTGTCAGGGCCCCCTGCCATGCCGACTAAATTCGGCCACCATTTCTGTAACACATTTCCATGAGATGAAACGTTATATGTGCAATGTGAGTGAGATACTATTCCACAGGACTGAATAAATTATCTTTTTAACCATGGTTTATTGCATCAGAGGTTCTGCTGCCCACTTTAGATGATGGTAAACATCATTATGTTCAGGCTAAAATTAATTTTCCGATCTATTGGCCATTAATAAAATTGCACAGAAGTAAAAGGACGCAGTAAGTAAGTAGCAGTACAACACTTGACTTGAACTAAATTTAAACTGTTCAAAATCTTAGAAGTTCTCCACAGAATGTTTGAACTGAGCCTCTTGAACAAATGTTATGTACATAGTTGACTCCATGCAAGCCCTTTCTCTTGGCCATATTGCACAGAATGGGCATTCAGCAGCAGGGAACTGAATTTATAAGGGAAAACCCCAGCACTCGTCCAACCTTCTTTCTCAGTGGTTGGACAATATTCATCATCAATAGTACTCCTCTTGCCAATCAGTGGTTTAATTTGCTTATGGCACCTGTCCGTCAGAAAAGACACCTTGAAAGGTAATAACTGGAACTCATAAATAAAACACAGATTGTCCTTCAAAGGATCAATTACTCCTCTTTGTACAAAGTGACTACATCTTGGTTTCTCTCCATATCAAACAACTAGCAGCTGTCATATAGTTAGCACGGCTCCTGAGACACTGTACACTCTCCAGACAGATTTGCATATTAGCTACCTCAGGCACCAAGCAACCTTCTGATACAACAACTTGTGTTTATATAGCGCCTTTGACATTGTAAAACATCCTAAGGCACTTCATAGAAGTGTTATAAGACAAAAAATGACATCATCCCAGAGAAGGAGACATTAGGGCTTGTGACCAAAAGATTACCGAAAGACGTAGGTTTTAGAAGCGTCTTCCAGGAGAAGCGAAAAATAGAGAGATGGAGAGGTTTAGTGAGGGAATTCCAGAATTTAAAGATCATGCTTCTTGGTCTACTCTGGGCAGCCCAGATCTGGGCACCTGGCAGCAAACTGCAGCACGGTTGTTTGCAAGAACTGCAAGGAGGAAGGCCATCAGACCAAGGACTGTAAGCAGACTAAGTGTTGCAACTTGTGCGGTGCGGCAGGCCATCTCTACAAAACCTGCCCCAAACGCTGCCTCAGTTATGCTCAGGAGGCAAGGTCCAAGGAAAGGCTGGGAGAAGGCTCGACGAAGGCATCCGTTGTTCGAAAGGAGACCAGCAACCTTCTCCGCAGTGAGGAACTTCAACCTGAGAAGGAGAAGAAAGGGGAGGCAGCTGAAACCAGCGACCCAGCACCTACCCAGCACCCGGAAACCCCTCCTCCACAGACAGAATCAATGGAGGAGGAGGCAGCAGATGGACAAACAGGTCAGTGGTAAATCGTACAAAGGAAAACCACAAAGAAAAAACATCCAAAAGCGGAACAGGCCACCACCCAAATCAATGGCAAGAGGAGGCTACCGTCTGAGACAGACTACTGGACGGGGGAATGCTGAAACGACAGCCCCTTCAAAAGAGGTGGCAGAACTCCAAGGAGATGGAAGATAAAGCCCCCCAGCCCCCGGGCACGGGAAGCTGTGATGGGCCCGGTGTGCCCCAACCCCAAAGCGCCACACGTAACAACGTGGCCATTGCATCCCAGCTCCAGGACACCGAGAGCAAAGACACGTCTGGTGCACCTCAGCTCCGGGAAGCTGGGAGCAGTGATGTTTTCGAGGAGGAACAGAGGGAAGCAGCAGAGGACGACCCAATCCTTTCTGCCTACAAGACCCCCCGATGTCACCCCAGCGGAACAAACCCTGCATGAAAAACCAGGAGGGGTTTCTGAGCCCAACTAATGTGAAACAGCTGGCGCACACGATGGGTATGGAGGAACATCCCGAAGGACTGGGACTAGCAAGGACAAGTGGTATGGGAAGCAACAACTAACTTTAAAAAAATGGGTGTAAGGATTGATTGCTTCCATTAATGTGCGTAGCATTAAATCTACTACGCGATGTGTTTCAACCTTGGATTACCTTGCCAAGGTCAAAGCCGACCTACTGTTTCTGCAGGAGTGTGGAATACCACACCTCAGCACCTACAGGCAGTGGTCGTGATGGTGGTCCCACGGGCCATCGATCTGGTCGAGGGTAAATGATTGCCGTTCCTCCGGCCTGGGTATTCTGCTGCGGGGAGGTAACTTCACCATCTCCGAAGTTAAGGAGGTGGTGGGCGGTTGCCTCCTCGTAGCAGACGTAATGTACAACAATGCTCCGGTTGATCAACTAGTACACCCCGGTACAACGCAGCGAGCGGCTGACCGTCTTCCAGCTGCTCCCACTGCTGCTGGCGACGTCCAGGCCGGTCATCCTAGGCGGTGACTTCAACTGCATCATCGATGCGGCTGGACGATCCGGCAGTGACGACAGCAAACTGGACGCTACGTCCAGATTCCTGATAGAAACAGTTAAAGATGCCAAACTGCACGACGTCTTCAGCAAACCTGCAGACGGAGCGCAGCGCAGATACACATGGTCAAGATCGGACGGGTCTGCCCGTTCCAGGATTGACTTCCTGTTTGTGTCCCGTCCCGTCCCGTCACGGTCGGATCCACCGACGTCAAGCCGGTGTTCTTCTCCGACCACTGCCTCTTACTGGCCGACTGTCACAGGACGACCAGCGGGTTGGCAGAGGGACGTGGAAGCTCAATGCTATACTGCTGACCCCAGAGAACGTTGAGGAACTCAAAAGGGATTACAAAGGTTGGAGGACCGTGAAACCCCTCTTTGAGTCTCCAGTTCACTGGTAGGAAGCGATCAAGGAGAACATCAAGAGGTTCTTCATCCACAAAGGTGTTCAGAGGGCGAGAGAGAGACAGAGGGAAATGTCCCAACTCCAGAAAAGTATGCAAAATCTGCTCCGGTTGCAGTCAATGGGGGTTGAGGTCAAGGAGGACCTCCAAGAGGTGAAGAGCCAGCAGGCCTCGCTCTTTGCCACGGAGGCCTCCAAGATCATCTTCCGGTCCAGAGTCCGCTCCATCGAGCAGGATGAGACGTGCTCGCGTTACTTCTTCCAAAAGGTACACAGAGAGAGCTCTGTTATCAGCAGCCTGAAGTAAGAGGATGGCTCGGTAAGGTCTGACATACTAAGGATCAGCAAATCCTTTTATGCTGGGCTGTATGACGCGAAGCACTACGTGCTGAGGTTCTATCTGTCCCCGATGTTGCGAAGGATGGGCCTGGTCACATTGCCGCAGAACTCTCCATGCAGTTGGACCATGCCGTACCACCTATCCTTCGTGGAGCAGTTTCTGCGGGAAAACACCTTTGACCACCGATCCATCAGGCAGTGGTCTACACGGAATGTCCTCAAGGCCCTATGGCAAAAGGAGACGGGGGATCCTGTCGGATGGTTCCCCGAGCAGACCGCCAAAGTCATTTGGCGGAATGCCTCATCACCAGAACTTTCAAACAAGCACCAAGATGTAGCTTGGCTGGCGGTGAGAAGAGCCCTCCCTGTCAGATCCTTCCTGCACGCCCGAAGTCTCGGCCCTTCCGCGCAATGCCCCCGCTGTGGCTGTGGTGGGGTAGAGATGGTTGCCCACCTCCTCCTGGAATGTGTCTTTGCAAAGCAGGTGTGGAAAGAGATGCAGTGGTTTTTGTCGAGGTTCATCCCAAGCAGCTCTGTAACACAGGAGTCTGTGCTCTACGGGCTGTTCCCAGGGACACACACCGAGACAAACATCAACTGCTGCTGGAGGACTATCAATTCGGTGAAAGCCGCCCTCTGGTCTTCCCGAAACTTGCTGGACTTCCAGCGCAAAGAGTTGTCAACCACTGAATGTTACAGACTGGCACATTCCAAGGTCCAGGACTACGTGCTGAGGGACGCACTAAAGCTTGGGGCAGCCGCAGCAAAGGATCAATGGGGAAAGACCACAGTGTAAGGTCCCCCCACCAAGCTGAACTGAGGGGCTGGATCCATGGGAAACCCCTCGAACTGTATCGGGAAAATTTTGTGTGCTGTAAAATGTAAAAATGTATATGGCATGACAAATGAAATGGAAGGGTTGTGAGGCAACTCAGGATTGTATTGAAGGAAACTGGTCACCTTTGCACTGTTTGTATTTTTTGACTTGATGCTGTTTGAAACTGTTTGGTAATATATTTTTTTACAGATTTTTATGAATAAAGTATATTTTGGAAATTAAAAAAAATAATTTAAAGATCATCTTTAATGTACGGGCAGTCTGCATCAGTTTCCACACTGGGTTTAGTTAAAATTACTCTCTTGCTTTTAACAGAATCAGGGCACAAGAAGGAGGAATGTGTAAGATGGAACACAAAGCTCTGAAATTCCCTCCCAAACCTCTCCGCTTCTCTACCTCTCTGATCTCTTTTTTTTTTAAATGCTCCTTAAAAACTAGCTCTTTGACCAAGCTTTTGACCACCTGTCCTAACTTTTTCTTAAATAAAAACAAGAAATGCTGGAACCACTCAGCAGGTCTGGCAGCATCTGTGGAAAGAGAAGCAGAGTTAACATTTCGGGTCAGTGACCCCTCTTCGGAACCGACAAATATTAGAAATGTAAAGGGTTATAAGCAAGTGAGGCGGGGGTGGGGCAAGAGATAACAAAGGAGAAGGTGTAGATTGGACAAGGCCACATAGCTGACCAAAAGGTCATGGAGCAAAGGCAAACAATATGTTAATGGTGTGTTGAAAGACAAAGCATTTGTAGAAATAGGGTGTTAACGGACTGAATATTGAACAGCAGCAAGTGCAAACATGAAAAAAACAGTGGGTAAGCAAACTGAACAAACTAAGATGAAATGAAATAAATGCAAAAAAAAAAGATTGTAAAAAATGTAAAAAAGAAAAAGAAAAAATAACTAAAAATGAAAGTAAAATGGGGGTTGTCATGCTCTGAAATTATTAAACTCAATGTTCAGTCCAGCAGGCTGTAGTGTGCCTACTCGGTAGATGAGATGCTGTTCCTCGAGCTTGCGTTGATGTTCACTGGAACACTGCAGCAATCCCAGGACACAGATGTGAGCATGAGAGCAGGGGAGAGTGTTGAAATGGCAAGCAACCGGAAGCTCAGGGTCCAGCTTGCGGACTGAGCGGAGGTGTTCCGCAAAGCGTTCAGCCAGTCTGCGCTTGGTCTCCCCAATGTAGAGGAGACCACACTGTGAGCAGCGAATACAGTATACTACATTGAAAGAAGTACAAGTAAATCGCTGCTTCACCTGAAAGGAGTGTTTGGGGCCTGGGATAGTGAGGAGAGAGGAGGTAAATGGGCAGGTATTACACCTCCTGCGATTGCAGGGGAAGATGCCATGGGACGGAGACGAGGTGGTGGGGGTGATGGAGGAGTGGACCAGGGTGTCGCGGAGGGAACGATCCCTTTGGAATGCTGACAGGGGAAGTGAGGGAAAGATGCGTTTGGTAACCTTTTCTTATGTGGTTTGATGTCAAATTTTGTTTGATAACACTTGTATGAAGCAGCTTGAGATGTTTCACTACATTAAAGACACTATATAATCGCAAGTTGTATTTAAAAAGAACAAGAGAGGAAAGCTCACAGGAGATATAACCACTGTAGTATGGTAAAATAGGGAGTGAATTATGAAAGACTGTAATGGAGAGAGGGCTGGAAGACTTGAGGTTAGAAATGGATCAAGGTTAACGAGAATTCAAGCTCCTCATAGAGTTGGACTCTGTAACTCTGACAAACCACCATTGCTCTGACTGCAACAATTAAAGGAGAAGGCCCATTAGCACCTTCTCAAGGCCAACTTGGGATAGGCATTAAATATCAGCCCTTGCCAGTAATGCATACACCTCGAGAATAGATGCAAATAAACACCTGTCCTGTTTTCATCACAAGAAAAAGATTCAAAAGATTTAGAAAAATTAATCAAACAAATGTTGTTAATAGTTTTAATTATTTGCAGGTTGACATTGAGCTGCATGATATTAGCCATAAAAGATTAACATACAAGGAGTTTTGCTCAAGTAAGTAGTGAGAGACTGTTTCGACTGACAGGAGAGGACACTGATTTAAGATAATTAACAAAAGAACTAGGGGAGACTAAGAACATTTTTAAAATTCAACTAATTGTGCTGATCTGGAATGTGCAGCCTAAAAGGGTGGTGATTCAACAGTAACTTTCAAAAGGGAATGAATGTATATTTGCAAAGGACAATAATTTGTCAGGTCATTGGAAAAGAGTGAGTGAGTGGGACTAATGATAGCTCGTTTAGAGAGTCAGCACAGACATGATGGGCCAAATGGTCTCTTCTGTATACGATTCTATAATTCTACTTTTTTCTCAAGGTATTAATCCATTTGTGGGTTATATCTTTGTGACATTAACAAGGGAATGTCACACAAATGTATCTCTCACTAAATCGCATGCTTCACTTTCCTGAGAGTGAGATCCCTCCTTAGTATCAAAGGTCCTCAACCCTCTTCAAACTATCTCCACCAACCTTGACTTGTTAGAGAGAGGTTCGCCACATCACGGTGATCTAATCTGCAGGCTGTGGTGATGTTTTTAAACAGGTTTTGTTTCTGTTACAGGGGATTATGATGATATCTGAACTGCTTCATTCGATTATCCCCCTGTAATCTGCTCTCCTTCACCAATCATTCTCTAAGTAAATGTACTCTAGGAAAACACCAGAATTCTGTGATCCTATCTAAAAAAAAAATCCTCAATCAAAAAACTATTAGTGCAAAGCCATTTAAAAATGTGTTACAGTTAGGACACTAAATAAAACATGAGGAATTAAGACTACCAAATGATGAAAATGCTTTTATATTATTAGTTAACATGTTGACAAGAATTATTTTTCACATTTGGAGTCCTTAATTACGAATAACGCAGTACATTTTTTATTAAGTTTGCTATCCCTCAATAATAAGCAGCAGAAATGGGTTTTTAAAAATAAACAACTGTCCTGCTTACAAGTGAATTAAATCCTGTATTGATTGACATTATCAATGGGTCAGATAGACAGTGGAGCAGGTAGAATTGCTTTCTTGTGTTGCTATCTGCCAACGTTTAACAGGGAAAGTGCTGATTGATAATGAAACCACGTACAATGAAAGGTAATGGATTTTTAAAATGCTCGGATAATTTTAACTGGTGTGAGATCAATAGTCATTCTCCTGAAGGTAAAACACTCCTGCATGTATTATTAAAAAGTTTCTTTTTAAAAATGTCTAAAATAAAACCTAATAGCAACTTATAAAAATTGCTTTCTCCTTTCAGTGTGTAAATACTTGACAATACTGCTGGCTGGTATGTGTACACTTTAAGGGCTGGATTTTACCAAGCCCGCAGCGTCGGGCTCCGTGACGGGAAACGGGAGAGGGGTGCTGGAAGATGGTTGTGGCAGAGGCCTGCCACGGAGCTTGACACCAGGAGGGCCTGGCCCGTTCCTCCCAGCGGTGGCGAGGATCCATGACGGATTCGAATATGTGAAGAACCGCTTACCTTACATTATTAAGCATGCCGCTGCGATTCAGCCATCAGTTCATGATCTTCAGTTGGACGTGAGGCACTCACCTACCTTCACTTTCACATGCATGAAAAGCCGGCGGCGCTGAGGTATCAGAGCCTGTGAAGGTGTCTGGGTATGTGCTGTGAAGAGGGCCTCAACTCTGCAGTTTTGAAGGGAGGTACCCCATACCCTTGTTCTGTAAAGGAGGCCACTCTGCAACTGTGAATGTTTGGGGGTGGGGGGGAACAATGGCAGTATATGACCTTTATGTTGGATGGGGGTCACAGTTGGTAGCCGGTTTAAGGTCATGTGGTTGGTGGGCCAATCCAGGCAACTGCAATAATATGACTGTGGTCTGGATGCCCCACTGTTATTTAAAGGTAAGATGGGCAATGTCATGCCATACCATATAGGCGATGCTGGAATGTAGCTGAAGCACCAATTCATCACTCTCTGCCCTGATAGTTGCCATAATTGATAGTTGACCTCCAGCATAGAGGTGGGGATGGTCCAACCTGTTTTTATTGATCCATGTGCTGTGAGGAGCCATATCCACTGGAGGCAGAACCAAGAGGCAGGTGCAGCCCACGTAAAAGCTCGCAGATGCGAGCAGCAGCACCCACCAAGGTGCATTCAAGGCCAGTGGAGACAGCGGGTCTATAGGACCTACATGACATACTTGCAGATGTCAGAGCACTAGTGTCAGAGGTGACTGTGGATGTCCAGAGAGGCGGGGACACATCTCTGTGCACTGATGAATGATGATCTGCAGCCATTGGGCTTTGGTTGGCATCCTATGCTTGTGGCCCTTGGAGTGACAGCGGCTCTTAACTTCTCCACATCAATCGAGGGATCCACTGGTGAACTGTGTGGAGTTACACAGTCAGCAATACACCACTGTATCAGGGAGGTCACTGATGCCTTGTACAAGATGGCCGGTGTCTATGTTCGCTTCAGGACGAACCCTAAGAGTCAGCCCCAGAGGCCCTTGGATTTGGGTCCATTCCGGGATTCCCACAGGTGCAAGGGGTCACAGACTACGCGCATGTGGCCATCAAGGCTCCAACTGGGCAACTAATTGCATACCTATTTAGAAAGGGCTTCTATTCACTCGAAGTGCAGCTGGTATGTGACCACATGAAGTGCTTCATGCAAGTGTGAGCCTGCTTTCCACGCAGCTGCCATGACCCCTTCATCCTGTGCTGGTTCTGAGGTGCCGCTGCTGTTCATTGCACTGCCTCAGATCCAGGGGTGGATTCTTGGAGACAAGGGCAACCCCTTCAGACATGGTTCCTGATGCCAGTGAGAAACACCACCAGCGATGCAGAAGAGATACAATGCCTACCATGGCTCGAAATGAGCTACCATCAAGCAGGCCATCAGCATGCTGAAGATGCACTTCTGCTGCCTGGATAGATCGGGTGGGGCCCGACAGTATGCACCAGAAAGGGTTGCGCATATCGCTGCTGAATGCTGTACTCTGCACATCTTTGCAATACAGAAGGGTGAGGCCTTGCAGGTTGATGAGAGACGGGAGCAGGAGACATCCTTGGATGATGACGACACGGAGTTGCAGCAGTATACGCACAGGGGAGGATGGAGGGCATCGATGCAGTGCATACATGGCGAGCAGTGAGTAACGAATGCACAACAATGCCTTATTGCTGAGCACTTCCACAATCCCTGAAGTGTATAACATGTTCCCCACGTCACACACGACCATCCTTCATCTGCTCTGCAGTCTTCTGCAGCTATGACATCGGTGTCTCCAGCATTACTGGCAACAGCTGACTGAGCTATTGCCCATGTGATGCATCTGTGCAGTGCCACATCACGCATACTGCCATGACAATGATGTTATTCCATACATTGGCAGTTCTGTCAGGCCAATGATGTAATGGGAGGAGACATGATTGGTACATACTGGCATGTGTGATTCAAACAGTAAAGAGGTGAAACATGTTAGAAAATCACATTTAGTGAGAAGGAATTAATACAAAGTTGTGTCACCATGAAAACCTATTGTGTCATGATGTCCTTTGAAACATTTGAGGGTGCTCCTTTGCAGTGCAACCTCTGCGCTCGCAGCTTGACTGGTGGCAGACTGCTGATCAGGATGCCTTTTGGCTTTGGATGACTTGGACAGTCATCCTCTGGGTGCCTGAGGCCTGGAGGGTCCTGGCTGTCTGAGGACCCCCTGCACCATTGCAGGTCTGTCCTCAGACGTCGTGGCTGCTGGAGCTGGACTCACTGGCGGAAGCGCTGAGGAGCCAGTGTTCACATTGGAATCACCCTGAGGGGGACCCCAGATGTGGAGCGCAGGCTCTCTTTCTCCCTCTCAAGGCTTATAGGAACCTCACTGCTCTCCTGAGAAGGACCAGGGGCAGCCACTCTCCAGGACCCTGGTCCCTCTCTCGCTTTGCCACTGCTGCATCCAGCTCACGGCCGAAGCGAGGTTTTGCAGGTCAGTGCAGATCATTGGAATCTGCCTTTTCATGAGGGTTGCCAACCTTTCGACGGAGGAAGTCATGCGCTCACGTGCCTGCGACACGGCAGCTGTCATGGCCTGGATAGACTCCCCCATCATCCACCCAAAGCTGAGCATGACCTGTGGACCATGAACATACAAATTAGGAGCAGAAGTAGGCCATTCGGCCCCTCTAGTCTGCTCCACTATTCAATAAGATCATGGCTGATCTGTTTGTGTCGCGAATTCCACACTCCCATCTACCTATGATAACCTTTCATTCCCTTGCCGAAATATAAAACTTAAAAATATTCAATGACCCCGCATCCACCATCTTCTGAGGCAGCGAGTTCCAAAGCCGTACAACCCTCTGAGAGAAAAAAATTCTCCTCATCTCTGTCCTAAAAGGGCGATTCCTAATTTGAAAACAGTGTCCCCTAGTTCTGGACTCCCCCACAAGAGGAAACAACCTTGTCAAGACTGTTCAGGATCTTATAAACGTCAATCAAGTCTCCTCTCACTCTTCTAAACTCCAGTGAATACAAAGCCCAGTTTGTCCAACCTTTCCTCATAAGACAACCCACTCATTCCAGGTATCAATCCAGTAAACTTCCTCTGAACCGCCTCCAATGCATTTACAACTTTCCTTAAATAAAGAGACCAAAACTGCACACAGTATTCGAGATGCAGTCTCACCAATGCCCTTATAACTGAAGCAGAATATCCTTATTTTTTGTTTTCAATTCCTCTTGTAATAAAGGATAGCATTCCATTAGCCTTCTTTATTACTTGCTATACCTGCATACTAACTTTCTGTGACTCATGCATAGAACACTTAGATCCCTCTGCACCTTGGAGTTCTGCAGTTGTTCTCTGTTTAAGTAATACTCTGCTTTTTTATTCTTCCTGCCAAAGTGGACAATTTCACATTTCCCCACATTATACTCCATCTGCCAGATTTTTGCCCACTCACTCAACCTATCTATATCGGTCTGCAAGCTCCTTATGTCCTCTTCACAACATGCTTTCCTACCTATCTTTGTGTCATGTGCAATTTTAGTGACTATGCCATCGCTCCCCTCTTCCCTCTGGTGGGAACCAGAGCAGTAGGTCAGCAGGTGAAAAAACTGAGGGGGAACTAGTGAATAAGGCCAGTAAGACTGAGAGGAAAAGCAGGCAGGGAGATGTTGCTGAGCACAGCGGGACTGGTGGTCTGAAGTACATTTGTTTCAATGCGAGTAGTATAACAGGTAAGGCAGATGAACTTAGAGCTTGGATTAATACTTGGAACTATGATGTTGTTGCTATTACAGAGACTTGGTTGAGGGAAGGGCAGGACTGGCAGCTAAACGTTCCGGGATTCAGATGCTTCAGGTAGGATAGAGGGGGATGTAAAAGGGGTAGGGGATTTGCATTACTGGTTAAGGAGAATATCATAGCTGTACTGCGGGAGGACACCTCGGAGGGCTCATGCAGAGAAGCAAAATGGGTAGAGCTCAGGAATAGGAAGGGTGCAGTCACAGTGTACAGGCCTCCTAACAGCCAGCGGGAGATAGAGGAGCAGATATGTAGACAGATTTTGGAAAGATGTAAAAGCAACAGGGTTGTTGTGGTGGGTGATTTTAACTTCCCCTATATTGACTGGGACTCACTTAGTGCTAGGGGCTTGGATGGGGCAGAATTTGTAAGGAGCATCCAGGAGGGCTTCTTGAAACAATATGTGGATAGTCCAACTAGGGATGGGGCTGTACTGGACCTGGTATTGGGGAATGAGCCCGGCCAGGTGGTCGAAGTTTCAGTAGGGGAGCATTTCGGGAACAGTGACCATAATTCTGTAAGCTTTAAGGTACTTGTTGATAAGGATAAGAGTAATCCTCAGGTGAAGGTGCTAAATTGGGGGAAGGCTAATTATAACAATATTAGGCAGGAACTGAAGAATTTAGATTGGGGGCGACTGTTGGAGGGTAAATCAACATCTGACATGTGGGAGTCTTTCAAACGTCAGTTGATTAGAATCTAGGACCGGCATGTTCCTGCGTGGAAGAAGGATAAGTTTGGCAAGTTTTGGGAACCTTGGATAACGAGGGATATTGTGAGCCTAGTCAAAAAGAAAAAGGAAGCATTCGTAAGGGCGAGAAGGCTGGGAACAGACGAATCCCTTGAGGAATATAAAGACAGTAGGAAGGAACTTAAGCAAGGAGTCAGGAAGGCTAAAAGGGGTCATGAAAAGTCACTGGAAAAAAGGATTAAGGAGAATCCACAGGCTTTTTATACATATATAAAGAGCAAGAGGGTAGCCAGGGAAAGGGTTGGCCCACTGAAGGACAGAGGAGGGAATCTATGCGTGGAGCCAGAGGAAATGGGCAAGGTACTAAATGAATACTTTGCATCAGTATTCACCAAAGAGAAGGACTTAGTGGATGATGAGTCTAGGGAAGGGTATGTAGATAGTCTGGGTCATGTCGATATCAAAAAGGAGGAGGTGTTGGGCATCTTGAAAAACATTAAGGTAGATAAGTCCCCAGGGCCTGATGGGATCTACCCCAGAATACTGAGGGAGGCAAGGGAAGAAATTGCTGGGGCCTTGACAGAAATCTTTGTATCCTCATTAGCTACAGGTGAGGTCCCAGAGGACTGGAGAATAGCCAATGTTGTTCCTTTGTTTAAGAAGGGTAGCAAGGATAATCCAGGAAATTACAGGCCGGTGAGCCTTACGTCAGTGGTAGGGAAATTATTGGAGAGGATTCTTCGGGACAGGATTTACTCCCATTTGGAAACAAATGGACTTATTAGCGAGAGGTAGCATAGTTTTGTGAAGGGAAAGTTGTGTCTCACTAACTTGATCGAGTTTTTTGAGGAAGTGACGAAGATGATTGATGAAGGAAGGGCAGTGGATGTTGTCTACATGGACTGCAGTAAAGATTTTGAGATGGTCCCTCATGGCAGACTGGTACAAAAGGTGAAGTCACACGGGATCAGAGATGAGCTGGCAAGATGGATACAGAACTGGCTCGGTCATAGAAGACAGAGGGTAGCAGTGGAAGGGTGCTTTTCTGAATGCAAGACTGTGACTAGTGGTGTTCTGCAGGGATCAGTGCTGGAACCTTTGCTGTTTGCAGTATATATAAATGATTTGGAGGAAAATGTAGCTGGTTTGATTAGTAAGTTGGCGGACCACACAGATATTGGTGGAGTTGCAGGTTGTGATGAGGATTGTCAGAGGATACAGCAGGATATAGATCGGTTGGAGACTTGGGCGGAGAAATGGCAGATGGAGTTTAATCCGGACAAATGTGAGGTAATGCATTTTGGAAGGTTTAAAACAGGTGGGAAGTATACAATGGCAGAACCCTTAGAAGTATTGACAGGCAGAGAGATCTGGGTGTACAGGTCCACAGGTCACTGAAAGTGGCAACGCAGGTGGATAAGGTAGTCAAGAAGGCATATGGCATGCTTGCCTTCATCGGTTAGGGCATTGAGTATAAAAATTGGCAAGTCATGCTGCAGCTGTACAGAACCTTAGTTAGGCCACACTTGGAATATTGCGTACAATTCTGGTCGCCACACTACCAGAAGGATGTGGAGGCTTTGGAGAGAGTACAGGAGAGGTTTACCAGGATGCTACCTGGTCTGGAGGGCATTAGCTATGAGGAGAGGTTGGATAAACTCGGATTGTTTTCACTGGAACGATGGAAGTGGAGGGGCGACCTGATAGAGGATTACAAAGTTATGAGTGGCATGGACTGAGTGGATAGTCAGAAGCTATTTACCAGGGTGGAAGAGTCAGTTACTAGGGGACATAGGTTTAAGGTGAGAGGGGCAAAGTTTAGAGGGGATGTGCGAGGCAAGTTTTTTATACAGAGGGTAGTGAGTGCCTGGAACTTGCTGCCGGGGGAGGTGGTGGAAGCAGGTACGAAAGCGACGTTTAAGAGACATCTTGACAAATACATGAATAGGAAGGGGATAGAGGGATATGGACCCCGGAAGTGCAGAAGGTTTTAGTTTAGATAGGCATCATGATCTGCGCAGGCGTGGAGGGCCGAATGGCCTGTTCCTGTGCTGTACTATTCTTTGTTCTTTGTTCTTAGTCATTGATATAAATTGCGAAAAATTGAGGCCCCAACACAGACCCCTCCAGGATTCCACTCATTACATCCTGCCAATCAGAAAATTACCCATTTATGCATACTCTCTGTTTTCTGCCAGCCAGCCAATCTTCTATCCATGCCAATATGTTACCCACTACACCATGAGCTTCTACTTTGCGCAATAACCTTTTATGTGGTACCTTGTCAAATGCCTTCTGGAAATCCAAGTACAGTTACGTCAGTGGGTTCCCCTTTATCCACGGCACATGTTACTCCTTCAAAGAACTCCAATAAATTGGTTAAACGTTATTTCCCTTTCACAAAGCCATGCTGACTATTCCCGATTACCTTGAGTTTTTCCAAATGCCCAGCTATAGGCTCCTTAAGGATCGATTCTAACACTTTCCCCATGACAGACGTCAAGCTAACTGGCCTATAGTTACCTGTTTTCTGCCTCCCCCCCTTCCTGAATAGAGGGGTTATATTTGCTATTTTCCAGTCTGATGGAACCTTTCCAGAATCTAGCGAATTTTGAAAAATTAACACCAACACATCTATGACCTCATTAGCCACCTCTTTTAAGACCCTAGGATGTAGCCCATCAGGAACCGGGGACTTGTCAGTTCGCAGCTCCATCAGTTTGCTCAGTACCGCTTCCCTGGTGATTGCAATTTCACCAAGTTCCTCTCTTCCTTCCACATCCTAATTTACAGCTCTTCCTGGAATGTATTTTGTATCCTTTATAGCGAAGACCGAAGCAAAATATTTGTTAATTTCATCTGCCATTTCCTTATTATCTACTATTAACTCCCCATTCTCACTCTCTAGAGGATGAACACTCACTTTACTTACTCTTTTCCTTTTGAAATACCTGTAGAAACTCTTGCTATACATTTTTACGTTTCTAGCTAGTTTCCTCTCATATTCTAATTTTTTTCAACTGCTTAACCTTTTAGTTATTCTCTGCCATTCTTTATATTCTAACCAATCAACTGACCTGCCACTCAGCTTTGTGCAATTTTATGCATTTTCCTTACGTTTCATGCTTTCCTTCACTTCTTTAGTTAATCATGGATGGTGGATCCTCCCCTTAGAATGTGTCTTTATAGTAGGAATATGCTTATCCTGAGTATTCTGAAATATCCCCTTGAATGTCTGCCACTGCTTCTCTATTGATCTATCTCCTAACCTAGTAACCCAGTTCACTTCAGCTAGCTCAGCTTTCATGCCCACATAGTTGCTCTTATTTAAGTTTAAAATGCTAGTCTTAGACCCACTCTCCTCTCTTTCAAACTGGATGTAAAATTCAATCATATTGTGGTTGCTGCTACCTGGAGGTGCCTTTATTCTGAGGTCATTAATTAATCCTGTCACATTACACAATACGAAGTCTAATATAACCTGCTCTCTGGTTGGTTCCAGAATGTGCTGCTCTAAGAAACTATCTCAAAAGCATTCTATGAACTCCTCTTCCAGGCTACTATTGCCAATCTGATGTTGCCAGTTTATATGTAGATTAAAATCACCCATGATTATTGCCGTCCTTTTATCACAAGCACCCAATATTTCTTCTTGTATACTTTGTCCTACATTATGGTTACTGTTAGGGGGCCTGTAGACCACTCCCACTAATGACTTCTATCTCCTACTAGTCCTCATCTCCACCCAAACCTATTCTACATCCTGATCTACTGAATCATGGTCATCTCTAACGATTGCACCAATGCCATCCTTGATTAAGAGTGTAACCCCTCCACCTTTACCTAGCTTCCTATTCTTCCTGAACGTCATATACCCCTCAATATTCATCTCTGTCAGATGTTGTCTTACCTCCTTGCAACTCCAGCATGCCATGTGCTGTTGAATAAACTAGAGTATGGCTATGACGATGAGACTGATGACTTGTGCTTGTTTGTCCCCTTCCTGGCTGTGATACCACTTTAGCATATTGATGTGGCACAGCCTTTGCTTTTTCCTACGATCTGGGGTGTCAGTTATATAATTCACCTTGTTAATTCTCTTTACTACTCTGTACGGACCACTGAACTGAGCTTTCAATGGTTCTCCCTGTGTTGATAATAGCACTAATACATGGTCTCTGGGCTGAGATGTTCTGGCCTTGGCATGCTTATACGCTTGCCTTTTCATAGTTGTCTGGGAGGTTTTTAGGTGTTCCTGAACCACCGCACAGGCTCTTGTGAGTCATTCTCGGAACATGGAGATGTAGTCTAAATGGGGAAATTCTTCTGTGTGTCCTAAAAACCTCTCCTTGATTGGTTTTAGAGGACCTCTCACCTCGTGTCCATAAATTAATCCCAGTCCTTTGTCCCAGTCATGGGGGTACTCATAGCAATATGCCCTGATCATTGTCTTTAGGGTCTGGTGGTACCGTTCCAAAGCCCCTTGTGATTGTGGGTGATAGGCTGAGGACTTTAGCTGGGTTACGCTCAGATTACCCATGACCTCTTGAAAAATACTGGACATTAAATTTGTGCCCTGATCCGACTGAATCGCGGCAGGCAGTCCATATTGGGTGAAGAATTGGGTTAGCCCCTCCACCACTACCTTAGCAGTAATAGTTCCTAGAGGGATAGCCTCTGGAAATTGAGTTGCCACATCCATAATGGTGAGAAGGTACTGGTCGCCTCTTTTATTTTCAGCAGGGGCCCCACATAATCTACCAGCACTCTGCTGAACGGTTCCCCAAAGCTGGTATGGGAATTATGGATGCAGGTTTTATTGGAGGGTGAGGCTTCCCCACAGCCCAGCACATGTGGCAAGTATTACAGAACTCTACCACACCCTTGTAGAGTTGTGACCAGTGAAAATGCTGTCTAATATGGATTTGGGTTTTTCTGAAACTGCCATGTCCAGCCATTGGAATCTCGTGGGCTATTATTAATATTTCCCTATGGCACCTCGACGGCACCACTACCTGGTGAACCACTATCCACTCTTCTTCTGCAGGTCTGTGAGGAGGTCTCCACTTCCTCATCAGCACCTCATTCTTTAAATTGTAGCACTCTGGAATTGCCTCTGCTTCAGCTTCTGTTTGGGCAGTCTGTGCTAATGTTTTAACCTTGGATCAGCTTGCTGAGCCTCGACCAAGGAAGACCTGTTTAACCCATACTCTGGGTCCTCTAACGTCCGAAAGAAGGTTTGAGATAACCAGACAGTAGGGTCATCTGTCTGCAGTGCTGGTTCAGCCTCCTCTGAGAGAGCTTTTTTGGCCATGAATTGGGTCACCACACAATCAGGAAAAATGCCAGGGACCTTTTCCCATAACTGCTCTGTCTCCCCGACCTCACTCGGTCTCTCTAAAACCACTGGGGAAGCAATCACCTTTGCCACACCAAATCATTGCTCAGGAGCAGATCGACCCCGTCCACAGGTAAACTAGGGACAAACCCCATGGTTATCGGTCCCGAAACAAGGTCGCAGTCCAGATGCACCCAGTATAAAGGTATGGGCATATGCTTTCCTCCGATACCGTTTATTAGCACACTACCATTTAATGCACTCTCTGTGGGGAAAGGTCATGCCTTTTCCCAGCAGAAGGGAGTGGGTGGCCCTTATTTCCTAAGCATGACTATGGGCTTACTCACCTCACTCGAGGGGCATGGGGTCACTTTTCCTCTGGACACAAAATCCTGGTAACTCTCTGGTATTTTGTTACGTTTTCCTGTACTCTCAGCAGTAGGTTTACTGATTTTACTGCCACAGTCAAAACCACAGCCTCGTCTGCTGTGCTTTCCATCAGGAACCCCTATTCCTGCACTGGATCGATGTACCCTACTAAACCTATGAGTTTTCCCCGTAACTTCCAGCAGTCAGCTCGAAGGTGGCCTGCCTTGCTACAATGGAAACATACAGGCTTTCGGACGTCACTCCTGTTCTCAGCACTTCCTTTTTAGCCTGAGAAGGGCCCCCTGTGTTTCCAGCCCTCCCTTCTCACTCATGGCTGTTCATCCTCCCTTCAATCTCCCACCTTCTATCCTTTTCAGGTTTTTGGAGGTGACTAGGGAAGGGTTTCCTTGGGGCAAGGGTTTGTGAATAAGTATGTAATCATCAGTTAGGATTGCTGCCTGCTTGGCTCTTGGAACCTTTTGTTCCTCCACGTGGTTTCTTATGGAAAGGGAAAGCAAGTTTTTGAAGTTCTTGAGGAGGATCACTTCTCTGAGATTTTGATAGATGGACTCTATTTTAAGTGCCCATATTCACTGGTCAAAGGCAAGTTGCTTAACTCTTTCAAACTTGATGTAAGTTTGTTCCGGCTGCTTTCAGAGGATTTGGAATATTTGGTGGTACTTCTCCAGTATTAGCTCATATGCAACCAGGATAGCAGTTTTAGTCATCTCATAATCTGATGAACTCCCATCAGGCAACAGTAAATAAACATCATGGTTTTTTTCTGTTAGCTTGCTTTGCAATAACCGTGTCCAGCTGTCTACTGGCCACTTCAACTGTTTTGTAAGCTTTTCAAAAGAGATGAAAAATGCCTCCACATCCCCCTCATTGAACTTTGGTATCAATTGGGAGAACTTTAAGAGTTCAGCATCCGGTCCTGAGTTAGTTGTAACTCCCTCACTAATGGTGTCTTCAATGGTTGTATTGGGTCTTCCCCTAGTTCGAGCTGCCTTAATTCCCTTTCCTCCTTCTCCTTTTGGAAAGCTCTTTCATTTTCCCTTTCCTGGAAATCTCTTTTTTTCTCTCTTTCCTGAAATTCTAATTCTAGTCTCCTTTGTTCCAGTTGTACATTAGCTAATGTTACTTAGTCTGTTTCAGATTCTATGCCTGTCGCCAGTTCTTCAGTGTCAATTTCATCTTCTTACTAAAAGAAAGAGAACAAACAGTTCCCTTAGAGTTCCTGGGACTTGGTTCTTGCTGGGGAATTAGCAGACATTTTGTCTCCCTCTTCACAGTCCTTGCATGTAGGATACAGTTTTGCAAATTAGGTAGCCGAGTTAAGCTGCCAGCAAAGCCATCCTTTTATCTGTTCTTTTAAAAAAATGTCTTTTGAAAAAATATAAATTCAGATCTCCAGTCAATAGATTAAAGAAAATTATCATTCAACAAAGCACATTGGCATAACAGAGGGACAGAGAAAAGAGTGTCAGTATCCTTTCCTTATCCTAACTCTCACCAATCATCTCTGTGCTCATTCATTTATATTGGCTCCCAGCTAGCAATGTCTCAATTTTACAATTCTCATCCTTGTTTTTCAAATCCATACATGGCTTTGCCCCTCCCTGTCTCTGTAACCTCCTCCAGATCTACAACTCCCCAAGATCTCTGTTCCTCTAAACCTGGCCTCCTGCAAATTCCCAATTTCCTTTGACCACCATTAGTCTTCAGCTATCTAGACACTAAGCTTTGGAATTCTGTACCTAAAGCTCTCCATCTCTCTACCTCTTTCTCCTCCTTTAAGACATTCCATAAAACCCACCTCATTGACCAAGCTTTTGGTCACCTGTCCTAATATCCTCTTAGGTTTGTGTCAAAATTTGCTTGATAATCTCTCCTGTTTTATTACATTAAAGGTGGCTAATCAATGCAATTTGTTGTTGTTGAGAGAAAGCATGAAAACCAGAGATGTCCCAAAGAAAAAGAGAAACATTCAACCAAAAGCATAGACATTGCAGGTTACTTTTCAAACTCATAAACATATAAACCACATAAATTTAGGCCTAGGTTAATGCTGTGGGTACACTGGTTCAAATACCATCATGGCAGCTGGTGGAATTTAAATTCAATTAATTTTTTAAAAATCTGGAATTGAACACTACTCTCAGCAATTTATTTTCTGTTCATATGCGGGTATTGCTGGCAAGGTCAGCATTTATTGTCTGTCCCTATTTGCCCTTATTGGCTTGTTCGGGCATTTTAAGAGTCAACCACATTGCTGTGGGTCTGGAGTCACATGTAGGCCAGACAAGGTACAGACAGCAGATTTCTTTCTCTACAGGACATTAATGAACCAGATGGGTTCTTACAACAATTAACAATGTTTTTATGGTCACCATTACACTAACTTTCTAATTCCCAGATTAATTGAATTTGAATATCTGCCATGGTGGCATTCGAACCCATATCCCCAGAGCAATAGCCAGGGTCTCTAGGTTACTAGTTCAGGGATATTACCACTATGCCACTGCTTCCCCAATGATGTTATAAAAGCCCATCTCATGTCCTTAAGGGAAGGAAATCTACCGTCATTACATGGTTTGGCCTACATGTGACTCCAGACAGACAGCAATGTGGTTAATGTTTAACTGCCCTCTGAAATGGGCTAGCAAGCCACTCAGTTGTCAAGGGCAATTTGGGAGGGCAACAAGTGCTGGTCTTGCCAGTGACGCCCACATCCCATGAAAGAATTAAAAAAAAATGATCTTATGGGGAAGCCAACTGGGAGGTGAATTAGGACCAGTGGACTGGTCTAATGTTATGCCTCCTATATAAGTTATAACTGTATTGTAATGACTTTAAACGGTAATAAATAATGAAAGCAGGATATAATTGCTGCATTACTTTATTTGTTGTTGCTGTCATTCCCTTAGATGCACAATACATCATGAAGTGATTAGGAATAGTGCATTTTACATTTAATAGGCAGCAAGAAATAAGGCTGTCCGATCATCATTTTATATTATTGGATTTTATTTATTGCCATTTACAATTCCCAATGCTGAGCTCTCCATAACAAACACATTTACATGGGAGATTTTAGGATCAGGAAAAAGCCATTAGGTACAGTAAAGCGATCCTGCTTTTTAAGATATTTCCCTTCCGACTTGAACCTGCCCTATTCTTGCTGGGCAAGGTTGGTTATAATCAGACCTCACATCACTAAACTGAAGGCCTCCAACCTCTCTCTACATCAAAACTCTTCTCTCTCTATTTTATCAATATGATACTCTGTTGAGTGCTCCCATGAACTATCCTTTAGTATTATTCCTAAGTGACAATTATCCACTCTCTGCTCTATGGACCCGAATGACTTGAAATCAGGATTCATTACATCCCAGGGGATTACATGGCTGCAGGGGGTGTGGAGAATGGTGGAAAGGGGAAAGATGTGTAGGAACGAGGTGGGAAGAAGTATTTAGACAGGATGCTGTGGCCATTGTGATGTGGGGTAGTCTTACTGGACAAGTTGATCTTTCCCACTTTTGCATGTTGGCAAGTATTACTTGCCTCTGAGGTTGCGGATTCAAGACCCACTCCAGAGACTTGAGCACAAAATTTAAGCTGACAACCCAGTGCCGTCTTCCTATGACTACTTTGGTGTGATGGGAAAAGTTTATAATGGAATGTCTAATTTAGTGATCCATTCCATGGCCCCCTGAGATGGCGAGTGGAAAAATGAAGTGTCTCCTGCAACAGATCTTCATGAGTAGGCTGTTCTGATGTGTTCTGAATGGCAGCTGGAGCAATGTGGAGTGAACTTAAAACCCTGGTTTTTACTTTTTGGCTGATATTGATGAGATGAGGCCGATGGATGACAGTGCTGACTAGGGTGACACCCAAGTATTTTGGTCGGATTCATGAGTAAGTCGACTTCCACAGAAAGAAATGTTAAATCCTTTCTGGGTGGCATTTCTGGAACACTGACACATCTTCCCTGGATTGGGGCAGAGGTGCCAGGTCATGAAGTAGCATTCTAGTAGGTTCAGATCCCCTGTGAGCATCCTACCTGCTTCCTCTAGCATTGATGTCTGCATCAGCAGTGTTATGCCATTGATGTCAAAAAACTTCTGAGACTTGATGCGGACAAACTTCTGGGATTTGATGCAAGCCAAGTCTGCTGTTTAGTTGCTGCAAAAGGATCACCAAGCCTGTGGCAAACTATTCTTGAGCACCAGTGTTCAGCTAGTCTTGTCACCAAGATAGATGTGGAACTTACGATTGCTTGTTAGGGTGTTGATAAACCTAAGAGTTTTATGGCAGTGAATGATTGTTGAAAACTTCAGTAGCAGGTCTTCACATAAGACAGCATCTTGTGCAGATGGCAAGTCTATGCAGGCAGCTCCAGTCTTCCAGAGTCCTTCCTCAATGTTGGTAGTAAAGGCAAGAACCTGGTTCTTCCTTCTCCGAAGCCTGCATGTTTGTTTGGGAAGGTGGCTTCTAAAACCAGTTTTATCTAGTTAAGGATGAATTATTTGCCCAATTTGTAGACCGTATGCACAATTCACATAGACAGGGCGGCGCAGTGGTTAGCACCACAGCCTCACAGCTCCAGCTCCGGGTTCGGTTCTGGGTACTGCCTGTGCGGAGTTTGCAAGTTCTCCCTGTGACTGTGTGAGTTTCCACTGGGTGCTCTGGTTTCCTCCCACAACCAAAGACTTGCAGGTTGATAGGCAAATTGGCCATTGTAAATTGCCCCTAGTGGTGGTAGGAGAATGGTGGGGATGTGGTGGGGAATATAGAATTAATGTAGGATTAGTACAAATGAGTGGTTGTTGGTCAGTACAGACTTGGTGGGCTGAAGGGCCTGTTTCAGTGCTGTATCTCTCCATGGCTCTATAGACAGAAGGATGATGGAATGGTAGCTATTGGGATGCTGACTGGTTTTCCTGACTTTAGCATAGTAACAACTTTAGAATGGTGCGAGACCTCTGGGATTATCCCAGTGTCAAGGATGTTGCAAGCAATTTTGGCATCCGTCCATTTGGGCCCTGGAGCTTGAGGAATTCTGGGTAAATACCATTGATCCCCGCAACCTCCCTAGACTTGGTGGCTGTCAGCACCGTGCCCACCTCTTCTGTGATGAAAGTTACCAAAAAGACAGTGTGAGGAGCGGTTTTTTTTGCAGAGAGAATTTAAGCAGCTATTTCACTCTGTTCTTGTTTTCGATTGTTGTCCTTGTCTTTGAGTTGTTTAGGTGGCAGGCTGCAATGGCATCTGCACTGACCTTTGATGCCTCATGTGGCATCAGTGAGGAGGTGCTAAGCCAGTGAAGCAAGTTCCATGCGTTCCTACTAGAGTGTGAAAAATCCAGGTTTCAGTAGTTTCCCCATTGTGCTAATCTGCCCACTTCTAGGGCAGAGGTTCCTAAACTTGACTTTTTGCATTCCTCTTCCCAGATATAACAGCTGCCTGTGTTTCCCTACCAGTATACAGGTTTAATATTTCAACCACTTTAATACCCAAGCATTGCACAAAATGTGTAAGTTATAATATATTTCATAGCACTTCTCACTATAAATGTGAAAGATGAGGTTGTTTGTTTGAGTATAAGTGCATAATGTTTGAAGTGAGAAGTGAGAGATTGAGCCACAAGTTACTCAGCCAATAGGGCGGCACAGTGGCGCAGTGGTTAGCACCGCAGCCTCACAGCTCCAGCGACCCGGGTTCAATTCTGGGTACTGCCTGTGTGGAGTTTGCAAGTTCTCCCTGTGTCTGCGTGGGTTTCCTCCGGGTGCTCCGGTTTCCTCCCACATGCCAAAGACTTGCAGGTTGATAGGTAAATTGGCCATTATAAATTGCCCCTAGTATAGGTAGGTGGTAGGGAAATATAGGGACAGGTGGGGATGTGGTAGGAATATGGGATTAGTGTAGGATTAGTATAAATGGGTGGTTGATGGTCGGCACAGACTCGGTGGGCCGAAGGGCCTGTTTCAGTGCTGTATCTCTAAACTAAACTAAACTAAAGGACACTGAAGCATTATGGCAATTTTTTGTGCACTCCACAACTGGGTGAACAAAACTTTTGTCAACCCTGTGCCACTTGCCCTTTCCCCAACCCAGACTATCCCTCCTCTTTAACTTCTTTCAGTCACGGTTTTTAGAATCGTTACCAATGATCTAACTATGGGATGTTCTCTCAACGTCTATTATCACTGAATGCCATGCTGTGGGGATAGGTAAAAATGAAAGTGGTACTCCACTCCCTTAGAATCTTAGACTCTTACAGTACAGAAGGAGGTCATATGTATAACAAGAAAAGAACTGATCCCAATACCGAGCCCTGGGGGACCCCACACCATCATTCTCTCCAGTCAGAAAAATATCCTTTCACCACTACCCTCTGGCTCCTATTGCTTTGCAACTATCGTACCCAAGTTGCTCCTGTCCTTAAAATCCCAAATACTTCTATTTTCAGAATGTCTGCTCTGTGAGACTTTACCCAATACTTTCTGAAAGACCATATATACAACATTTATTGCACTACCTTCATCAATTTTCCCTGTTAATTCATCAAATAATTCAATCAACTTAGTCAGACATGATTGTCTCTAACAAATCTATGCTGACTCTCCCTCATGCTTCTCCAAGCACAGACGTCAGTCGCCTTCCCAACCACTCACCCAGACTGAAACAAACGGTATGAATCCTTGGAATTCTATTGGATATTGAGTTGAATTTTAAATATCATAGCCTAACCATCAATAACACCACCTATGCCACATTGTTGCTCCTCTGCCACTGAAACTCTTATCCATCCTTTGTCACCTCTAGTCTCAATTATTCCAGTGCCGTCCCATCCTCCACAAACTCCCACATGTCTAAACCACAGCAACCGGTATCCTGTTCTACGCTAACTTCCATTCACCCATCACTGACCTACACTGGCCCCTGTCCCACAACATTTTAAATTTAAACGACTCATTCTTATCAAATTCTTTCATGGCCTTGCTGCACTCTATGTCTACAATGTCCTCCAAGTCTTCTATTACCTCCCACGGTACACTTCAGTCCTCTAGTTTTAATTTTCTTCTACAAAACCCCCTCCCTTTATCTCACCAGTGGTGGATCCTTCAGTGACATTGGCTCCACTCTCCCCTAACCTCCTCCCCTAATCATCACCCTCTATAAGAACAAGGGTGACCGCGGTGACTGCAACAACTACCATGGAATCTCCCTGCTCAGCACAGTGGGGAAGGTCTTCGCTCGTGTCGCTTTAAACAGGCTCCAGAAGCTGGCTGAGCGTGTCTACCCTGAGGCACAGTGTGGCTTTCGAGCAGAGAGATCCACCATTGACATGCTGTTCTCCCTTCGCCAGCTGCGAAATGTCGTGAACAACAGATGCCCCTCTACGTTGCTTTCATTGATCTCACCAAAGCCTTTGACCTCGTCAGCCTTTGACCTCTCTTCAGACTACTAGCAAAGATCGGATGCCCACCAAAGCTACTAAGTATCATCACCTCATTCCATGACAATATGAAAGGCACAATTCAGCATAGCGGCACCTCATCAGACCCCTTTCCAATCCTGAGTGGCGTGAAACAGGGCTGTGTTCTCGCACCTACACTGTTTGGGATCTTCTTCTCCCTGCTGCTCTCACATGCGTTCAAGTTCTCAGAAGAAGGAATTTTCCTCCACACAAGATCAGGTGGCAGGTTGTTCAACCTTGCCTGTCTAAAAACGAAGACCAAAGTACGGAAAGTCCTCATCAGGGAACTCCTCTTTGCTGACGATGCTGCATTAACATCTCACACTGAAGAGTGTCTGCAGAGACTCATCGACAGGTTTGCGGCTGCCTGCAAGGAATTTGGCCTAACCATCAGCCTCAAGAAAGCGAACATCATGGTACAGGACGTCAGAAATGCCCCATCTATCAATATCGGCGACCACACTCTGGAAGTGGTTCAAGAGTTCACCTACCTAGGCTCAACTATCACCAGTAACCTGTCTCTCAATGCAGAATTAAACAAGCGCATGGGAAAGGCTTCCTCTGCTATGTCCAGACTGGCCAAGAGAGTGTGGGAAAATGACGCACTGACACAGAACACAAAAGTCCAAGTGTATCAAGCCTGTGTCCTCGGTACCTTGCTCTACGGCAGCGAGGCCTGGACAACATACATCAGACAAGAGTGACGTCTCAATTCATTCCATCTTCGCTGCCTCTGGAAAATCCTTGGCATCAGGTGGCAGGACCGTATCTCCAACACAGAAGTCCTCGAGGCGGCCAACATCCCCAGCATATACACCCTACTAAGCCAGCGGCGCCTCAGATGGTTTGGCCATGTGAGCCGCATGGAAGATGGCAGGATCCCCAAGGACACATTGTCCAGCGAGCTCGTCACTGGTACCAGACTCACCTGCCGTCCACGTCTCCGCTTTAAAGACGTCTGCAAACGCGACATGAAGTCCTGTGACATTGATCACAAGTCGTGGGAGTCAGTTGCCAGCGATCGCCAGAGCTGGCGGACAGCCATAAAGACGGGGCTAAGGCGTGGCGAGTCGAAGAGACTTAGCAGTTGGCAGGAAAAAAGACAGAAGCGCAAGGAGAGAGCCAACTGTGTAACAGCCCCGACAACCAATTTTATCTGCAGCACCTGTGGAAGAGTCTGTCACTCTAGAATTGGCCTTTATAGTCACTCCAGATGCTCCTTCACAAACCACTGACCACCTCCAGGCGCTTACCCATTGTCTCTCGAGACAAGGAGGCCAAAGAAAGGTGGATCCTTCAGTGACATTGGCGCCACTCTCCCCTAACCTCCTCCCCTAATCTCCACCAGTTGTTGTTCCTTTAAAAGTCTTCTCAAAACCCAACTTTTAAGCCAGCTTTTGGTCATCTCCTGTTAATCTCTCCTTCTATGGGTCACCTCCCTTTCGCTGCCAACTTCCATTTATGAAGTATCTTGGGACATTTTTCTCTATGTTAAAGGTGCTATATGAATGCAAACTTTTTCTGAATTTGTGATTGAGGTTGTTGAGCACAAATCAATTCAATTTTTTTCATCACACCAATGTCCTATTAAATAGAGGTACCATCATGCTAACGTTCATAAAAATGTAAATGATATATTTTGTTAATGGAGTATTAAATAACATGTAGATTTCCTGATTTTCTGATATAGCGAATTAGATTAAGGGAATATGATAACTCTGTGAATTTCTTACCTAAATGGGTGAAATTTTCAGCAGAGTCTCCCACCCGGCATTGTAGGGTATTAGGAACTGTCCAGCCTCACCAGCTCCACCTGGCTTGTTTGCACCAGCCAGCAGCAGCAGGAACCTGGACGAATCAGCCTCCTTTCAGTGTGTAGAGATTCTCCTTGGAAGTGGATGATGTACTCCTCTTTTCCCAAAGGTGCCACACCACAGGGGACCACCAGAGTCCATGGGGATCTCCCAGAGCCCATAGATGGCAGTTAAAGGCAGCGGGCTGGGGCAGTTGATCTCCCCCGCCCCCCCTCCCAACAGGGAGTTCTGCACTCTCAAGGAAGTGGCAGAAGTCTCGCTTCTTCAAGCAAAAGACCAGGTAAGTGTGGGTAATTGTCTCCTTCTCCCAGATGGTGCATTGCTCCAGGTGACATTACCAGTTCCAAGTAGTCTGGAAGAGGACTTGCAGACCCTGACCAGCATTGGGAAACTCAAATAATGGGCTGAGGGGTCACTGGTGACCAAACGTCAAAGAGACCTGTCCATCTGGGACAAACCTGCTGGTCAGTCCCTGGACCATGCCACATTTTGGAAAAGTACAACAGGGAGAGCAAACATCCACCTGGAAGCTTACTGTTTTCTTTCCTTTAGACACACACAATTAAAAATTCATGTATTAAAAATTGAGAAAAGAAATGGTTAAATGTTTGCAATGGATCTTAAAACCACCATTAGATCATTCTTCTACATATCTACCTGAGATGTCTTGCATACCCCAAGAAGTACATGTACCATAGTTTGGGAATCTATGAGCGCTGTTGCTGTACCTGTATCTGGATCTTAATTGACATTAAACTCTGCCTGGGGCCATCATGGCATGCATTTTGTCCTGTATCTGTGCAAGATAATTCTGGTGGCTCCCACTTTCAGCAGTTGAGCAAAACAGTTGTTGTTGTGCAGGAACGGAGCTACTCCCTGCATTGTGTTCTCAAAAATGCTCGTGAAGGTGAGCTATGAAGCCTTATGGAAGTTCCATCTTGGTATCGGCACCAAGGCGACCATTGGCACCTCGATCCCTACATTTACGCTGCTGGGCTGGTGTTGTTATATGTTTGTTTGGTACACTGCCACCTTAATATGCTTAGTTAGTCTAGCTTAGAGAGATTCCTTAGTCTAGAGTAATTATAACATTAACCTTTATTACATTCTAACTATGTACAGCTTCACACCAGTCTGTGTGACTCCTTTAAAGCCACGCTGCATCTATTTTCAAGTCTCTCTCACATGTGATCTCTTACATCATCATGGTAGGAGGTATTCTTTACACTCTCAACATTAACCATTTCAGACCCTTATACTGCATCTCCCCCGAGTCTTTATCTAAATATATATATTTACATACATTCACTTTTTATTTACATACTACGCCATCTCCCCCCAAGTCTCTGACTTCATAGATTCAATGTATCAGGAGGCTTCACAGCTCTCCCTGATCTTCTTGTCGTTAGATGCGGAAGATTGGTAGGTTTCTCTGTACTCTTCTTTTTTGACTTGGACAGCCTTCATTAAGGTTTGTAATATCCAGTGTTTTCTGAATTTCAGGTTCAACATTTAATTCGTCCCAATGTATGACCGATTGGTGTCTTTGATGAATAGGAATAAGATTCCTCCTGTTTCTTCTTATTGTACCTTCTGAAGTTCTTACTAAATAAGATAATTCTCCTCTCTCTGTACAATTACTCCTTCTCTGTTTTGGTCTCATACCCATACCTTTTCCCTTCTGAAAATTTCAGTAGGTTCCTGGTGCAGTATTTCCTGTTATAATTATCGGCTTGTTGCTTTCGGTAAGACTTTTCTCTGTCTGGAACTGTCTGATAATCATGGACTTGTAGCTCTGGAAGTAAGTTTTTGCGTAGGATTGAAGGTTGTCTTCTAAGTTTTCTTCCCATTAACAGTTCGGATGCTGCTAATCCGTAAAACAATGAAGTACTTCTGTAGTTCAGAAGTGCTGTTTGAAAATCTTGACGATCGAGTATACCATGTGTTGTGTACGTACGTTTAACCTCGATCCACCTCGAAAAGTCATCAACTGCAATCAGATAGGATGCTCCAATAAAGATGAATAGATCCATCATTAGACAGTCCCTCAGTCTGGTTAGGAATTGGGTTGAGATAAGAGGTTCTCTCTGATCCTGACTGTGCAGTGCACATACGTGGCAATTTGAAATCATTTCTTCTACATCTTTCGATATTCTTGGCCACAACACTGATGCCTGAGCCTGCGTTCTATATTTAGTGATGCCCATGTGACCCTGGTGTATTTTCTCCAAGATATCCACCCCGAGTGACTCTGGAATCACCAGCCTCTCGTCTTTTACCAGCAAAACATCCACTATGGTAAAGTGTCTTCTCTGTGTGAAAATTTTCATTCTCTTACCCTTGGAACTCTGTTGCAGCTTGTCTTGTCTGCAATATTGGTGGATATAGATGCATTCTTCATCTTGCATCTGCACCAGATGAATTTTTTGGACAGAAATAGGAAGTGGAAATTCACTAATGGCTCTCGTCTTTTGTGGGCCTGCCATTATGCCACTACTGCTGCAAATTTCCCCTAAAAAATGAACGGATGTTTTTGAAAACTCTCACTTCTCATTAAGTGTTAGGGCTTCATCCTGCAGACAATTCAAAACCATTCTAATTCTCAGGTTATGTTCTTCATTGGACTCACTGTGAACTAAGGTGTAGTCCATATAGCATATTATGTCTTCAAGGCCCTGTAGAATATTCAACACAGTTCTTTGGAATATTTCTGGTGCTACCAATTGGTACATGGTTAAAACAAAATTTTCCAAATGGAGTAATGAAAGTTGTCAATAACCTTGACTTCTTATCCAATGCAACTTGCCAAAAGCCACTATTCATATCAAGCTTCATGAAGACAGTAACTTTGGATAACTTTGCCAAGCTTTTATCCACGGAGGACATTGGTGAACTTCCCGTACCACAGCCTTATTAAGTTAAGTCTACACAAATGCGAAGATCACCGTTAGGTTTAGGAAATGGAACCATTCCTGAACACCACTCTCTGGGTTCAGTAACAGGAGAAATGACTCCCATCCTGGTCATGTCTTCTAATTGATGTTGGACTTGCTCCATTAGTGGGTGTGGAATTTTCCTAGGTGTGAAAAGTCAAATCTTTTCACAAAGTAATACTATATTTGGCCTTCAGTCTCCCTAGACCAGTAAATAATTTTAGGAATTCCTCTTGGAAGTGATTCCTGGATTCTTGTTGCTTAAATTCTTCCAGTTTCGTTATAAAATGAAGGTCAATACAAACTCTTCTACTGAAGAGAGAGAATTCCTGATTCCATAGAATATACAGTGTTTCTAATACTTGCTTTCCCTTGTCCTGGAGTGTTTCTTGCAGCTTCCCTTTACTTTGCATTCAACCTCTCCTGGGCCATGTAACTGAGCTTCTGTCAGTTGCAGAAAATGTATTGATAACCACAGCTCTTTGTCTGATAAAATTGTTACACTTGCTGTGGTGTCCAGTATAAAATTAGTGATATGTCTATTGACATATATATCTGCAGACCAAAATTCCTGATTTGGATCATTGATCTCACAAAGAGGGTTTTTTGGTTGCTCTCCTGAAGGAGGTTGTTTAACTTTGTTAATCACTCTATGCTTGAATACTTTTTCTTTTGAACTTGTGGGAGTGGAGATAATACTTTGGCACATTTTACCAAAATGCTGTATTTTCTTACGGTGGAAGCGTTCTGCTTTGTTTGCAGGACACTATTCGTGCTTGTGGGTACTTTTGGCACTACATCACAGGCATGGTTTAATGGCATTTTTCAGTCCCCCTGCCACACCCCCTCCCCCAAGGTACCTTTTTTCCTGGTGCTTCATTTACAGCCCTCTCTTTAAGGAACTGTGCGGTTGATGGAGTTTTCCTGAACCAAGGTCTTTCCTCACCTCTCAGGATTGCTCTGTTGTTCTTAAGGACTCTGCTTGTCTCCTCAGCTGAATAGTTTTGTCCAGGGTGAGGGCTTCTTTCAACTGTAATAAATTTGATAGGGATTCATCAGCATAGAAACAGAGAAACATAGAAAATAGGAGCAGGAGTAGGCCACTTGGCCCTTCGAGCCTGTTCCGCCATTCATTATGATCATGTAGCCTGTTCCGGCTTTCATCCCATACCCTTTGATCCCTTTAGACCCAAGAGCTATATCTAACTCCTTTTTGAAAACATTCAATGTTTTGGCCTCAACTACTTTCTGTGGTAATGAATTCCACAGGCACACCACTCTCTGGGTGAAGAAATTTCTCCTCATCTCAGTCCTGAAAGGTTTACCCCGTATCCATAGACTATGACCCCTGGTTCTGGACTCCCCTGCCATCGGGAACATCCTTCCTGCATCTACCCTGTCAAGTCCTGTTAGAATTTTATAGGTTTCTATGAGATCCCCCTCACTCTTCTGAACTCCAGCGAATATAATCCTAACCGACTCAATCTCTCCTCATATGTCAGTCCTGCCATCCCAGGAATCAGTTTGGTAAACCTTCGCAGCACTCCCTCGATAGCAAGAACATCCTTCCTCAGATAAGGAGACCAAGACGGCACACAATATTCCAGGTGTGGCCTCACCAAGGCTCTGTATAATTGCAGCAAGTCATCCCTACTTCTGTACTCGAATCCTCTCGCTATGAAGGCCAACATACCATTTGCCTTTTTACCACCTGTTGCACCTGCATGCTTACCTTCAGCAACTGGTGTATGAGAACACCCAGGTCTCTCTGCATATTCTCCTCTCTCAGTTTATAGCCATTCAGTTATAATCTGCCTTCCTGTTTTTGCTACCAAAGGGGTTAACCTCACATTTATCCACATTATACTGCATCTGCCATGCATTTGCCCACTCACTCAACTTGTTCAAATCACCCTGAAGCCTCTCTGCATCCTCCTCACAACTCATCCTCTCACCCAGTTTTGTATCATCTGCAAATTTGGAGATATTACATTTAGTTCCCTCATCTAAATCATTAATGTATATTGTGAATAGCTGGAGTCCTAGCACAGATCCCTGCGGTACCCCACTAGTCACTGCCTGCCATTCGGAAAAAGACCCATTTATCCCTACTCATTGTTTCCAGTCCGCCAACTAATTTTCTATCCATCGCAATACACTACCCTCAATCCCAAGCGCTTTAATTTTACATGCTAATCTCTTATGTGGGACTTTGTTGAAAGCCTTCTGAAAGTCCAAATAAACCACATCCACTGCCTCCCCCTCATCAACTCTACTAGTTACATCCTGGAAGAATTCTAGTAGATTTTGTCAAGCATGGTTTCCCTTTCATAAATCCATGCTGACTGTGTCCGATTCTACTACTGTTCTCCAAGTGCTCTGCTATAAAATCTTTGATAATGGACTCTAGAATTTTCCCCACTACCGACGTCAGGCTGACTGGTCTATAATTCCCTGTTTTCTCTCTACCTCCCTTTTTAAATAGTGGGGTTACATTAGCTACCCACTAATCTGTAGGAACTGTTCCAGAGTCTATAGAATCTTGGAAGATGACCACCAATGCATCCACTATTTCTAGGGCCACTTCCTTAAGTACTCTGGGATGCAGACCATCAGGCCCTGGGGATTTATCAGCCTTCAATCCCATCAATTTCCCCAACACCATTTCTCTACTAATACTGATTTCTTTCAGTTCCTCTCTCTCACTAAGCCTTGTGTTCCCCAACATTTCTGGTGTGATATTTGTGTCCTCCTTTCTGAAGACAGAACCAAAGTATGCATTTAGTTGGTCAGCCATTTCTTTATTCCCCAGAATAAATTCCCCTGTTTCTGACTGTAGGGGACCTACATTTGTCTTCACCAATCTTTTTCTCTTCACATACCTATAGAAACTTTTACAGTCAGTTTTTATGTTCCTCGCAAGCTTGCTCTCGTACTCTATTTTCCCCTGCTTAATCAATCCCTTGGTCCTCCTTTGCTGAATTCTAAACTGCTCCCAATCCTCAGGTCTGTTGTTTTTCCTGGCAAATTTATATGCCTCTTCCTTGGATCTAATGCTATCTCTAATTGCCCTTGTAAGCCATGGTTTGGCTACATATCCCATTTTACTTTTGCGCCAGACAGGGATAAACAATTGTTACAGTTCATCCATGCGCTCTTTAAATGGTTGCCATTGCCTATCCACCGTCATCCTTTAAGTGACGTTTCCCAATCCGTCATGGCCAACTCGCGCCTCATACCGTCGTAGTTTCCTTTACTAAAATTTAGGACCCTTGTCTCAGAATCAACTATGTCACTCTCCATCTTGATGAAGAATTCTATTATATTATGGTCGCTCGTCCCCAAAGGGTCTCGCACCACTAGATTGTCAATTAATCCTCTCTCATTACACAATACCCAGTCTCAGATGGCCTGTTCTCTGGTTGGTTTCTCAATGTATTGGTCCAGAAAACCACTGCGTATACACTCCAAGAATTCCTCCTCTACTGTATTGTGACTAATTTGATTTGCCCAGTCTATATGCAGATTAAAGTTACCCATAATTACAGATGTTCCTTTATCGCATGCATCTCTAATTTCCTGTTTAATGCCATTCCCAACATCACCACTAAAGTTTGGGGGTCTATATACAACCCCCACTCACGTTTTTTGCCCCTTAGTGTTTCTCAGCTCTACCCATACAGATTCCACATCTTCAGAGCTAATATCTTTCCTCATTATTGCATTGATGTCCTCTTTAACCAGCAATGCAACTCCAATGCCTTTTGCTTTTTGTCTGTCCTTCCGAAATACTGAATATCCCTGAATGCTCATTTCCCATCCCTGGTCACCTTGCAGCCATGTCTCCGTAATCCCAACTATATCAGACCTGTTTACATCTATTTGCTCGATTAATTCATCAACTTTATTGCAAATGCTCCACGCGTTAAGGCACAAAGCCTTAAGGCTTGTCTTTTTCACATTACTTGTCTTCTTCCCAATATTTGTCACTGTGTCCCTGTTTGATTCTGGCCCTTGATTTCTCTGCCTATCACTTTTCTTATTCCCCTTACTGTCTTTTGTTCTTGTCTTTGATCCCCCCTCCTCTGACTCCTTGCAAAGGTTCCCATCCCCCTGCCATTTTAGTTTAAACCCTCCCCAAGTACTCCTCCTAGGACATCAGTCCCGGTCCTGCCCAGGTGTAACCTGTCCAGTTTGTACTGGTCTCACCTCTCCCAGAACTGGTCCCAATGCCCCAGGAATCTAAAACCCTCCCCCTCACACCATATCTTCAGCCACATATTCATCCGATATATCCTGCTATTTCTACTCTGACTAGCATGTGGCACTGGTAGTAATCCTGAGATCACTACCTTTGAGGTCCTATTTTTCAACTTACTTCCCAGCTCCCTAGATTCTGCTTTTAGGACCTCATCCTTTTTTTTACCTATGTCATTTGTACCAATGTGTACCATAACCACTGGCTGTTCACCCTCCCACTTCAGAATGTCCTACTTACTTACTATAATGCAGTCTCTTATTAATTCTCCTTTAAGAATTAACATTTCCATATTCATATCCTTCAGCTAACCTGTAAAAGTCATTGATAAAAACATCAATTGTTTTGCCTGGTTTCTGGACCCTTCTGTTGAATCTTGCTTTTTGTAAAATCTTATTGCTCTGCAAATTGAAATAACAATCAAAAGCTTTCAAAACTTTATCGATTTTGGCAGATGTCTCATTAATGCCTTGTCTTGCAATAACATCATCCACTATATTCCCAATAGAATACTATTGATGTGTTAACTTGTTGTCCTTCAGACTGGATGTCTAATTTGGAAGCAATTCTGTACCTCAGAAATCTTTTTTTGTCGGAGTAACCAATTTTAGGTTTGATTTGATCCTTCCATGCGTTCAAACCTCTCTGGTATTGTGAATTTAAGGTCCATAGCTTCAATTTGTTTTATTTTCACAGTTTCATTTTTCCCTCCAGTATTGGAATTTTCCCATGCTTTTTCAACCTCGTGCTCACTTCCACTATGACCAACGTTTCTGCCTTTGAATCTCACCGTAAGACTTCGGATTAATTTGCTCCTTGTATTAAACTCAGTTTTATAATGTTACTGCCATACTCCTTTAACTCCCTTCTCACAGAGAATTGAGTAGTAGCAGCCTCGTTCATTTTGTTTTCTTCTTCGCTCTGGTCACCACATGTAATGGTGCCAATTTCAGATCAGCCCTCAATAAGGACTCTTCTGGTGCTACCTGCCTAGTGCTGTTAGCGACAAAAAAATTTACCCTCTTTCAGGGTTACTTACCAGATCCCTGATCATTGCTTGGCTCTCGAAGACTCGAAGCCTTCAATCACTGGACCGGATTTCTACAGTCGATTCCCCAACTCTCCGTGTTTGGAGCTCTGGAGCTTTTACACAACCTCTTCTTGAGTCCTGCAATTTTGGCATTTTTCTCAGGTCAGCCCTCTTCTAAATTTCTTCAAAATCTTCTTCTGGGTGTAGCATGGTAAGAACCACCGTTGTTTTCGATTTCACCGTTGATCACCATATTGTATGTTTGTTTGGTATGCTGCCACCTTAATATGCTTAGTTAGTCTAGTTTAGAGAGATTCCTTAGTATGGAGTAATTAGAACATTAACTTTTATTACATTATAACTATGTACAGCTTCACACCAGTCTGTGCGACTCCTCTAAAGCTGCATCTATCTTCAGGTCTCTCTCATATGTGATCTCTTATATCATCATGGGCAGAGGTATTCTTTACACTCTCTTAATATTAACCCTTTCAGACCTTTATACTACAGGTGTTGTATATGGGCAAAGTTCTTAAGGATCTTAAGGGGGAGTTGATGACAACCGACATGTGATCTCCCTGTGTGTGCTACTTCATTGAGATCTTGCAAACTACTGTCGTCTAGAAGACACAAAATTGGCCTCCTGGTCTGAAAAACATGAAAGCATTGAAGATATTAGCCAAAGGTCCATTTCAGGACTGAAAACCAAGATGATCAGTCCAGAAATCTGCATTTATCAACTCAACTAGAGAAAAGTGTAAGATCTTGTCAAGGGAACTTAGAATGCAAATAATTGACTTACCTGCCCTCCATGAAACCCACCTACCTGAAACCAACCCATATTGAATGTAGATCCGTGGATTCCACATGATAGCATGCCGATACCACACAAAATACATTACGGCCACACATGTCCAGGCCGATCTAATTACTGAAGCTGAGGAAATTCCCCAGTTGACATCTCACCATTCTCCATTACAATCAGAGTGGCTAGACTAACCATTGAAAATATTTACCAGCCCCTGACGGAAACATGGCAATCATCATCCCACCAACCGTCAAGCATCTAAATCAACGATTTCAACAGCCAACATTACATGTCGGGCTATCAAAAAGTAGAGCAAGTGGGTGAACACATAGCACACTGTGCGCCAGCCTCCAATATTCAACTCAGCAATGACGCCAAACAGCTAGGCACATTTTTTTTCTGCCCGCTGGCAGAAGGAATATTAATTTGACATCTGTTTCACAACAAATGACAGCAAAGAACGTCTGCCCACCTGCTGCTGGAAGTACAGTACTGTGGCTGTGCTGCACTGTTGATGGTGCCGTCTTAATGTGAGACGTAAACAAAGACCCCATCTACCCTCGCAGGTAGATGCAAAAGATCCCATGATACTATTCAAAGAAAAGCAGGCAAGTTCTCCCCAGTATCCCCTGGCCAATATTTATCCCTCAATCAACATCACTAAAATAGATTATCTGGTCTTTATCACATTGCTGTTTCTGAGACCTTGCTGTGTGCTTACTGGCTGCCATGTTTTCTACATTATAACAGTTTTAACATTACAACACTTCAAAAAGTACTTCATTGGCTGTAATGCGCTTTGGGATTTCCCGAGGTTTTGAAAGTCAGTACATAAATGCAAATCTTTCTTTCTTTATGTTTGTCCGACTCTTAAATCATTTTTTCCATGTCCTCAATGCTGTGGAATTCCTTTGTTCCTCAGTTCTCATTCCCTCCTGCAAATTACAGGCTTAAAAACCCAGAACTTTTCTTACTTTATCTCATCTTTTTCCTTGTTCTTTTCATCCTTGGTGAGTACCTTGTACGCTAACCCTTCATCTCAGTTCCTCAGTTCGAGAAAAGCTTCTTGTTGTATAAGGGTCTTGTAAGAACAGTGCTGTTCTCTTGTAGTTAAAAAGAAAAGTGGAGACATTTGGAAGCAATGCTCGCTTTGTACTGAGATAAATCGATTTAAATTTGAACGTCTTTTCAACTTAACTGTTACCTCAAGTAGTGACATTGTAGATTGAAAAGTACAACTGTTATTCTCGAATTTACTATATACAGCGGCCATGTTTTATGATCATACCAATTTGCAGACAATGTTTTTAAACAAATCTATTACTTTATTTCAAATGAAAAGATAATTAAAAGGTTTAAAGACTCTGAAGCTAAACATAGACTATTACTGAACAACACAGCATGGTATTATCTTGGCAGGCTTTTTATTCTGAGTCTGTCATTTGCCTCCTAAAGTAGCTTGGTCTGTGCCCTGCATTCTGCCAATATTTAAATGGAAAATTGCGAAAGGAAGGGGTTCACGCAATCGTGGTTCTCAATCCCATGGTCTGACCCGAGATGGAATGAGTTTGGGAAGAATTGACCCAGTTCAATGCAGATTTGGGTCAATAGTAGCTCAGTTGGTAGCAGTGTTCACCTCTGACTCAGAAGGTTGTCGGGTTTGAGCCCCACTCGAGAAGTTTGAACACAAAGGCTGATGCACCAGTGCTATACTGTCATAGGTGCCATCTTTCGAGTGAGATGTTAACCCACCTCTCAGGTGGATATAAAAGAGCATATGCTGCTATGTTGAAGAAGTGAAGTGTCCTGGGCCAACATTTATCCCTCAACCAACATATCATTGGAACAGATGATCTGGCCATTAATCTCATTGCTATTTGTGCAACCTTGCTGTGCTCAAATTGGCTGCTGTGTTTCCCTGGCAACAGTGACTATGCATCAAAAGTATTTAATTGGCTGTGGAGTGCTTTGGGGAGTCCTGAAGTTGTGAAAGGCATTGTGTAATGCGAGTTCTTTCTTTAGTATAAATCCGCTTTTAATTTAACATTAATTGACAATCCCATTCAGACAGGCTGTAATGATGGCTGAATGTGGAAACTGGCTATACTATCTGTTCCAAAGGAATTGTTCTTCGGAGGTGAGGGGTTTTTACATTTAACCTTGATAGTGTCTTACTCGAAAATGCTCGACAAGAATTGTGAAAGGACCTTTTCTCTGCCTCTATCCCATGACTTGACCAAGGACCACATAACAGGAAAAAGTAGAGGGAGCTTTAATCTGTATATGACCATACCTGGTGGTGCTTGGTCTCAACAATGGATGCTTAAAATGAAAAACATTCTATCTACCTGCATTGGCATCTCTTACTTCAACCTGCAAACAAAAAATTACCAACTCCCCCACCACAAAAAAGCCAATGCCTCAACTAATTTATTATATTTGTATATGGAGCCTCTTCTATCATCTATAAAAATTACAATTTCCATAAGATTACATCTAAAAAAATAAATTTTTTCTGGCGCATATTCTTTGAAAACCGAAATTAGGCATCACAACAAATTAATTTGAGCAGTTTGCCAGGTTATTTCATTGCAGGTAATTATTTTTAATTAATATGTCTGAAGCCTGAGGACTAGGCCTCTGTAAATGTTTCAGTGCTTCACTAATGTGTGTCTTTTAGTTGATGACTACAGGTAAATCTTAAAGCTTGCACACCTAAGAGGTTAGTCTGTGGTATATGTGAGTGCCTGGTTTTGCAATTGTAGCAAATAGACAAAGCTGAAGTTGAATTATGGACAATTGAAGCCTCTTGGAAGTCTTAACCTCTGCCCAAGTCTCAGAAGCCTACCAGGGGTTTGCAGTCCAATGGAGGTTCCAGGCAAGGCCTTCGATTTTCAGGACAACATTCATGGGCAATCAGGCTACATTAAGACATTCCAATGAAGTGTTCCAACTACAGGTTAGGCTATTCAACTTTATCAGAAATTTACAAAAGAAGTCAGAGGCTGTTATTTCTATAACACCTTTCACAACTCCAGGACAACTTAGAGCATCTTAGAGCCAATGGAATGTAATAACTGTTGTAAGAAAATTAAATATTTTTGAAGTGTAGGGAATGCAACATCCAATTTGAACACAGCAAGCTCCCATAAAGGACAATGTGACTAGATAATCGTTTTGTTTAATGATATTGGTTGATGGATAACTATTGGCCAGGACACCAGGGAGGACTGTCCAGGTCTTCTTCAAAATAGTGTCATGATATCTTTTACATCTACCTGAGAAGACAGATAGGGCTTTCATTTAATGTCTCATCTGTCAGTGCAGCACTCCTTCAGTACTGCACTGGAGTGTCAGCCTGGATTAGGCGCTCAATTCTCTGGAGCGCACCAGGACTTGAACCTAGAACTTTCTGACTCAGAAGTGAATGCTACCCACTAAAACGCAGCTGACACCATAAGATTAAAGGTAAGGTTAGTCACTGGCCATCGAAGTGAGACTTGTATGAGCATCTTTGCATTGGTTTGTACCAAATGTTGAAAGGAGGAGCACAATAATTTGTAAGTCCGATCGCCTGACTGATCCTGTCAATATCATTCCATTTTATGTCGACAGATGTCCATACCACCCCCACAAGAACACAGCAATTGATATCTTTTCAAGTCCCTTGTTGCTGTCAGCATCAAACAAGACCCTTGTGATGTCATTAAGGTGTCTCCCCTACGTGTGTTTCTTGGCATGTGAGTGTCAGCAGGCTGCTTGACTACGGAAGGCCATGTCGCTAAGTGGGATCCTGTCCTTTCCCATTCCCTGGCATGTGTACCTTTTATAACTGGTTTGAGATAGCAATTAGGAGCTAAAATCGTGACTGATTTGCTCCTCCTCAACTCCAGGATGTAGAGGCCATGGTAGCAAATCCAACATGACAATTTTCTCAGTCATGTAATCAACTGAGCAATCAGGGCAGTCACAATATTGTAATATCTGGAATGAATGATGTCAGTTATGTGGAGGGACCAGGGGACCTGGGATAGTTCTCCCTAGAGAAAGAAGGTTAAGGGGAGATTTAATAGTACTGTTCAAGAATATTAGGCTTTTTGATAAAGTAGATAGGGCGCAGTGGTTAGCACTGCAGCCTCACAGCTCCAGCGACCCGGGTTCAATTCTGGGTACTGCCTGTGCGGAGTTTGCAAGTTCTCCCTATGTCTGCGTGGGTTTTGTCCGGGTGCTCCGGTTTCCTCCCACAAGCCAAAAGACTTGCAGGTTGATAGGTAAATTGGCCATTATAAATTGTCCCTAGTATAGGTAGGTGGTAGGGAAATATAGAGACAGGTGAGGATGTGGTAGGAATATGGGATTAGTGTAGGATTAGTATATATGGGTGGTTGATGGTCGGCACAGACTCAGTGGGCCGAAGGGCCTGTTTCAGTGCTGTATCTCTAAAAAAAAAGATAGGGATAAACTGCTTCTACTGGCTTTAGGCTCAGGAACCAGAAGACACAGATTTAAGGTAATTGGCAAAAGAACCAGATGGAAGATAAGGAGAATTATTTTTACATAGCGAATTGTTATGATCTGGAATGCACTGCCCGAAAGGGTGATGGAAGCAGATTCAATAGTAGCTTTCAAAAGAATTGGATATATACTTGAAAAGGAAAAGTTGCGAGGCTATGGATAAAGAGTGAGATAGTGGGAGTAATTAGATAGCTCTTTCAAAGAACTAGCACAGGAATATAAGCTGAATGGCCTCCTTCTGTGCCATATCATTTTATGAAATTTCTGTCAACTCACAAGGACCAAAATGCTCCCAATTATTGGACCGCAGAAACATTGTATCAATTATTGATTCTCAAAGCCAGTTGGAGCAATTCAATGTCCAAAGCACCTCACAGCTATTTATTAAGTTGCTTTGAGACTTGTGAGGTAGAGTCAGGTTTCTTGGCTTATAATGTTCTAGGTAGTAGTCCAATAGACTAAAGGCTAATTGTCAAGGTCTAATCAATTACTGATGGTCAGTATAAAGACTTGTTTCAGCAGGGAGACAGGCGTATGCAATACAAGTAATACTGTCACCCAACAGTAAGCTCAATGCAATCCGTGCTCCTGTGGTATTATATCAGGTTCAGTGTATATTTTATTTCAGAGAGAACCAAGGGTCCTGGTTAGCATCAGAATATGTAAATGGTTAAATTGATAAGCAATGAAACAATTATCAATTGTTTTAATTAACAGAGCAGAAAAAACAAATAAATAAATTACATCAAAAGCAAAATATGGTGGGAATCTGAAATCAAACAGAAAATATTGAACAGGATGATCTGGTGAATGGGGATAGAGTGCAGGAATGGGACTGACAGAATTGTTCTATAGACAACTGGCATGGATTCTATGGGCCGATTGGCCTCCTCCTGTGCCATTCTGATTCTATGACTCGACAGATCCGTTAAATACCAGAGAGGTCGAGGAGCATAAGAAGAGTTAGCACACTGAGTTCATGGCCACAATGTCATTTCTAACTTTGACCAAGGTGTTTTTGATGATATGTGGAGATCAGAAAACAATTTTTAAGATTTAAACAGGGAATGAGATGAGAGGTAACAGTGCAACTGGGTGATGATGACACGTTCAAGAGCCTTAGACACAACAAAGCGATTAGAAATATGGTTATGGTTCAAGAGGATGTAGAGTTTGAGGCTATGTCTTTTGAACATGGCTGATGATAGCAGTTTTAAAGGGCAAGGGATTAGAGCCCAAGGAAAGGGAGCTGTTGTTGATATCATCAAGCATTGGATCAATTGAATAAGTCACTTGAAGGAGAAAAGAATTGCAGAGATTTGAGGGAAGAGTGGGTCATGGGACTATTTAGTGGGCTCTTCAAAAGAGCCGACACAGACTTAATGGATTGAATGGCCTCGTTCTGTGCTATACTATTCTATGATTCTACTCAGCAGGTCAGACAGCATCTGGGGAAAGTGAAACAGAGTTAATGTTTCAGGCCAATGATCTTTTGCCAGAATTAGATAATTACATTTCATCCTTGTTGCAAATCAAGAGTCACAACTGAAGAAAATAGGTCAGAGACGTTGGTCAGTTTTTAATAAAAAAGTAAAAATATTGCAGAAGCTGGCAATTTGAAACAAAAATTGAAAACGCTGGGATCACTCCACATGTCAGCCATCATTTGTGGATTCTGAACAAGAGTGTGCAGCTAAAATATTGACTCACCTGCTCTCTCCACAAATGCTGAGTGACCTGTGGAGTGATTCCAACATCTTCTGCTTTTTAGTTTTCCGACGGAATTCATTTCAGCTCAGCTCAGTGCTGGCTGTCTGACGCAAAAGGTTTAAGGCCTGAAATTCTTGAGGTCTCTGGCTCCATCGCTGGACAGTTGGCCACAGGTCTTCTGTGACCCTCTCCCCATCCCATAATACCAAGATTGAATCGAAGGGAGGTAGGGGAAGTGAGAAAGAAGGGAGGAGAGGGGAGGAGAGGAGGAAGGACTGACTTTCATTTATATATCGCATTTGATGACCTCAAGATTTTTAAAGTGCTTATAACCAAATAATTACTTTTGAAATGTAGAAAACTGAATCCCCCACTATCAACATCCTGGGGATTACCATGGACCAGAAACTGAACTGGAGTAGCCATATAAATACCATGGCTACAAGAACAGGTCAGGGGCTAGGAATCCTGTGGCAAGTAACTCACCTCCTGACTCACCAAAGCCTGTCCACCATCTGCAAGGCACCAATCAGGAGTGTGATGGAATATTCTCCACTTGCCTGGATGGGTGCAGCTCCAACAACACTCAAGAAGCTTGACACCATCCAGGACAAAGTAGTTCACTTGATTGGCACCCCATCCATAAACATACACTCCGGTCACCACTGACACACTGTGGCAGCTGTGTGTACCATCTACAATATGCACTGCAGCAACGCACCAAGGCTCCTTAGACAACACCTTCCAAACCTGCGTTCTCTACCATCGAGAAGGACAAGGACAGCAGATGCATGGGAACACCACCACCTGCAAGTTCCTCAACACGCCACACACCATCCTGACTTGGAACTATATTGCCATTCCTTCACTGTCGCTGGGTCAAAATCCTGGAACTCCCTTCCTAACAGCACTGTGGGTATACCTATCCTACATGGACTGCAGCGGTCCAAGAAAGTGGCTCACCAAAACCTTCTCAAGGGCAATTTGGGATGGGTAATAGCCTAGCCAGTGATGCCCACATTCCATGAATGAATAAAAAAAAAACACAGCAGCTGATTTGTACACAGCAAGCTCCCACAAACAGCAATTAAGCATATAAACATATTATCTGTTTCAGGTGTTATTTAAGGGAAAAATGTTGGGCAGTACATTGCAGAGAGCTCCCCTCTTCTTCGAAATAGTAGCGTGGGATCTTTTACATTCACTTGAGAGGCATGAAGGGGTCCTCAGTTTAATGTTTCGACTAGACCTAGAACAGTGTGCACTCCCTCAGTATTGCAGTGGGGGTAATTAGCTAAATGTTTGTACTGGAGTCAGACTTGAACCCACAACCTTCCTCACTCGGAGGTAAGAATGCTACCTCGTGAGTCACAGCTGACACTGTAGGATAATGGTTATTCCTAACATTCGTCACATTGCTGGGATCTCTGCACCCCTCTCTCCCATCCCCCACAAGAGGGAACCAACAATTTCCATAGAGCCTTGCTGCACTGTCTGGGGCCACACAGAGTAAGTACATGTAAGATTTCATCTTGTAGATCTGCTATTGTAAACCTCTGGAAGAAACACATGGCATTACCTTCTGCCTTGTGCTGCAAACTGAACCTTTATTATCAACTCCCTCTGGTGGCACACTGCACATGCTATACCAAGCATGCACAGTGGCCTCAAATGAATCACATATCGAATGAGCAATAAATGAACAAGACAGTGCAGTCCACAAATGGTTTTAAGGAAAGTTTCCTTTTAAAGTTGCCTCCTTGCCAACATCAATCAATCACTCCATGATCAATGGTTGCTCGGAAACAGGCATCTGCAGCTATTTTGGGCCTCGCTTCTTCCAAGAACTGACCTGCAACATACAATGGGGACGGTTGGAGGTGGACCAGTCGGGATTTCCGATGGATGATCTCATCCTGCCGAGGGTTGGAAGTGGATGAAAGAGGCAAGAAATGCCTACCCCTACATTCAGCAGAATCTCGTGATGTAGGAACAGATAGGTGGGCACTCCAGTGGAACGGAACCCTGTCCGAATTCTGGCCTGCCTACCCAGGCGTCACTCTGCAGAAAAACCCAGGAATTTCTGAACCTTTGGTTCAAGCCCCACTTCAAAACTTGAGAAGTTATGTACATGGACATTGGTGGAGGAGAAGGTGGTTGTGTCTACTTTGTAGGAGTTGACACTAAGCCTTAGAACCCAGTTATAGGCTCACCACACCAAAGGAGAGATCATACCTCTCCTAGAATCGGCAGGCCACTGACCACAGGAGTAAAGCAACATTCATGTCCATACATCACACACCTCACGGTGATGATTTAACTCTTTCTCCCAGGTGTTCCTCCCACTGGAAGAGTGTACATTATTCTCTGACAAGAACAACAACTTACATTTATATTGCACATTTAATACGGTGCAGCATCCCAAGTCGCTTCCCAGGAGCGATTATCAAACAAAGTTTGGCACCAAGTTAAATGAAGAGATATTATGATAGGAAGAAGTAAATTTTAAGGAGTGTCTTAAAGGAGGAGAAAGAAGTAGAGAGGCAGAGTGATTCAGGGTGGTGATTCCAGATCTTAGGGCCTAGGCAGCTAAAGAGATGGCTGCCTATGGTGGAGTGATGAAAAGCAGGGATGTTCAGGAGGCCAGCATTGGAAGAGTACAGGTAATTCAGAGGATTGCAGGGTTGGAGGCTGTTACGGAGATAGGGAGAAGCAAGAACACCTGTTATAGGCTGACACACCAAAGGGGAACCACTCACCACCTCCCCCCCCCACCCCCACATCCCAAGAGTTCGCAGGTCACTGAACAAAGGTATAAAGAGTTCTCCATGTTGAAACATCATACACTGCATGGGGACTGTTTAATTCTTTCTCCCAGTTGATCCTCTTAGTAGAACAGTGAGGACTGTAGATTATTCTACAACAACTGATAATGTATTCAATGAATATGAGTGCCACCCCCAGGTAAAGATATCCGACCAATGAGTTATTCATTTTGTTTGTTGAACAATATTGTTCCTTGAAGATAACAATGATATATCAAAATGTTTGGAGATATCTTCATATTCTAGCAGATTGAGGAATGTCTAATTGTACACTCATTGCTTATAATACTCCATATCATGGGTACCAATGTTTCCAAGAATTGTTTGAGGGAGACATCATGCTACTTTGGAAATTGTTGTTGTAACTGGACTCATTCCTTACTTCAAGTTGTCCCATTTGTACCTGGTCTGGATCTGGAGACTGTGCTGCATGGATACAACTGATGTAACTGATTATCAATAAAACAAGTGGGGTTACTTGTGTAAAACACAGCCGTGGGCTTTCAAGGAACAGCTGATCCATACAGATCTGAGCTGCACTGATTTGGACTTGACAAGCTGAAGAGCTTTACAGCGATATTGGTTTAAGGGAAGGAAAATGGACACTGGTTCCTGATCCTTGTTGATGTCAGGCAAAGAAAGAGCAAAGAGAGAAAGAACTTGCATTTATATAGCACCTTTCACAACCACAGGATGTGCCAAAGTGCTTTTCACCCAATGAAATACATTTTGAAGTGTAGTCACTGTTGTGATGTCGGAAATGCAGCAGCTAATTTCCCACAGACAATAAGATAAATGACCAGTTAACCTGATGTAATGATGTTGGTTGAGGGATATGTATTGGCCAGGACACTGGGAGAATGCCTATGCTCTTTGTTCAAAAAAGTGACACGGAATCTTTCATATCCGCATGAGGGTAGATGCGGCCTCAGTTTAATGTCTTATCAGAAAGACAGCACCTCTGACCATGCAGCACTCGGTCACTACTGCAGTGGAGTATTAGTCTAGATTATTGGGAATGGAACCCACAACTTTCTGATTCAGAGGCAACAGTGCTACCAGTGAACCAAGGTTAACCTGCTAGGATGTCATGCCAACTGTAGTTGAATAATATGCCAACATCAGAGTCTGGGCTTACACATAAAGGATAGCATTTGAACAAAGTACTGGAGGGCTACTGGCATTTTAAAAAATTCTTTCTTGGAATGTGGGCATCGTTGGCAAGGCCAACATTTATTGCCCATCCCTAATTGCCATTGAGAAGGTGATGGTGAGCTGCCTTCTTGAACTGCTGCAGCTTATATGGTGTAGGTACAACCACAGTGCTCATAGGGAGGGATTTGCAGGATTTTGACCCAGCAACAGTGAAGGAATGGTGATATAGTTCCAAGTCAGGATGGTGTGTGACTTGGAGGGCAGCAAGCAGGTGGTGGTGTTCCCATGTGCTAATGCCCTTGTCCTTCTAGGTGGTAGAGGTCGACGGTTTGGAAGGTGCTGCCAAAGGAGCCTTGGGGAGTTGCTGCAGTGCATCTGCTGCCACTGTGCGTTGGTGGTGGAGGGAGTGAATGTTTAAGGTGATGAATGAAGTGCCGATCAAGCGGGCTGCTTTGTCCTGGATGGTGTCGAGCTTTTTGAATGCTGTTGGAGCTGCACCCATCCAGGAGAGTATTCCATCATAATCATGATATGTGCATTGTAGATGGTGGACAGGCTTTGGGGAGTCATCAGTGAGTTACTGGCCACAGAAATCACAGCCACTGACCTGTCCTTGTGGCCACAGTATTTATCTGGCTGGCCGAGTTCAGTTTCTGGTCAATGGTAACCCCCAGCATGTTGATGATGGGTGATTCAGTGATGGTAAAGCTATTGAAGATCAAGGGGAGTGTGGTTAGACTCTGTCTTGTTGGAGATGGTCATTGCGTGACACTTGTGTGGTGCAAACATTTCTTCTCACTTACCAGCTGAAGCCTGAATGTTGTCTGTTGCTGCCTGTGGGCATGGACCGCTTCACCATCTGTGAGTTGCGAATGGAGCTGAACACTATGCAATCATCAGCGAACATCCCCACGTTTGGCCTATGATGCAGCAGCTGGATATGGTTGGGACAGGGACACTGTCCTGAGGAATGATGTCCTTTGGCTAAGATGATTGGCCTCCAACAACCATGACCATCCTCCTTTGTGGTAGGTATGACTCCATCCAGTGGAGAGTTTTCCCCTAATTTCCATTTACTGCAATTTTACTAGGGTTGCTTGATGCCACATTCAGTCAAATGCTGTCTTGATGTCAAGGGCAGTATCTATCACCTCACTTCTGGATTTTAACTCTTCCGTCCATGTTTGAATCAAGACGGTAATGAGGAGCCGAGTAGCTCTGGTGGAACCCAAACTGAGTATCAGTGAGCCTGTTATTGGTGAGTAAATGTTGCTTGATAGCGTTGTCAATGACACCTTCCATCACTTTGTTGATGGTTGAGATTAGATTGATGGGGCGGTAATTGGTTGAATTGGATTTATCCTGCTTTTTGTAGACATGACATACCTGGGCAATTTTCCACATTGTTGGGTAGATACCAGTGTTGTCGCTGTACTGGAACAGTTTGGCTAGGGGTGCAACTAGGTCTGGAGCACAAGTCTTCTGCACTACAGCCATGATGTTATCGGGGCCGATCGACTTTGCTGTATCCAGTGCATGGAACTAAACTCCAGCGTGAAAGCTACAGGACAGAATGGAAAAGGTGTTCCTCTTATTTTGGCTTGGACGCATTCGGGCACAGCACTTAGAGCAAAACCCGGTGAGGTAGATAGCACATGCACAACTGAACCTGACTGCTTTCAGTAAATGGATGGATAATTGGGCACTGCGAGTGCTCTAAGAGGAGCATCTGTCTTCATATTGAAATGGGAGAAGGTACTGCACCAACAAGGAGTTGATGAAAACATTATTTTTTAAAAAGCGCAACAGCGACACTCTACAAAAAACCATAGCGCCATGTTCAAAGTGCCAGACAGTGTTCCCTTTGCATTCCTGGGGGGAAAAAAAAGCTGTCAGGTAGTAAAAGTGATAAAACATCATTTTATTCAGCTCCAACGGTTGTTATCAGCCCTAAGGGCCTCATTACCATTCCTCATATGAGTGCCTCAGGGCCACTAACGACTGTGATGCCTGAACCAGAATGATGTTATTGCTTTGTTACCTTATGAAAAGAATTGTTGCAAGTGAGAGATAATCAAAAAACCGGGCTCAGCTGTAAATCCGGGAATTTCCTGCTTCATGGCTTTGCGTTAATATTGAGGTAGTTTTGCAAAAGAGAATGATGATTTGAACAGTAGCCTGAACAGCATTGCATTTCAAACTGAATGTACAAGTCCTCTATATTCATGGAATCTTCTCACTAGAAATACATAGAATTTACAACACAAAAACTGGCCATTCAGCCCAACTATTTTATGCTCCACACAAGCTTCCTCCCCTGTAATTCATCTAACCCTCTCAGTATATCCTTGTATTCCTTTTTCCCTCATGCACTTATCTAGCTTTCCCTTAGGACCGTATTAAGACGCCCTTAATATATATTTTGAAGCAAAAATGCATCAGTTATTTCCTCTCTGCTAATTTTCTCTGCCACCAGTCCCTTGGGAAAGCATAAATCTCTTACTGGCATACAGTTCCAAAGGTGCCAACAGCACTTCACTCAATTAGCTATTCTTTGTAAGTGAGTGGGTCAATTGTTAATTTTAAATCTGAGGTTGATAGATCACTGTTAACCAAAGATTTTAAGGGATATGAGACAAAGGCATCGTTCAAAGAGCCAGAATAGGTACAATGGGCTGAATGGTCTCCTTCTCTCCCTTACGATCTGTGAAAACTGTGAATATCTTGCCCACTATATCATTTCTCAGCCACTGCCACAAGGTACAGATTAACTGGTAATGTAGTCATTTAACTCTGCTGTTTGCAGGATCTCAGGCCAACTAATCTTATAACAGGTCAATGAACAGGAGATGGTGGTACTCCACAGACTGGCCCCAATGCCCTGACCACAAGCACCAGATAATCTCACGCAGATAGACACTACCATGTTAGACAATAAATAGAAGGGAAATAAAGCAGGGGTAATAGTTGGTGTCATTCTTCCATCTATGAAAGATGATGGACATGCAGCAAACAATCCATTTAGGTGTCGGATCTTCTCTTGGTGCACCTTTGCTGATGTCTGTGAAGGCCAATCCTTGAGAGGCAGGTTCTGCCATAAGTGCCACACGTGAAGCTGCCAAGTGGTGCAGTGAGTTGTTGTTTTTGATGTTGGCACCTGCTGCCAAGCTGCTGTCGCAACTGGTCATTGTGGTAATGCACACCAGTCCACAGGATGTGTTGCCATTTCCCTCTTTCACCAGCTAGTGACTCCCAGGTGCAATAGTCGACATTTGGGGCGCTCATGTCACGCTTGCAAGCATCCTTGAAGCGGAACTTCAGCGCCTCACTGGTCATCTGCCCCCGGCTATCTCACCGTACAGAAGATCTTTGGGTATGCAACTAACTTCCATCCTGTGGATGTGTCCGATCCACCGAAGAAGCCTCTGTTTGAATAGTGCCAACACACTTGGGAGCTCTGCCTTTGAGAGGACTGCCATATTTGTGATTTTGTGAGCTGTACTGCTGTGAGTGGGACATCTCCCATTCTGTGCTCGACGCTCTCCCGCAACCTCCTGCCATGGATGAGTTAGATGAAGAATCCTCATCACTGGAGCTCGAGAAAGCCGTAGACCGCCTAGCGAACAGAAGGGCAAGGACAGAATCCCAGCTGAACTGCAGAGTTAATAACCAAAGTCGATTTTCCATATACATAAATATAAATATGTACATATAACTATAGATTGTTATAGATAATTTAAATTGTTCTGAGCCAAATGGCCTTCTTCTGTATTGTGAATTCTAATTGGAATGTGCACTCTCAAGTATTTAGTACTGTGTTACCATGCCAACTCTCTGACCCATTTGTTCGATATCATATTCTACCTTTGAGCATATTTTTCAAAATAAAATGTCTCTTGAACTTAATTCTAATCCCCTCTGTAATGCTGGAACTGCTTTGTCTTTTTCCCAGTTGATCCTTTGCTATTCTATTGTACGGGAGCAAGTTCTGAGGACGCCATCTTTGTGCAGAGACAAGGGAATGAGGTAAAAGACCATGATCCATAAATGCAGACCAGCATCAAGGTTGGATGGGCAACATTTTTAAGAATCTGTAATATTCCTGATTAACTTAATCATACTTTAAGTGAACTTTATGGTTGAGATTTGTGAAAGCTATTCAACCGGGGTGATGGTGGGGAGGGGGGAGGGGCGGTGGAACGGAGGCATCAATAGTTCAGATAAAAAGTGAATGGATGGCGTTTAAATGGTTTCCTTTGACCCATCATGTCCGTGCTAGCCATCAAGCACCTAACTATTCTAATGCCATTTTCCAGCACTTGGCCCATAGCCTTAACACTATAGTGTTTCAAGTGCTCATCCAAATACTTCTTAAATGTTGTGAGGGTTCATCACCTCTTCAGGCAGTGCATTCCGTATTCCATCCACCCTCTGGCTGAAATTTTTTTTTTCCTCAAGTCCCCTCTAAACCTCCTGCCCCTTACCTTAAACCTATGCCCCTGGTTATTGACCCCTCCGTTAAGGGAAAAAGTTTCTTCCTATCTAACTTATCAATGCCCCTCATAATTTTGTATACCTCAATCATGTCCCCCCTCAGCCTTCTCTGCTCTAAGGAAAACAACCGTTGCCGTTTCAGTCTCTCTTCATAGCTGAAATGCTCCAGCCCAGGCAACATCCTGGTGAATCTCCTCTGCACCCTCTCCAGTGCAATCACATCCTTCCAATAGTGTGGTGCCCAGAACTGTACATAATACTCCAGCTGTGGCCTAACTAGCGTTTCATACAGCTCCATCATGACCTCCCTGCTCTTATATTCTATGCCTTGGCTAATAAAGGTAAGTATCCCATATGCCTTCCTAACAACCTCATCTACCTGTGCTGCTGCCTTCAGTGATCTATGGACAAGTACACCAAGGTCCCTATGACTTTCTGTACTTCCTAGGGTCTTACCATCCATTGTATATTCCCTTTGCTCCAAGGAAGACAAGCCCAGCTTCTCCAGCCTAACCTTGTAGCTAAAATCCCTCATCCCTGGAACCATTCTGGTAAATCTCCTCTGCACCCTCTCCAGGACTCTCACATCCTTCCTAAAGGGTGGTGACTGGAACTGAATGCAACACATACAACATTTAAAACAATACTCAACTGTTCACTGTTGTATATTCCCTTAGTGCCTATCTACTTTGTGCCTTTATCTGTTCTAGTACCCCTTCCCAATGCTACCCCAGTGGCTGCAGCATGGCTGGTGGAGGGCTGCAGATCTCACCTCTGTGCTACCCTCTAAAGTACATGCAGTATCTGAGCTGGTGGCTTCAACGTGTCAGATCAACTGATGGTGTTTCTTCGTCCTCAATCTGCTCTCCTACAAGGCCTTCAGCTACAGGCACCACTGTCTTGCTAGGCAGCAGTTCTTGGGTATCTGAAAGCATAAATACACAAGCAGATGGTCTGGGTGGGGTAAGTGGGGATTGTGTGGAAAGCAAGAGGTGCATTTTTACACCATCTGAAAATTGTACATATAACTAATTGCAGGCTGAGGGTGAAGTAGGGTTTGAGGAGATGCATTATTCGGGAATATACCATCATCCTCAATGGCCTCAGTGACAGCCGCTCCAATTATCCCCAGCACCATCTCCTCCATGGTGGGGTCAGCACATGCAGCCGTCCCTGTTCCCCCACCGGTTTGCTGCTACAGTCATCTATTATGGGCCACCTTCTCCTGCAAAAGAGAGGGAATTCCGTCTATGACTGTATTGCAATGTGCTTGGGGGATGTGCCTGCCTCAGTTGAATAGCTGGCAGTGTGTGTAAGCTGTGAGATTTGAGCGTGCAGCTTGCAGCAATGCTACGTGTGAGAGGGTGAGATAAGGCTATGTTTGAGTCATGACTGACATTGACTGTTGGCAGGTGAGTGAAGTGGATGTGATTTTTGGAGCATTATGTGAGGTTATTTGTGCGGTTGGGATGATATGGCATGTAAGGATGCATTCAATGAGCTTCACCACTCGTGTGAGAGCATTAAACTTCTGGCGACACTGCATCCAGGTCCTTGGTGCGTGGCTAGCGGTATTGAACTCCACAGCCGCCTGCTCCAACTGCCTTCTCAGCACTTGTGCCTCCTGGCCTCTTCAGGGAAAAGAACCTCTCTCCTTCGCTCCGTCTGTGACACAAACAACTCCAGCGCAGCATTTGAAAAACCTTGGGGAATGCTCTCTGGCCTGTTGTACCATTTCAGTTCCTTCCTAAAGGTCTTCAAATGTTGTGCAAGCAGTTTTAGCCCCTGTAGCAGCCAGATGCACATCACCTTTAGTAGCTGCAGGCTAGCTTTAAGTGTTGCTAAACCTGCACAACCTTGGGTCCTCTGTTGATGCGTGCACCCACAGAAGATCTAGTTCAGTGTTGGGCTACATGCCACAATCACACAATCATTGTAATTACCAGGCAGCACAAAGTTTGCTTGCTGTCTGCATCACTCTGATTGGTCATGGGGCAATCATTCATCACAAATCCAGGAGTGGGGGAGAGAGTGAGGGTGGCAGGAGGAGCCGATCACTGGCTGGCAGTGGGCCTCAGGAATGCTGTGAAACGCTGCCTCAAATCACAGAGAAGATAAAACTAGGCTTTTAAAACCATTGTGTGCTCAGTCCAATTTCCCCGAGGGAACAGGCATGAGGCTTCTCATTAGCATATGCAGGGAGCCTATTGCCTGTTTCAGGCAGCCACCTCTGATGCCTGAAAAATTGCGCACACCAATATTGGGATGGGTATTTTTTAGGCCTCATTGGGGTGTATGAAATTGGACCCTAAAATTGGTCCTTGCTGAACCCATTAAACAGATGTAACAAGAGTCAGAAGGTCAAATGAATGTGAATCACCCCCACATACTGAGCAGTTGAATGACCTCTCCCCAATGTGTGTACTGTTACGAGCTCACAGGACAACATTCTTGCTTTTACTGTGTCTTTATAGAACTGACCCTATGATGGCTGCCTGCAGTGACTGCCTCATGGTAGAGGTCACATGACTATGGCAAGGCAGGAGGAACATTAGTACAGTATTGTATTTCTATCCCAAACATCCCCCTTTCCATACAAAAAATAAATAAATTGCATGCATTATCATTTACACTGTGAGTTGCCCAAGCTACCCACTATGCACATTGAGGTGTACAAAATCATGAGGGGCCTAGATAGAGTCGACAGGAAGGACCTGTTTCACCTAGCGGAGAGATCAATTCCCAGGGGGCACAGATTTAAGGATTAAAGGGGGCATGAGGAAAAGCTTTTTCACCCTGAGGGAGGTGGGATTCTGGAATTCACTGCCTGCATCAGTGGTAGAGGCAGAAACCCTCAACTCATTTAAAAGGTACCTGGACCTGCATCTGAAGTGCTGTAACCTGCAAGGCTATGGGCCAGTGCTGGAAGACGGGATTAGATTGAGCGGCTAGTTTTTTCAGCTTGCGCTGACACAATGGGCTGAATGGCCTATTGCTGTGCTGTGACTTTTCTCTGGCTCGATGGTTCTATTACCTTTCATTTTGACCAGCGTAGGCAGAGGAACATTTGCAGCCATTGTGTCTTACCCAGTGCTTTCAGCTGTGGCCTGCTTCTTTGTTTCTTTTCTGTGGCTTCCTGTGACTTTTCGCAGTTCTGAACATTTCTATGTTCTTTCAGTAGCTGTGCTTCTAGACAACTCTTCAACACTCAGGCCGGAATTTTACAGTGGGCGGACGGGAGCCAGACTCCGACATAAATGTCAGTGCTGAACTCGCTTCCACCCAGCCTGGGGATCCGTCCTGTGTTTTACGGATCCCCAGGCTTTAATTGGCCCGAGGCGGGACTTCCAGCCACTCGAGGGAGGAGGTCCTGCCTCAGTGAGTTGCCGACCAATCAGCAGGCCGGCAGCTCTTAGTCTCAGCAGTGCCACCGGGAGCGGTGGCCACTGCTGGGACTGCAGCTCAGCTGACCGGGAGGATACCCAGGAGCCGGGACTGAAGGTAAGTTTGGGTTGCCTCACCAGGGGAATCGGTCATGCCCTGGTGAGACTAGGGTGGTCGTTTGAGGGGATGGGGGGGCGTCTTGGACCCCAGGGTTGTGTTGGGAGGCGGGGCGGCCCTCAATCGGGCACCCTGTGCCCAATTGCCAGGCCCCCCCCAGGGTGCGGAAACGCCAACAGCTATAGTTGGGCGGCCTTTCACGACCCCGGCACACCCGCTTGCCATGGGTAAATTACCCATGGAGGTGGGCGAGGGCCCTTAAGTGGCCGTTAAGTGGCCACTTAATGGTCTTGATTGGCCTTGGGTGGGCGGGCCGCTTCTCACTCCCCCGTCCCGCCCCGCCGGACCTCCGTAAACTTGGTCGGAAGCGGAATTGGGGCGGTTAGGCCTCCTGGAGTCTGCCGCTCAATTTTACGCCACCCCCACGACACCATCCGACCCGCTGGGGTGGCGTAAAATTCCGGCTTCAATCTCAACTCCACTCTGACACCATGTTATGAGCTCACAGGACAACAGTCTTACTTGTACTGTGTCTTTATTGAATTGACCCTGTGATATCTGCCTGAAGTGAGTGCCTCATGGTAGAGGTCACATGACTACAGAAAGCCAGGAGGTATATTAGTACAGTATTGCATTTCTATCCCAAACTAGTAAGTTGGTCTGTCAGTAAATCCTTTTTTGCTTTTGAAGCTCTTCTCACAATCACATCATTAAAAAGGTCTCTTATTAGTATGAACACATTAAGCAGACACATCAAGGTCCAAGTTTTTGCCAAACTATTTTGTTTTTTTTTTAAAAAGCAGTGGGCAAATCCTAATCTTGAGTACTGTGTGCAGAGATTGAGAGTTCAATAGTTCAAATTGCACCATGGCAAGTTGTGAATTAAGATGAACAAGTCTGGTAATTGGTTGGTTTGCACCTAAAAAATAGCAATGAAAGCTTCTCCATTCTTGGTAAAAACAGTTCTTGAGACTTTTTCTGGCACATTTGCAGTCAGTGGAATAGAGAAGCAGGCAACAGTGTATTACAGGCAGACAAGCTGCTGCCACCAATCTTCTGTGCATGGAAATTGCCCTGAAATATTGTCCCTCCGCACTTGAATTGAGCTTCATTGGAACAGAGTAAGAATCCAGAGGTCAGAATGGGAACTGGGGTTTGCAGGGTTGGTTAGTTAAAGTGGCAAACCATAGAGAGTTCTGGATCTCCTTTGTGGACAGAATGAAAGCATTTGGGCCCTGGACAACGATGTGGAGGAGATGAATAAACTTCACTTACATGGGAAGGTTCAAAGGGGGAAGGGCATCTGGAAGATGAGGTGATGGAAGAGTGTTGAGAAAGATAGAAGTTGCATTTTTATAGCGCTTTTCACAACCTCAGGATGTCCCAAAGTGCTTTACAGACAATGAAATACTTGTTGGTGTAGACACTCTTGTAACATAGAATATGCAGCAGCCAATTTGCGCGGAGCAAGGTTCCATGGACAGCAATGCGATAATGACCAGATTGTTTGTTTTAGCAATGTTGATTGAAAAGAAAAGGGTCCGTCTGGAAAGTAGAGAGGGGAGGAAAGACAACGAGGTTTTATGGCAGGGGGAACCATTTTGTGGATGGTGCAAGACGATCTTGCTAATGGGTGGGTGTAGTGGAGTTTGAGAGCCTAGGGATTCTGTCATGGTTGTAAAAGGAATCGTGAGGGAGTCAAGATAGAAGTAAAGGAAATAGGATGGACATAACCAAGGACCCTGTGGACCACGACGGGGCGAATTCTTAGCTGAGACAAGTGCTAGTGTCAAAAGTGTTAGTGCTGAAGGTAGAATCATTAAAGGAGGAGAGACACAACAGTTACAGACAACAGGATGGAATGTATGCAGAATGCAAGGTGGCATTCTCCAGTTAGTTGTGGGAGTGGGTGGGCTTGCCATAGGTGTCAGTGGAAAGCTCATCAATACAGTGAAAAGCCCAAGAAGAAAAGTCAAAGATGGATCAAGTGGAGATGAAGGCTTCTGCTGCCTAGCTCTCTTTGTTATAAATATAACTCCATCTCTCCCTCAATCTATACAAAGATAGATGGAGTTTAAAAGGAACACAATGCCTTGGCAGATTTGTATTTTCACAGTGACTGTTGATGACATTCCCCAACAGTAAAAAATAAATATATATCCATAGAAATTCAACAGCCTGATGATATACTATAAGCTTACACAGAGATATAATTAACATTACCGTAACCCACCACAGCAGTGCCTTCTATTTAACACATAGCGTGATCATAAAATTCCAAGAGCTGTTTAATAAATTGAGTATAGGGGTGACAGTAACGCTGAAGGAAATGACAGCTGTATTTTCTTCCGGTCCTGAAGAAGCTAATTTGTGCCATCCACACTCTAGAGTGACGACTCCTTTGCACATCACAGATCTGCAACAGCTCAAAGTGATGCTGCAATATGTTGCTGCCTGTCGCACTGTAGAATTTGTCCCTTTTACGTTTTGCAGCAGATTTTACAGGGCATTGTGCCACGGGGAAATGAGCTGCAGTGCAGGTGCATAGGCCATCATGTTTACACCATAGCTCAGTAGCTGGGAACGTTGTTATAGCCCATTAGCTTGAAAATCATACCGCTTGGTCTGTACAGATGAACCATACATCAAGTAGGTTGTACAGATGGGCTGTGTATTCAGTTTGTACAGGTGGACCATGTCCTCGTCCAGTACAGGTGGGCTTGCTTGACTTGTTCAGGTGCACTGACAGCACTGAACAGAGTTAGAAACAAACAGCGTTTGTTTTATTTAGCATTTTAGAAATAATATTTGCAGGATTATGGGGAAAGAGCAAGGGAGTAGGACGAATTAGATAGATCTTTCAAAGAGCTGGCACATATACGATGGGCCAAATGGCTTCCTTCTGCACTGTATGATTCTATATATTACTTTTTGAAGTACAGTGATCACTTATGTAGGTACAGTAACTATACTGCACTTACAATGTCCCATTAACAACCATGATTAGTTAATTTGTTTTTGGTGATGTTGTTTGGTGATGATTTAATTTAATTTAGAGATACAGCACTAAAACAGGCCCTTCGGCCCACCGAGTCTGTGCCGACCATCAACCACCCATTTATACTAATCCTGCACTAATCCCATATTCCTACCACATCCCCACCTGTCCCTATATTTCCCTACCACCTACCTATACTAGGGGCAATTTATAATGGCCAATTTACCTACCAACCTGCAAGTCTTTTGGCTTGTGGGAGGAAACCGGAGCACCCGGAGAAAACCCACGCAGACACAGGGAGAACTTGCAAACTCCACACAGGCAGTCCCCAGAATTGAACCCGGGTCGCTGGAGCTGTGAGGCTGCGGTGCTAACCACTGCGCCACTGTGCCGCCATGAGGGAACAGCTTTTGCCAACAAACAAGGAAACGCCCATGTTTTTAAATATTGCCATGAACAGGCCTCAGATAATGCAATGCCACCCCTGGCCTACATTGAGTCTTCAATAAGCAGCTTTGAACCCAGAGACTAAAGTGCAAAAGGTTCACACTAAAGAATCCTGTTCATGGAGTCAGTGGTAAGGTTGTAACATCAAGAATTTTCATTAATAAAAACCCTCAAGATGTCCCAAACCACTTTAAAAGCAATTAATTACTTTTAAAATACAAGTCAATATGACAGCCAATTTGCACACAGCAAGAGCCCACAAACAGCAAATGACTGAATGACCAGAAAATCTGTTTTTGGTGACATAGGTTAAGGGGTGAATATTTACCAGAACATCATTAGAATCTGATGCTCTTCTTCAACGAGTATCCTGTGAATTTTTACATCTATCTGAACAAGCAGATGCAGCCTGGATTCAACTTCTCACCAGAAAGACATCACCTCTGGCACTGCAGCACACCCTCAGTACTACTCTGGAGTGCCAGCCTAGATTATGTGCTCACGCATTGGGCAGTTCCTACATTACAACACAACTTGCATTTATAGAGTGCCTTTCTCATAATAAAAGGTCCCAAGGTGAATATCATTAACATCACAACAGTAACTACATTTCAAAAATGCTTCATTGGCTGTAAAGTGCTTTGGGACGCCCTGAGGTTGTGAAAGGTGCTAGCTATATAAATGCAAGTCTTCCTTCCTTTCCTCTTCCCTCCCTCTCCCTCCCACCCACCCAGATGTGAAAGTCTACCAGCGGAGTGAAGCTTCGCACAATAACACTTCTATTCAGTCAGTGGAAATAATTGAATATCAAGGTGATAGTGTATGAAGAATTACCAGATGTGTAAATTTGCTGAGGTTCCTATACCTGTCAAGTGCTAAGCACCAGTGGCTATCTGATGTTTGGCAGGGATGTCAAAACAGGTCAAAATGGACGAGTCATGTCCTGCGTCCACCTATTTGTACCCACGTACCTTCATCTGCAAAGGTGGTGTTTGGCAGTTACTCAAGGCAACATCTCCTATTCCAGGGAGAAAGAAAGCCTAACTTCTGCATTGGAGTATGTATTGCTACAGGCTGAGGCTGAGAAGAGAAGACTAAGGGGTGACCTGCTTGGGGTCTTCAAAGTTCTAAAAGGGTTTTACAGGGTTGGTGCAGAGAAGATGTTTCCACTTGCAGGTGAGACCAGAACAAGCAGCCTAAATATAAGATAATCTCGAATAAATCCAATAGGGAATTCAGGAGAAACTTCTTTACCCAGAGAATGGTTAGAATGTGGAATTTGCTGCCCCATGGAATAGTTGAGGCAAATAGCATAGATGCAGTTAAGATGAAACTGCCGAAACACATAAGGGAGAAAAGATTAGGAGAACAGGAGCGGCACAGTGGTGCAGTGGTTAGCACCGCAGCCTCACATCTCCAGCGACACGGGTTCAATTCTGGGGACTGCCTGTGTGGAGTTTGCAAGTTCCCTCTGTGTCTGCGTGGGTTTTCTCCGGGTGCTCCGGTTTCCTCCCACAAGCCAAAAGACTTGCAGGTTGATAGGTAAATTGTCCATTATAAATTGTCCCTAGTATAGGTAGGTGGTAGGGAAACATAGGGACAGGTGGGGATGTGGTAGGAATATGGGATCAGTGTAGGATTAGTATATATGGGTGGTTGATGGTCGGTACAGACTCAGTGGGCCGAAGGGCCTGTTTCAGTGCTGTATCTCTAAACTAAACTAAAAATTAGCAGGGGTGAGATGAAGGAGGGTGGGGGGAGGCTCATAGATTAGCATAGACCAGTTGGGTCGAATGGCCTGTTTCAGTGCTGCGATTATTATGTAATTTACCCTTGTGAGATCATGGGCTGCCCATTATTTTCCCTCCTAGCAGTTATGGTACTCCTCAACTGTAACTGCCCAGCTGAGCGTTGTCCTCCTTTCAAACAGTATTTCAATGACTTTCATTTGAAGTGGTTCTGCTGGAGCAAGATTCATAGCTGTGCTAATTCATTGATATTAGAGACTTGATACTTTCTTTAAAGTTGCAGTGTGGGAAATTTACAGTATGGATAGCTGATCCCTCCAGATTCAGTCCAATATTGGCTGCAGTCAGTGGGGATAATTTGATAGTTATTGCCTCATTTAAGCAAGAGACAGCTACCTGCAAGACTATGAAGCAACTGACATGACCTACTTTGCATTTGATTCAAACTCTTTGCAAAACTGACCTGTAGTTCTGTGGAAAAATTGTTTTTATTTTGATGCACCTATAGAATGAATACAGTTAGAAGTTGTTCTTCTGCACTAAATTGCTTTTAATTATCCACAAAATGAAATTGGAGTAACAGAAGGAGAGAAAAGAAGGAATTAAAAAAAAACAATTATTAGGTCATTTGAATGAAGTGACTTTGAATTGAAAAAGATTTGTATTTACATAACACCTTTAATTTAATCAGCATCTTTAGTAAAATATCCCAAGACGCTTAAGGTCTTATGACCAACTTTCCCTCTAAACTTTTATTGATGTGTGTTACCTGTTCATTTCAAAGCACAGTGCCTTTAATTTGTTCTTGTGCAAACGCGCACACGTGGTCTCTTAAAGGGAATGACTTGTGAGTGGCTTGCGCAATACCTTCCAGTTATTGTGCATCCTCACATGTATGCAGTTTATAGGGAACAATACTCAGCACTTCAGGACTTCCCAAATAGTAGTCACTATTGTAAACACAGCTAATTGCACACAACAAGCTTCCACAAAGAGGAATATGATAATGACCAGATAAACTGCTTTAGTGATGTTGGTTTAAGGATAATTATTTGCCATGATCTGCTCCCCTGCTCTTCTTTGAATATTGCCATGGGATCTTTTATACCCAACTGTGAGGGCAGATAGGACCTTAGGTTAACCAACATTACCTGAAAACAGATGATCTCGTCATTATCACATTGTGCTTTGGAATGTTCTGAGCTCATGAAGGTGAGATACAAATGCAAGTCTTCTTTTATAGCAAGTGCTGGAAAATTGATAGTTTTTTTCAACCAATACACCATATTCACACTAGTTATGATAGATTTATCAACTGTCACATCACCATATAATACAGCAACTGTATCATGGAGCATGTATTAGACCTCCCGTCAGTTCAAGTGCTTACAGAGTTGTGTTGACAGAATCTCTGAAACATAATTCAGGCATGGGTTGGACCCTAAGATTATCAGGCTGGAATATTTCATGTCCCCCTGAAAGGTGGGCAGGTTCTTCACGAGAAAGATGGTACCTTTGACAAAGCACTCCCTCAGCTGGTGTGAGCAAAAGTGAACTCATGTCCACAGACTTCTTACCCAGAATTGAGGATGTTATCCAAAAGCAAAATGCTGCAGCTGCTGGAAATCTGAAACAAAAACAGAAAATGCTGGAAATACTCAGCAGGTTAGACAGCACCTGTGGAGAGGAAAACATCGTTAAGGGCTGGAATTTTACATTGAGGTGGTGCCCAACCCGCCGCACCCACATCCCCCACCCCACTGGCTAACAAATCGGGGGCGAGCCCAACTTCGCCCGGCCTGGAGGCCATGCTGTAATTTTACATGTCCGGGTCCTTAATTGGTCTCTGTCGGGGCTTCCGCCTCTCTGAGGCAGGACGTCCCGCCTCCAAGAGCTGCCGGACAATCAGAGAGGCGGCAGCTCCTCAGTCCCAGCAGCACCACTGGGAGCTATGGCCACTGCTGGTACTGCACCCAGTGAGTGGAGCCAACATGGACGGCAGCATAAAATAGATGAGTGCGGTTGGGCCTCGTCTGGGAAAATCAGCTGGTCCCCGGTGAGGGTGGGTGTGGAATGTAGGGCAGGGGGTAGTTTTAGGGGAACAGCTCATGCTGCTAGGGGTGCCCTCCGTGAGGTACAGGGTGTCAGATCAAGAGATCCTCCCCACCCCCAGTTATTACTGGGCGGCCTCCTCAGGTGCCGAAGTGCCCATCCACTTGAGGCCCTTAGTCGGCTAATTAATTGACACTTAAAGGCTTCCTCCCGCTGCCAGTGATATATTAGCCGACTAAGGGCCTCAAGTGGCCTGGGGCGGGCGTGCCATTTTCCACCTCCCCGACCGATCATAAAATAGCAGCAGGGGCGAGTAAGTGACAGGAACGGCACCTCCTCCCTCCCCCACCATCTCTCTCAGCTCTCTCCCGGGGTGTGAGGGGGAGTAAAATTCCAGCCAACATTTCAACCTGACACAGACCTGAAACTTTGGCCAGAAGTTTTCGTCTCCCCCAACGAGCAGGCTGCTGGCGGGGTGGGTGTAAAATTGAGTGGGAGGCGGGGGGGGGTGCCGTTTTCGATTCCTTCCTGCCCTCGCTGCAATTTTTACGCAGGGTGGCGGTGGCGAGTGATGGCCTGCCCGCCCCAGGCCAATCAAGGCCATTAAATGGCCAATTAACTGCCACTTTAGGGCCTCCTCCCGCTGCCGCATGTATTTTACCAGTGGACAGCAAGGGCCCCAAGAACACCTCCAGATAAAACCCGGCAGCCTTCTTGCATGCTGCGGGGGGGGGGGGGCGGTGGTGGGTGGCTCCTGATCGGCGTCATCGGGAGGGGCGGTCTTCCCCAGCCATTTAAATGAGCCACTGCATTTAACACCATGCCGGCTCCACGATGTGTGATCCGTGCAGATGGACCTGCCATAGTTCACACCCCCCCCCCGCCAATTACAGCGGCGGATATTTAGAATGCAGCCTAACGTCTGTCTGTGTGTCTTTTATGATGAAAATTTTAAAATTGAGTTTTCGCCTGGAAGCCAATGTCAGTCAGTAAGCACAAGGGGGGATGGGTAAATGGGACTTGGTGAGAGTTAGGATACAGGCAGCAGAGTTTTGGATGAGCTGACATTTCTGGAGGGTGGGAGGCCGGCTGGCCAGGACAGCATTGGAATAATCAAGTCCAGAGGTGACAAAGGCATGGATGAGGATTTCAACAGCGGATGGGCTGAGGCATGGGTGGAGTCTTTTGTTGTTACAGAGGTGGAAGTAGGCAGTCTTAGTGATGGAGTCGATGGCTGAGATTTTATGGGCCCCCCTGAGGCGGGGTTGGAGGCAGAAGGGCACGGAGTATTGCGACGGTTGATGGGGGGCTGCAGGGCCCATCGCCTCCCCGTCGTTAGGTGATCTTCCCGGGGTCGGGATAGGCCCAGAGGCTAATTGAGGCCCTATTGACAGCCAATTAATGGCCTCCCCGCCACCTCTCGGGTCTTACCAGTCACGGGGAAGGCTTCCACCATGCTGGGAAGTTGCCTTATAACACAAGGCGATCTCCCTGGTGTTGGGGGTTGGTTCCCTCTTCCGCGGGAAATCTGTGGCCCATGGAGGACTCCCACTGGGAACTGGTTTACCCCCCGGGACCCCCTCCACCCCCCCCTCGCTGGGCCTTTCGGACTGTCCCCTGCAACCCCGCCTCACCCACCTCTGTTCCAGGGTTTCAGTGCTGGGCCTGGGTCCGAGACCTCTGCAGTACCGGCAGTGGCCACCACACCCAGTGGCACTGCTGAGCTGCTGGCTCTCTGATTGGCCGGCAGCTCATGAAGGCGGGATCCCTGTCTTCAAAGGGACCGGGATCCCAGCTGGTAATCCTTTGATTTAAAAAGACCGGAGGATCGTTCCAGGGGTGGCGAATTTGGCCGGATGCTGGGAGCTCCGCCTCCTCCATAAAATCCAGCTCAATATGTGGTCGGAAGCGTATCTCGGGGTGAAACACAACAAGTTTGCGAATAGTCTGGTTCAGTCTCAGACAGTTGCCAGGAAGAGAGATGGAGCTAGCAGCACATATCAAAGGTTTGACCTGAACCTTCCAGTCTATTTGCTTAACATCACAGCAGATGCTGCCTCTCCTGAGCAGTCATAGGTTCGAATTGTATTTCATTCTAAGTACAAGACTGATCTCTATATCTTGTCCCTGGCTCCCCTTAGTCACACATCCAAGATCACAAGGAATGGGTAGGGAAAGTAAACAGTTAAAGTATGTCTACAAGCTGAATGGTTTCCTCTCTCAATCGCTACACCAAAAAGATGAAGTGGTCTCATTAAGTAAACTTCTTTGGGAGTGGCTTCAATATAAATTAAGTTATGTCTTTGCATCTTTAATCGATCTGGAAAATGACGGGTTATTATTGGGAGATTATTGATCTGTTTATCTGTTCTTTTCAAACCTAAAATTGGTAGGAGTGACACTGTAATGCATTTATGTATTGGCAAGGGAGGTTCCCAGGGGGGAAGTATCATTCCAAATGCTTGCAGTAATTGGGAAATGAGCTCTTTTTATCTGATAGACTGTGTCCTTCTCACATTTAGGATCTTTAAGAAAATAAGTTGCAAATGGAGGGAAATCAGTTAAACTCAGTGTGTGTAGGCCACTATATTAGCTGGGCTCACTGCCACTTTCTTAGGGGCAAGAAACATGACTTCACCATTGTCACCCTGAGAATAATTGGATTAAAGCTTGCAGCCTGCCTTAATGTGTGTGAACTGAATGAGCTGCCTGTTCCGCCTACAAGACCTGTGCCAATATTGAAAAAAGTGGTGATACCCCAACTATCTCACTGGGTGTGGGACTGAACCATACAAATTAGAAAGATTCTGGCATTGTTTCCCTCGTCTTAGCCGTGGTGGATGCAATGGCATAGCAGACGAGGAACAAGGAAAATTGTGGGGAGGATTCCATCTCCCGATTGTTAGCCATAGAAACAGAAGTAGACTATTTAGCCCTGAGAGCCTAAACAATCATTCAATGAGATCATGGTTGATCTGCGCCAAACTCCATATACCCACCTTTGCCCCATATCCCTTAACATCTTTGGCTAGCAAAGCTCTATCAATTTAAAATTAACAGTTAATCTAACATCAACTGCCATTTCCAGAAGAGAGTTCCAAACTTCTACCACCCTTTGCATGTAGAATATTTTCTAACTTCACTCCTGATAGGCCTTGTTCTAATTTTTAGGCTATGGCCCCCGGTTCCAGACTCCCCAACCAGCAGAAATAGTTTCTCTCTATCTGCCTTATCAGCTTAATATCTTGCAAATGTCAATAATATCACCTTTTCATCTTCTAAATTCCAGGGAATATAACCCTAGTTTGTGTAAATTCTTCTCATAATTTAACCCTACAAGTCCAGGTATCATTCTAGTAAATCTATGTTGCACTTTCTCCAAGGCCAATATATCAGTCCTAAGCTGTGGTGCTCGAACTGATCACAGCACAATGTGGTCTAAAGGGGGCTTTGTATTGCTGTCACATGACTTCTTCCCACTTGTACTCTCATCCTCTAGTTATAAAGGCCAGCATTCCATTTGCCTTTTTGATTATTTGCTGTAGCTGTCCATGACATTCTAATGAACTTGGACTCCTAAATCTCTTTGAACCTCCAACTTTTCTAGATGTTCACCATTTTGTGTCAGCCATTGTTCAGTTGGCAGCACTCTTGCCTCTGATTCACAAGGCTCTTCGTTCAAATCCCATTCAAAGACTGGAGTGCAAAAATCTAGGCTGACCCTCCGTTGCAGTATGAGAGATGCTGTCTTTCAGATGAGATGTTAAACTGAAACCCCATCTGGTCTCTCAGGTGGATGTAAAGGAGGAAGAGCAGGGGAGTTATCCCCAGTGTCCCACTATACTTAGCCCTCAATCAATAGCACAAAAACAGATTATCAGGTCATAGGTGATGGTGTACTGGTATTGTCACTGGACTAGTAACCCAGAAACCCAGGTATTGCTCTGGGGACATGGGTTCAAATCCCACCACAGCAGAAGGTGGAATTTGAATTCAATTAATAAATCTGGAATTTAAAGCTAGTCTAATGATGGCCGTGAAACCATTGTCGATTGTTATAAAAACCCATCTGGTTCACTAATGTCCTTTAGGGAAGGAAATCTGCTGTCCTTACCTGGTCTGGCTTGCACGTGACTCCAGACACACAGCAATGTAATTAACTCTTACATGCCCTCGAAATGGCCTAGCAAGCCACTCAGTTCAAGGGCAATTAGGGATGGGCAATAAATGTTGGCCTGGCCTGCGACGCTCACATCCCATGAATGAATTAAAAATAAAATTATCACATTGCTGTTTGTGGGAGCTTACTGTCCACAAATTGCTGTGTTTCCTACATTACAACAGTGAAGACACTTCAAAAGTACTTTGGGATATTCTGTGGTCATGAAAGATGCTGTATAAGTGTAAGTCTTTTTTTCTTTTCATTTAGGAAGTACCTTGTTCTATCCCTTTTTGGTCCAAAGTAAATGACCTCACAGTTGCTTACATTGAAATCCATTTGCCTCTGTTTTGTCCACACACTTAATCTATCAATATCTCTTTGTAATATTATGCTTCCATCTACACTGCTTACAATGCCATCTATCTTTGTGTTATTAGCAAATTTGGATATCTGGCTCTCGATTCTGTCATCCAAGTCATTAATAAATATGGTGAATAACTGAGTTAACATAGATCCCTATGAGAAACAGTGCTCTTCTCTGGAACTCAGATAAGGACAGGAATTGAGTTGACTGCAATGCTTTCTGCTTTCGAACAAACTCTCAACTCTCACCGTCTTGCCACACACATGAAGATTGGACACTTGGATGAGGTTCCAGTGGATGACCATTACTTGCGAGGCTGTCTCCCTCATATGTTGTGACCTTCAGGAGATGTGGAAAGACAAGTAGAAAGAAAAATATAATTAAATTGAAAGCAAATGAATAGAACAAACACTTGTAAAGCGAGAAGGAAGAGAGACTTATTCTGGCACATGTACAAACGATGTCAATGATTTATTCCTCACATCATCTGAATTTATTGATTGTTCAACACCATATATTCTGAAGGCTTTTAAAGTGGAAGATGATTTTGTATCAGCTGCAAAGTTGAGAATTTAAACTTTAACGCTTTTTAGATTAAGTAATTGAAAAGAAATTAAAATATTACAAGGCAATTTTTTTCCCCTTTTAATTGCAATTCAGCTCATAAAATCTAATTAAAATATTAATAAAAACAGTCAATGAAAAACAGTCTCATTTATCACTTCCTAAGTAGGAAAGTGTAGAAACGAAAGAAATTGGAGGCAATCACAACTGACAAACCACAATTAAATCTTTTCTTCCGTCTCATTCTCTCTTCTCTGGAATGCAGTGACCAAGTTGAGAGTTAGAATCATAGAATAGTACAGCACAGAAGGGGGCAACGTGGCCCATTGAGTCTGTGCTAGCTCTTTTAAAGAACTATTGCAATTCAAACTACACCCCTTGCCCCACCCACTGCTCTCTCCTCATATCACTGATTTTTTCTGATTTCAATTATTTATCCTGTTTCCTTTTGAGAAGGCTACGACTGAACCTGTATTCATCGCCCTATCAGACAGCTCATTCCAAATCCTAACCACTCATGGTGTTAAAAAGTTTTCTCTTCATGTTACCTCTGTCTTTTTTGTCAATCACCTTAAATCTGTGTCATCTGTTTATCAACTCTTCAGCCAGTGGAAACTGTTTCTCTTTATTTACTCTATCACATCTCCTCTTATGCCTCACTGCTCTATTGAGAATGGCCCCGACTTTTCCAGTCTATCCAAGTAACTGTAATCCCGCATCTCTGGAACCATTCCACAAAATCTCTTCTGTACCCTCTCCAAAACCTTCACATCCTTCCTAAAGTGTGGTGCCCAGAATTTGACACAATACTACAGCTGGAGCTGAGTTCTAGAGCAGGGTTACCACACTGTACTTTAACTTCTGGGTAAAAACAGAAAGTGCTGGAAATACTCAGCAGGTCTGGCAGCACCTGTGGAGAGAGAAGCAGAGTTAACGTTTCAGGTCAGTGACCTTTCTACAGAACTGGCAAGAGAAGAATGTCAGCAATTGTGTCGTACTGTGTTTGTGCAATGGCCTTCCACAGCTGATTAGCTGGAGGTATGTGGAAGCAGAGAGAGGTGGATGTGTGCTTGGTATCATTGGTGGATGTGCGAAGGTGAAGTGGAGTAGCTGAATGTTGCTCTGAGTTGTGACTGCTAGGGACTGCTGATGGGTGAGTGATGGGGTGTGGTACATTGAACAGTGTGAGAGGTAGATGGTGTCGTGGGTACGAGATGTCATGTGCAGATGCATTCTCTGACCTTGACTACCTGTGTGAGAAAAGAAAGAAAGATTGCTTTTATATAGCACCTTTCATGACCACCAGATGTCCCAAAGTGCTTTATAGATAATGGAGTCCTTTTGAGGTATAGTCACTGTTTTAATGTAGGAAACACAGCAGCCAATGTGTGCACAGCAAGCTCCCACAATTTGCAATGTGATAATGGCCAAGAGCGACGTCTCAATTGTCTCAATTCATTCCATCTTCGCTGCCTCCGGAGAATCCTTGGCATCAGGTGGCAGGACCGTATCTCCAACACAGAAGTCCTTGAGGCGGCCAACATCCCCAACTTATACACACTACTGAGTCAGCGGCGCTTGAGATTGCTTGGCCATGTGAGCCGCATGGAAGCTGGCAGGATCCCCAAGGACACATTGGACAGCGAGCTCGCCACTGGTATCAGATCCACTGGCCGTCCATGTCTCCGCTTTAAAGACGTCTGCAAATGTGACATGAAGTCCTGTGACATTGATCACAAGTCGTGGGTGTCAGTTGCCAGTGATCGCCAGAGCTGGTGGGCAGCCATAAAGGCAGGGCTAAAGTGTGGCGAGTCGAAGAGACTTAGCAGTTGGCAGGAAAAAAGACAGAAGCGCAAGGGGAGAGCCAACTGCGAAACAGCCCTGACAACCAATTTTATCTGCAGCACCTGTGGAAGAGTCTGTCACTCTAGTATTGGCCTTTATAGCCACTCCAGGCGCCGCTCCACAAACCACTGACCACCTCCAGGCACTTACCCATTGTCTCCCGAGACAAGGAGGCCAAAGAAGAAGAAAGAAGAACGGCCAGATAATGTTTTTGTGATATTGATTGGGGGATAAATATTGTTCAGGACACTGGGAACAACATCCCTACTTCTTGAAAATAGTGCTGTCGGATCTTTTACATCCAGCTGAGAGGGCAGACAGGACCTTGGCTTAACGTCACATCTGAAGGATGGCACCTCCAACAGTGCAGCACTCCCTCAGTATTAAACTGGAGGGTCAGATTTTTATTCTCAAATCCTGGAAGAAGGCTTGAACCCACAGCCTTGTGATCCAGCAGCAAGAGTGCACCCAACTGAACTACAGCTGACACACAATTGAATGTCTTGTGGCACTGCTGCAAGACTCTCAGGGACAGATTCCAGGCATTGACCACTCTGGTTAGCTGCCCCCATTCCCTTCTGAGGGTGGTACTTGAAGGCCTCCTGGCCCCATGTGGAAACATGGCTTCTCTCCCCCAGTCAATGTCTTAGACTAAGGCCTCCAGTATCACATCTGAGAACCTGGGAGTCTAATTTCATGTTGCTCCATTTGGTATGACTTTCCTGACAGCCATTTGCGCTACAAGTGGTCAGCTTTCTTACAAATAGCACAGCTCCCCTTTAAGAGAGAAAGGCTGCCTTTAAGAATACAGGCTAGCTGGAAACCAGACTGGCCATGAATGCTGTAGGGTCCCCTGTTGAACTTTCAGCCAGCAGCACAGGTCGCGCTTGGCTGAATGTTATAATTATTCAATGAGGCAGCAGCACAAAGGGACCCGGGCGTGGGCTGATTGCGAATCGCAACATCCGTACCTGAAAACAGGAGCAAACCAATTTTTACCTGTTAATCTCTCCTGCCCTCCACCGTATCACAGGTCTTCCTTTGAATTCTTTTCCTTCCTCTCCACTCTCCCTGCCTTTGTACTTGCTTAAAACCTGTTATATTTCAACTTGTTCCAGTTCTGATGAAAAGTCACCAATCTGAAATGTTAACCCTGTTTTTGGCTGTACTGATGCTGCCTGACCTGCTGAGTATTTCCCGAATTTACAATGTTTAGTTCAGATTTCCAGTATCCACAGTATTTTACTTTTGTATTTGGGTAATGGTAGTGGTTTAATCGAGGAGTAGCAGTTGCTGTTCTAGCTATTCATAAGATCGTAAGAATCAGGAGCAGGAGTAGGTCATTTGGCCCTTGAACTTGCTCTGTCATTCAATAAGATCATGGCTGATTTGATTGTAGCCTTAACTCCACTTTCCTGCCTGCCCCCATAACCCTTGACTCCCTTGTAGATCAAAAATCAATCTAACTCAGCCTTGACCCAATGACCCAACCTTCACTGCTCTCTGGAGAAGAGAATTCCAAAGATTAACAACCCTCTGAGAAAAGAAATTCCTATTCATCTCCGGCATAAATGGGAGACCCCCTATTTTGAAACTGTGCCCCCTAGTTCTAGGTTCCCCACTAGGGGAAACATCCTCTCAACACCTACCCTATCAAGCCCCCTCAGAACCTGTTAGGTTTCAATAAGATCAATCAAATGAGTATAGGCCAAACCTGCTCAATCTTTCTTCATAAGACAAACCCCTCATCCCAAGAATCAGCCTAGTGAACCCTCTCTGAACTGCTTCCAATGCAAGTGTGTCCCTCCTTAAGTAAGGAGACCAAAACTGTACACAATACTCTAGGTGCAGTCTCACCAATGTCCTGCACAGTTGTTGCAAGAATTCCCTACTTTTATACTCCATCCCCCTTGCAATAAAGGCCAGCATTCCATTTCCCTTCCTAATTACTTGCCATACCTGCCTGTTAATTTTTTGTGATTCAGATCAAAAATGCAAGAGACTGAAGCATTCGCAATCGCCTTCAGTTGGATGTGCTGAGTGGATGATCCATCTTGGCCTCCTCCTGAGGTTCCTAGCCTCACAGATGCCAGTCTTCATCCAATTCGATTCACTCCACGTGATATCAAGAAATGACTGAAGGCACTGGATACTGCAAAGGCTATGGATCCTGACAACAACAGCCTTGGTTCAAACATATACGAAAGATGTGAGGTGAGAGTGATTGCCCTTGATATCAAGGCAGCATTTGACCGAGGTAGCATCAAAGATGCCTAACCAAATTGAAGTCAATGGGAATCAGGGGGCAAAACTCTTCATTGGTTGGAGTCATACCTAGCACAAAGGTAGATGGTTGTGGTTGTTGGAGGCCAATCATCTCAGTCACAGGACATTGCTGCAGGAGTTCGTCAGGGTAGTGTCCTAGGCTGCTTCATCAATGACCTTACCTCCATCATAAGGTCAGAAGTGGGGATGTTCGCTGATGATTGTAGGACATGCAGTACCATTCGCGACTCCTCAGATATTGAAGCAGTCCGTATCCATATGCAGCAAGACTTGGACAACATTCAGGCTTCGGCTGGTAAGTAACATTTGTGACACATAAGTGCCAGGCAATGACCATCTCCAAGAGAGAATCCAACCATCTCTCCATGATAGTCAATGGCATTACCATTGCTAAACCCCCCACTATCAACATCCTGGGGATTATCATATACCGGAAATTGAACTGGAGCAGCCACATAAATACTGTTGCTACAAGAGCAGGTCGGAGGCTGGGAATTCAATGGTGAGTAACCCACTTCCTGACTCCTCAAAGCCTGTCCACCATCTACAAGGCTCAAGTCAGGAGTGTGATGAAATACTCTGCACTTGCCTGGATGAGTGCGGCTCCAACAACATTCAAGCAGCTCGACACCAGCCAGGACAAAGCAGCCCATTTGATTGGCACCCCATTCACCACCTTCAACATTCACTCCCTGCACAACAAATGCACAGTGGCTTCAGTTGACTGTCCTGGAGGCCGAGGAGCATTGCTCCAGCCAGGCCTCAGGTCAAGGCGCGAGGGGTCTCACAGGGTGGGGTTGTACTATCTACAAGATGCACTGCAGAAACTCACCAAGCCTCCTTCGACAGCACCTTCCAAATCCTCAATCTCTTGTACCTAGAAGGACAGGGTAGCAGACACATGGGATCAATACCATCTTCAAGTCACCTCCAAGCCACACACCATCCTAACATGGAAATACATTGCTGTTCCTTCACTCTTGTTGGGTCAAAATCCTGGAACTCCCTTCCTAACATCACTGTGGGCATACCCACACCAGATGGACTGCAATGTTCCAAGAAGATAGCTCACCACCACCTTCGCAAGGGCAATTAGGGATGGGCAACAAATGTTGGCCTTACCAGTGTCGCCCACATTCCATGAAAGAATAAAAAAAATCCTTCTGTGCACAGCATTTGCAATCTTTCACCATTTAAATAATACTCTGCTTTTCTATTCTTCCTACCAAAGTGGATAACTTCACATTTTCCCACATTATGCTTCATCTGCCTACTCACATAACCTATCTTTATCACTTTGCAGACTTTTTGAGGGGAATTTTATCCTGGCAGCAGGGTCTTGATGTCGGGAGAAACCGAAGTTGAGATCCCCACGTCACCTCTTTTCCGGAAGGCCCACCAAATGTAGTGCCAATCAGGCAATTAAGTGGCCAACGGTGAGCCTTCCATTGGATCAAGGACCCATTCCAGAAGTCCTGATCTTGGAGAGCTGCTGGCCAATCAGCGGCCGGCAGGTCAGAGCCACTGGGGAGGCTGCGGCTGCTGCTTCAGTTGAATGTCCTGGAGGCCGAGGAGCGTTGCTGTAGCCAGGCCTCAGGTAGGTCAGGGTGCGAGGGGTCTCGCAGGGTGGGGTTGTGGTGGAAGGGATGGGGTCAGCAGTAAGGGCAGGGGTGTGACCCTCAGCGGGGCTCCCCCCCCCTTCTTGATGCCAGGTTCCTTGTTCAGGCACAGCCGGGAAGCAGCCCGCATGGTTTTTCCTACTGTGCTTCCCATGTAGCGACAGGGCCACCCGCCACATGGGTAATTGCGACTGCGGCCGGAAGAGGCCCTTAATTGAGGGTTAACTGTCCTGTTAAGGTCCTCAATGGGCAGTAGGGTGGGAAGGTCATTCACAGGCTTCCCGCCCCATCACAGGCCTTCCTGTCCCAGACTAAATTTCGGGGAAAACCCCCGCCACCATCCCACCCAATTTTATGCTCTCCCTGGCTCCAAACCTGCCGCGGGGGTGGGCATAAAATTCCACCCAAATGTCCTCCTCACAATTTGCTTTACCACCTATTTTCGTATCGTCACACTTATCCTGGTTACTGTCTGCTACCTCATACAGGTGTCCATGAGATGCTTGGTTCATGAAAAGCAGCACAGGTAAATCTGCCCTCATCGAATATCTTCACAGAAGTAATTTATAGCTTGTGGGACCTTATTGTGTCTAAATTGGCCATCATATTTCCTACAGTACGACACTGACTTCACTTCAAAAGTACTTCATTGGCTATAAAGCGCTTTGGATCATCTGTAGGTTGACACTAGATGGTCTGGGGGTCTTGTATCAATATGGGAGTAGACTGTGATGTTGAACTGGATTGCAGAAAGCTTTATTGATAGGTAAATTGGCCATCAGAAATTGTCCCTAGTATAGGTAGGTGATAGGGAAAATATAGGGACAGGTGGGGATGTGGTAGGAATATGGAATTAGTGTAGGATTAGTATGTAGGGTGGTTGATGGTCGGCACAGACTCGGTGGGCCGAAGGGCCTGTTTCAGTGCTGTATCTCTAAAACTAAAACTAAAACTAAATTATTCTGCAACTATCTGTACTGCAGCAGATCTGAGGGGTTTTTTTTGATCTAGACAGTGGGTAACACCTTTTGCCTATGTCATAGAATCATACAGCACAGAAAGAGTCCATTCGGACTATTGTGCCTATGCCAGCTCTTTGAAAGATTAGTCCCACTTGCATTCTCTCTTCTGTGCATTGTGCCTCTTACGCATCCCCCACTTCCTTCACCCCAACTTTGGCAGCCATGCCTTCAGCTGCCTAGTTTATAAGCTCTGGAATTCCCTCACTAAACCTCTCCGCTCTGCTCTCCTCCTTTGATGTTCCATAAAACCTACCTTTTTGACCAAGCCTTTGATCAACTGCCTTAATATCTTAATATGTAGATTGGTGTCAATTTTTTGTGTGATAATGCTCCTGTGAAGTGCCTTGGGACATCTTACAATGTCAAAGTTGCTATATAAATGAAGGTTGCTGTTGTTAATTAAGGGCAGGATGCTGGACAGGACACCAGCCAACCACCCTGCTATTTTTTGGAATGATAGCTTGAAAATTCCAGTCACGTGGTGGAAAGGGAGGGACCCAAATCTGAGATGCGGAGTTCTTCTGGGTTTCCTCTCACTGTAAGATTTTTACCTAAATTGTGCACTGACAGTGGAGGGTAACTAATGTCTGAGCTCTGGTTACAGCCTGGCCCGACTTCACACCCATATCTTGAGGTGTTCCTGGAAATTCTGCACAGTTTGCTTCTGTTAGCTCCAGCAGAGCTAACACCCACTGAGAGCCAGTGTAGAGTTCGTTCTGGGTCTCCTCAAGGTTCTGACTGTAAAGAACTTAAAGGTAGTTGATCCCAGAGGGTTCCCGGAGACCTGGAACAGAGTCAAAAGGATCAATTACCTTGAGAATGCTTCCAGTCCATTTCCAGTGAGGAATAAATTTTGTTTAACTATCTTAAATCTTCAGCCTGATAAGGGCATTGCGTGTCCTTCTTCAAATGACACTTGAATATTTAATTGACCCTTCTTGCTGGATATGGGACAAGGATCACTGACTGGTAACACTTCCATTCAATCTCAAAAGGGTTTGCAGAATTTCCAGCCTGGGATCGTTAACATTCACTTGAACCAGGTAGATGAGACCTTAGTTTAATACCTCATTTGAAGAATAGATCACTCAGCAGTTAATTTTTAACGATCCCAAGCACACAGCAAGTAGAAACCAAATGAAAATGGGATGTTCAAACTTCTACAAAGATTTATAATTTGAGCAGACTAACGATGACATGGGGAGAGATGAGATAATTGAAAAGTTGAGCCAAAGCTCATGTAAATTTAATCTGGCTCATTAGAGAATTCAAAATTAGCTATTTTCTCCTAAACCTGATAATCTTCTAACTGAAGCCACCTCAACTCACCAGACACATGGAGGTTGCTTGAACGGGTAAAACTCACATCCTCATCACACCTGTCCTTGTCAAACTGTGTGAGCTTGCTGTCCCAAACAATTAATCTGAGATTCTCATCCTCACTTTTAACTCCTTCATAAGGCTTCCCATATCCTGAGATCTTCTCCAGCTTGATACTCCTGCCTGCACACTCTGCCTAGTTCTTAATTTCGAGTCTAATCTCAGTGGTGAATTTAACAGCTCCTATGGTGCTATTTTGAAAAATAGGGGTGTTCTCCCAGTGTCCTTGTCAATATTTATCGCTCAATCAACATCACTAAAGAAACAGATTATCTGGCCATTATCACATTGCTGTTCGTGGGATCTTGCTGTCCACAAATTGGCTGCTGTGCTTCTTCCTTTACAACAGTGATTACACATCAAAAAAACTTCATTGTCTGTAAAGCACTTTGGCACATCGTGAGATTGTGAAATCTATGTTCTTTCTTTACTCCCTGCATTCCACTCCACCATCACTTACCTCTCTCCTTTCACATTCTGATTTGCCACATTCTCTCCTTCTTCAAGAACATCATTAAGAGTTTTCTTGGACTATGCTTTTCCCCTTCTGATACTCTTTACTTTTCTATCACCATACCTGACTCAGTGTTCACTTGCTACCCACTTCCCTGTAAAGCAGTGTGAGACTGCTTTCAAGAGCCAAAGGAATAACCTCTGTTACTTATTTTGTGAATTAATCCTATCTTCTAATTTTCATACTCAATATTTAAGTTTAATTGCTGGTAACTATGATTCCATGGTTTTATCTAGGACACCAGCCAAACATCCAGTTGTTTTTGGGACAGTAATATGGGAGTTTGGAAATTCTGATCATGGTTAGTTCAGGAATTCATTGTCTTTGATAATTGGCAAACAGGATCATTGACACTAGATTGTGCAGATTCTGATAAGAGGTTGGTAGTGTGAATGCTAATATAATTAAACCTGGTTGATGTAAGACAGTATCGTAAACCAAATTTCGGTAACATTAACTCTTGGGCATAAAGTAAGGACAACCCCAGACAATTCCGTGATGAGGAGATAAGGTGGCCAGTTAAGGATTCATTTGGTGCTCGTCAAGGTATTGATCTTAGTGTTCTTACAAGAGTAAAGCTGCCTCTATGTAGTCCCATCAAGAAGGTAGAAATAATTACCAAAAGAAACAGAAGATGAGGCGAACATTTTTTGCGCAGCCAGTTATTATGATCTGGAATGCATTGCCTGAAAATGAGATGGAGGCAGATTCAACAGTAACTTTAGAAAGGAAATGTATGTATTGTGGTAAAAGAAAGAACATGTCAGTGGGACTAATCGATTAGCTTTTTCAAAGAGTCGACATAGGCATAGGGACAATGGGCTGAATGGCCATCTTCCAGGCTATAAGATCCTATGAGGCAAAGCATGGTCTAAATACAGAGTCTGTTCAACCACAACAGAAAAAAGATTTTGACCTATTTTTCTAGTGGCAGCCCTCAAAGGGAGGCTAGCTGTTGCAGTATCTTTTCTGTTTATGTGAATTTGTCATTCTCACTTATCCTACCAGAGTGCACAATGAGTTCTTTCTTCTCACTGCGAGATTTGGAACGTGTCAGCCCGTGGCTTGTAAACAAGACGTCTTTGTAGCTCAGCCTTGTAGCTCCAGTAACTCTTTGACAATGATGTGTTATCAAACATGACTGTGCCTGGCTGAGATTGGGGGTGGGTGGGGTGGGCAGGATGTGGAGGGAATCAAAAGCTTTCATTCTTCTCAATATTTCTGACCATGTCAAACATTGTTTGCAGACAATAATGTTACCAGCTGCACAGATGTGAATTTGGGCTCAAATTATTTTCTGCTCAGTTCTAGCTCCTGACTATTTAAATGCAATTATTGATCAGCTGTATTATTTTGGTTATTTTGTCATTCTCCTGAACAAATTAATTTTTTGAAAGAAATCTTAAAAGTAAGACCCTGTATGGTTCCAATGGATGATTCAGAAAGTGATGATTTTGATTTTATTACAACCGAGTTAGAAGGTCATGTGTTCAAGTCCCACTGCAGAGACGAGCACAAAATCCAGACTGTTACATTCAGTGCAATACTGAGGGGGTGCTACACAGTCAGCTATTGGCTTTCTGATGCCAATGTTAAACTGAGACCCTGTCGGCCCTCTTAAGTGGATGTAAAAGATCCCCTGACACTATTCAAAGAAGAGCAGGGGAGTTTTCCTCAGTTTCGTCACCAATATTTATCCCTTGACCAACATCACTAAAGCAGATGATCTTGTCAATTATTTCAACGCTCTTTCAGAGAGCTTGTTATGTGCATATTGGCTGTCATGTTTCCTACATTGCAACATTACACTTCAAAAAAATGCTCATTGGCTGTAAAGCATTTTGAAAGGTACTGAGGTTGTGACAGAATCTACAGAAATGCAAGTCTTTCTTTTATTTCTAAATCAGTACAGTGACAAACATTGGTCTCTGTAACTCTGAACACAAGAACAAAAGAACCAGGAGCAGCAGTAGCCATTCGGCCCCTCGAGCCTGCTCCACCATTCAAGAAGATTATGGCTGATCTGATTGCGGCCTCAACTCCACTTTCTACCTGCCCTCCATATCCCTTGACTTCCTTGTTGATCAAAAATCTGTCTAACTCAGCCGTTAATATATTCAATGACCCAGTCTCTACTGTTCTCTGGGAAGAGAATTCCACAGACTAACGACCCTCTGAGAGAAACAATTTCTCCTCTTCTCAGTCTTAGATGGGAGACCCCTAATTTTTAAACTGTGTCACCTAGTTCTTGACTTCCCCACAGGAGAACCATCCTCTTGGCATCCACCCTGTCAAGTCCCCTCAGGATCTTACATGTTTCAATAAGATCACCTCTCATGCTTCTAAATTCCAATGGGTATAGGCCCAATCTGCTCCACCTTTCCCCATATGACAACCCCTTCATCCCGGGAATCAGTCAAGTGAACCTTCTCTGAATTGATTCTAATGCAATTGTATCCTTTCTTAATTAAGGAGAGCAAAACTGTACACAGTATTCCAGATGCAGTCTAACTAAGGCCCTGTACAACTGTAGCAACACTTACCTACTTTTATACTTGATTTCCGTTGCAATAAACACCAACATTCCATTTGTCTTCCTAATCACTTGCTGTACCTGCATACTAACTTTTTGTGATTCAGGTACCAGGACACCCAAATCCTTCGAGTACAGTTCTGTAATCTCTCTCCATTCAAATAAAATACTGCTTTTCTACTCTTCCTGCCAAAGTGGACAAGTTCACATTTTTCCACATTATACTCCATCTGACACATTTTTGCCCACTCACTTTACCTATCTAAATCCCTTTAGACTCTTTACGTCCTCTTGACATCTTACATTCCTACCTATCTTTGTATCATAAATGAATTTAGCTACCATACATTTGGTCCCTTCATCCAAGTCATTGATGTAGATTCTAAATGGTGCGGCCCCAACGCTGATCCCTGTGGCATTCCACTAGTAATGGCTTTCCAACCTGAAAATGACCCATTTACCCCTACTGTCTACTTCCTGTTAGCTAACCAATCCTCTATCCATGTTACTATATTAACACCTCAGTACCTTGCTCTACGGCAGCGAGGCCTGGACAACGTATGCCAGCCAAGAGCGACGTCTCAATTCATTCCATCTTCGCTGCCTTCGGAGAATACTTGGCATCAGGTGGCAGGACTATATCTCCAACACAGAAGTCCTTGAAGCGGCCAACACCCCCAGCTTATACACACTACTGAGTCAGCGGCGCTTGAGATGGCTTGGCCATGTGAGCCGCATGGAAGATGGCAGGATCCCCAAAGACACATTGTACAGCGAGCTCGCCACTGGTATCAGACCCACTGGCCGTCCATGTCTCCGTTATAAAGACGTCTGCAAACGCGACATGAAATCGTGTGACATTGATCACAAGTCGTGGGAGTCAGTTGCCAGCATTCGCCAGAGCTGGCGGGCAGCCATAAAGACAGGGCTAAATTGTGGCGAGTCGAAGAGACTTAGTAGTTGGCAGGAAAAAAGACAGAGGCGCAAGGGGAGAGCCAACTGTGCAACAGCCCCAACAAACAAATTTCTCTGCAGCACCTGTGGAAGAGCCTGTCACTCCAGAATTGGCCTTTATAGCCACTCCAGGCGCTGCTTCACAAACCACTGACCACCTCCAGGCGCGTATCCATTGTCTCTCGAGATAAGGAGGCCCAAAAGAATATTAACACCTACACCAAAAGCTCTTATTTTACGCAGTAACCTTTGATGTGGCACCTTAGCAAATGCCTGTTGGAAATCCAAGTGCACCGCAGTTAGGTTCCCCTTTATCCAACTTGCTTGTTACATCCTCAAAGAACTCTAATAAATTAGTCAAATATGATTTCCCTTTCACAAAACCACATTGGTTCTGCCTGATTGTATTATGATTTTCTAAATGTCCTGCTATTACCTCCTTAATAATGGATTCTAGCATTTTCCCTATGACAGGTGTTAGGTTAAATGGCCTGGCCTGTAGTTTCCTGCTTTCTGTCTCCCTTCTTTCTTGAATAGAGGTTTTACATTAGCTATTTTCCAATCTATTGGGACCTTTCCATAAACCAGGGAATTTTAGAAGTTCACAACCAATGCATCTACTATCTCTGCAGCCACTTATTTTAAGACCCTAAGATGCAAGTCATCAGGTCCAGGAGACTTGTCAGCCTTTAGTTCTAATAGTTTGCCCAGTTCTTCTTTGGCCTCCTTATCTCGAGAGACAGTGGATAAGCGCCTGGAGGTGGTCAGTGGTTTGTGAAGCAGCGCCTGCAGTGGGTACAAAGGCCAAATCTAGAGTGACAGGCTCTTCCACAGGTGCTGCAGAGAAATTTGTTTGTCGGGGCTGTTACATAGTTGGCTCTCCCCTTGCACCTCTGTCTTTTTTCCCGCCAACTACTAAGTCTCTTCGACTCGTACCTTTTCCCTAATGATTGACTTAAGTTCCTCCCTCCCTTTTACCTCGTGATTTTCAAGCATTTCTTTGAATGTTTTTTGTGTCGTCTACAGTGAAGACAGCCACAAAATATCTGTTCAACGCTTCCGCCATTTCCTTGTTTCCCATTATTAATTCCCCAGTCTCACCCTCTAAGGGACCAATGCTCAGTTTTGTTACTCTTTTCCTTTTTAAATACTTGTAGAAACTCTTACTATCTGTTTTTATATTTCCAGCTAGCTTTCTGTCATACTCTAATTTCTCCAGCCTTATTTTTTCAGTCATTCGTTGCTGGGCTTCTAAAATCTGTCCAATCTTCTGATCTACCACTATTCTTCACAGAATTGCAGGTAATGCATTTTGGAAGATCTAATGCAGGTGGGAAGTATACAGTAAATGGCAGAACCCTTAGGAGTATTGACAGGCAGAGAGAACTAGGCGTACAGGTCCACAGGTCACTGAAAGTGGCAACGCAGGTGGATAAGGTAGTCAAGAAGGCATATGGCATGCTTGCCTTCATCGGTCGGGGCAGAGAGTATAAAAATTGGCAAGTCATGCTGCAGCTGTACAGAATCTTAGTTAGGCCACACTTAGAATATTGCGTGCAATTCTGGTCGCCACACTACCAGAAGGACGTGGAGGCTTTGGAGAGGGTACAGAAGAGGTTTACCAGGATGTTGCCTGGTCTGGAGGGCATTAGCTATGAGGAGAGGTTGGATAAACTCGGATTGTTTTCACTGGAACGACGGAGGTGGAGGGATGACATGATAGAGGTTTACAAAGTTATGAGCGGCATGGACAGAGTGGATAGTCAGAAGCTTTTTCCCAGGGTGGAAGAGTCAGTTACTAGGGGACATAGGTTTAAGGTGAGAGGGGCAAAGTTTAGAGGGGATGTGCGAGGCAAGTTCTTTACACAGAGGGTGGTTAGTACCTGGAACTTGCTGCCGGGGGAGGTGGTGGAAGCAGGTACGATAATGACGTTTAAGAGGCATCTTAAGAAATACATGAATAGGATGGGAATAGAGAGATACGGCCCCAGAAGTGCAGAAGGTTTTAGTTCAGGCAGGCATCAAGATCGGCGCAGGCTTGGAGGGCCGAATGGCCTGTTCCTGTGCTGTACTGTTCTTTGTTCTTTGTAATTGTACACTTTTTCTTTCAATTTGATACTATCATTAACTTCCTTAGTTAGCCACAGATGGTGCATCCTGCTCATAGAAACTTTCTTTCTCAATGGAATATATTTTTGCTGAGAGTAATGAAGTATCTCCTAAAATGTCTGCCATTGCTTCTCTTCTGTCCTACCTTACATCCTATTTAGCCAACTCTTTCCTCATACACTTGCAATTGCTTTTATTTAAGTTTAAGACATTAGTCTTAGACCCACACATCTCACCCTCAAACTGAATGTGAAATTCTATCATGTTATGATGACTGTTGCCTGGAGGCTCCTTTACTATGAGGTCACTAATTAATCCTGTCTCATTGCACATTACCAGGTCTAGAATGGCCTGCTCCCTGATTGGCACTAGAACGTTGTCCCGAATATACTCTATGAACTCTTTTCCAATCTGATTCATCCAATCTGTATGAAGATTAAAATCACCCATGATTATTTCAGTAACTTTCTTTCAAGCCCCCATTATTTATTTCTGTATAATCTGTTCTACAGTGCATCTGTTGTCAGGGGGCTTATAAACTACTCCAACAAGTGACTTCTTACCTTTGCTATTTCTTATCTCTACCCAAACTGATTCTGCATCTTGATCTTCTGAACTAAGGTCATCTCTCATGACTGGACTAATGTCATCCTTAATTAATAGAGCTGCCCCACCACCTTTTTCTAGCTTCCTGTGCTTCCAAAATGTCAAATAACCTTGAATGTTTAAGTCCCAGCTTTGGTCACCTTACAACCACATCTCTGAAATGGCTATGAGGTCATATATTGATTTATTTCTACTCATGCTATCAATTCATCCATTTTGTTACAAATGCTGCACACGTTTAGATACAGATCCTTTAATTCTGCCTTTTTACCATTCTTGCAAACTCTGGCCTCATCTGCTGGTGCACTCTGCAGTTTATACACTCTGTCACTTCCTGCCACATTCTGGTTATCGTTACCCATATCACTACCCTGCTCCATTGCCGTGTCGTATCTCTTTAATTTACCACATCTTCTCCCATATGATCTCTCCCCGCCAAAACACCACCCCCCCCCACAACCCCCCAACTATTTCATTTAAAGCCCTCTCTACTGCCCTAGTTTTAAGATTTGCCAGAACACTGGTCCCAGCACAGTTCGGGTGAAGACTGTCCCAATGGTACAGCTCCCACTTTCCCCAGTACGGGTACCAGTGCGCCATGAATCAAAACCCATGTTGTCCACACCAATCTTTGAGCCATGCATTCAACTCTCTAATCTCATTTACCCTACATCAATTTGATTGTGGCTAAGGTAGTAATCCAGAGATAATTATCTTTGAATTAGAGAGGGGAAGTTGACAATTGACATCTCTATATAATAAAAGCGAAATACTGCAGACGCTGGAAATCTGAAATAAAAACAAGAAATGGTGGAAATACTCAGCAGGTCTGACAGCATCTGTGGAGAGAGAAGCAGAGTTAATGTTTCAGGTCAGTGACCCTTCTTCAGAACTAACAAATATTAGAAATGTAAAAGGTTATAAGCAAGTAAAGCGGGGGTGGGGCAAGAGATAACAAAGGAGAAGGTGTAAATAGGACAAGGTCACAGAATAGCTGACCAGAAGGTCGTGGAGCAAAGGCAAACAACATGTTAATGGTGTGTTGAAAGACAAAGCATTAGTACAGATAGGGTGTTAATGGACTGAAAATTGAACAGCCTCAAGTACAAACATGAAAAAAGTGGGTAAGCAAACTGAACAAACTAAGATTAAATAAAATAAAATAAACACAAAAAAAAAATTTAAAAATATAAAAGGAAAATGAAAAAATAACTAAAAATAAAAGTAAGATAGGGGCCCGTCATGCTCTGAAATTATTGATCTCAATGTTCAGTCCGGCAGGCTGTAGTGTGCCTACCTCTCTACCTGGATTAGGCAGGAACAATCAGGCAATGCCACTAAATCAATCTGAGAAGTCAAGCATGGCCTTGGTATTCCTGGATTAGGGAAGTGAATTGGACATGTGACCCTCTACCAATAATCAGGAAGAGAAAAGCAGGTTTCTAACTCTTGGTTAGGGATGGAGAATTTCAGTGGATTCTGTATCCCCGGTTGCATTGGGGGTTTTAGCTGACTTTCCTAAAGGCCTTAACTCATGACAGAGTATAGCTCCACTAGCTATGGCAGTCATCCAATACCTCCCAAAGTGGACATGTATGAACCCAGACATTGAGCGTCAGCAGGCTATACAACTGAGGGGACATTGTCCCCTGGCAGAACCAAGGCTGGTAGATGGAGCTTAGATGCAAAGTAGTCATGATACAATTGAGAGGCAGAAAAAGCTTGGGGGCTGAATGGCCTTCTCCTGTTCCTGTGCTCCCAAGGCTTATCCATGTCCTGGATAGTGATCTGGAATGCAAATCCTGACAAAACAAAAAATCCTTTCCTCATCCCAGGACACTGAGAGCTAATTGCAATGACCCTACGTATCACCTGAAGCAGATTAGGTAACTTAGCACAGACTTCCTGATCTAAGTGATGTGGCCCCTTACTAGATAATGGATTTACCAATAATGGCATTGGGTTGATCAGAAGGAATTTTAGGACCTCATGTCGTGCATGAAGACAAAAAAAGCCTTGCATTTATATAGTGCCTTTCAAGCCTTTGGGACTTTACAGTCAATTAAGTACTTTTGAAGTGCATTACTGTCATAATGCAGGAAGCACAGCTGCTAATTTGTGTAGAAGGTCCCACAATCAGAATTAAATGATTGACCAGATAATCTGTTTCAGGTGTTTTTTAAAGGATAAATATTGGCCAGGACACTGTGGTGAATCCACTGAACAAAAAGGGATCCAGGATTTTTTTTTTTTGTCATTTCATTGTTTTATTGCACATGAGGGTCTATAAGTGTAAAGAAATGAGTAAAAAAAGGTGAACATCTTTCATTCACACCTTTAGGGGATCAATGAAATGACACACTGCGAAAGGCCAGAGTTGAGCAGTTCACTCAATCATTAGAAAGAAATGAAAAGAACAAAAAGGAAAGAAATCTGGAGAAATTGAAACAAGCAGAAAAAAACTAAAACATTGATCACATGGATCCTTGGGTCGTTTCCAGTGGGCCCAGGGTTTCACATGGCACATTTTCAACATTTCTTCCTAAACCAGCAACACCAAAGCTCCGATTAATGTTTTATTGATAATGATTGGTGATAGTGCCTTTAGCTGTCTAGGCCCTCTAAGCTCTGAAATTCCCTCCCTAGAGCTCTCTGCCTTTCTCTTCTCCTTTAAGATGTTCCCTAAAATCTATCTCTGACCAAGTTCTGGACAACCCGTCTTTTTCTGCAGCTCTATGTCACATTTTGTTTATTAGTACTCCTGTGAACACCTTGGGATGTATGACTACTTTGAAGGTGTCATATAAATGCATGTTGTTTGCTTTGTGAGGAGAATTTTGAAATAATTCTCATAGACGTGACAAATAAAAGTCTTTCTTTCCTGTCTTTGCTATTTCTGTGCACTCCCATCTAAACTGATGTGGGAGGCCAGCTGGTGGTATCATAACAGTGACATTTTAGTGAATGTAGCATTAATAATTGTGGTGCAGGTGGTGAAGGCTATTAGCATATTAAATTACTGGTTGGATATTAAGAATAATTAGCTCATCCTCGTCCTCTCTGTCCCTCCAATAAGTGTTCATAATGGCAGTTCAGAATGATTTGTGCTGTGTCTTTGACATGTGTTGGCTTATCCTGCCTAACAGAACAACACAGATACTAATGTGTAACATGCAGAAGATTGCTCTGACAAATGACTGGAAAAAAATGTGGGATTGTGGGAAGGTGGATTCGTGCAAGGACTCCCAGTGGAATCAATCCCAAGGGAATTGTATCTCTTTCATCTGTGAACTTCCTAGGCGGTTGTATTTTATCCATTGGCAAATGCCCTCTTATCTCACCTTTCAGGAATGTGGGGTTGACATGCACTGGCATTGTGGGTGCTTGCCAGGTGCAGAAGGTGCTCAAGAGCAATAAGAAACTTTGCACATGGTTTGCATCGATTTAGGCCAGATGGGGTTTCTTGATGGTACTCCGCCAGGACACAGGAGGGCATTCCACTCTGAGGCAAACGCTCTTCATGGGGACTAATTACTCGTGAGGCCTGCAGCAATCAGCATTGGCACTGTTGCTGTTCATGATCTTTGTCCATAATTTGCATGAAGGCAAGTTCGCAGATGATCCAAAGTTTATGTGGACGTTAAGACATCAGATGAGAAGAATAGATCATAATCAGATCTAGATGTGATGAGAGAATGGGCCCACTTCAGGTGAATGTTATTTAATTTTGACAATTTTGATAGGATGGAGGGCCAACGCTATGCACGTGTATTCCATGCATGGGTTACAAACTTAAAACTGTTATGCAGAAGAATTGTAGAATTATAGATTGATACAACGCAGAAGGAGATCATTCAGCCAATCATGCCTGTGCCAGCTGTTTGAAAGAACTATCCAATTAATCCCCCTCTCCATCTCTTTCCCAGAGCCCTGTAAAATTTTTTCTCATCAAGTATTTATCCATTCCATTTTGAAAAATACTGTTGAATCTGTTTGAAAGGGCAGTGAATTTCAGATCACAACAACTGGCTGTGTAAAAGAATTCTCATCATCTCCCCTCTGGTTCTTTTGCCAATTATCTTTCTGTTATTCCTTCATGGGATGTGGGCATTGCTGGCAAGGACAGCATTTGTTGCCCATCCCTAATTGCCCTTGACAATTGAGTGGCTTGCTAGGCCATTTCAGAGGGTAGTTAAGAGTCAACCACATTGCCGTGGATCTGGAATCACATCCAGGCCAGACCAGGTAAGGACAGCAGATCTCCGTCCCTAAAGGACATTAGTGAACCAGATGGGTTTTTACAACAACCAATGATAGTTTGATGTCATTATTACTGAGACTAACTTTCAATTCCAGGTTTTTATGGTGGATTTAAAGCCATGACCCCTGTATTACTAGTCCAGTGGCATTATCACTGGGCCACCATCTTCCCTGCCAATTATCTTTAATCTGCGTCATCTGGTTACCAACCCTCCTGCCTGCGGACACAATTTTCCCTTATTTGCTCTTTCAAAACCCTTCAGAATTTTGTAAAGTTCAGTTAAATAACTCCATAACTGTCTTCGTTCTAGGGACAATAATCCCAGCTTCTCTAGCCTCTCCACAAAACTGAAGTCTCTCATCCCTAGTTTCATCCTAGTAAATCTCCTCCGCACTTTCTCCAAGGTCTTAACATCCTTCCTAAAGTGTGGTGCCCAGCATTGAACACAATAATCCAGCTCAAGCCCTAACCAAGAGAATGACCAGGCTGTTAAAGCATATGATTCATTTAAGACTCATGACTAGTGCCATGAACCTTTAGCATAAACAAATAGAGTGTTCGGTTGTGTTTCTAGGACGATATAACACAACACAAAACACATTATGCTCTCCTGTGTAAAACCTTGGTTAGGCCTCATCTAGAATACTGCGTAAATAAAAGCAAAATAGTGCAGATGCTGGAAATCTGAAATAAAAACAGAAAGTGCTGGAAATACTCAGCAGGTCTGACAGCATCTGTGGAGAGACAAGCAGAGTTAACGTTTCAGGTCTGTGACCTTTCATCAGAACTCACAGAATACTGTGTTCTGTTCTCGAACCTTCACCTGGGAGTGATGTAGAGCCTGAGGAAAGGTGCAGAGGAGGCCCACTAGATTGATACCAATCTTAAAAGCCCAGAGTAAAGTAATAGGATTAGCCAGCTGGGTCCCCAATGTACGGAGGGCATTTAGGAATGGTTAATAACATTGCCTGGCCAGAATCACCCACAACCCAAGACAACATTTTTTTTTAAATTGTGAGAGTCTGAAATTTTAATAGAAAACTGTAAGAAATAAGACAAAATAAACATTTGAAAACATGTCATGTGTTAAAGGATAAGAGCTGTAAGTTAACTGGTAAAGCCAAAATTGGCGCGCACTCTATAGATTGCACAGAAGCCTTTTGTACCAAAATTTAGCATACAGCAACTGACCTCTGAGGAGAGGTTGAAGAGCCTGGGATTGTTTACTCCAGAAAAGAGAAGGCTCAGGGGAGGCATTATTCCAGAACCTTACAGGAATGGATAAGTTGAATCATTATGAAGGAACGTTTTCAGATTTTGGATTTAACTCCTGAGGATGATTGCTTTTCCTTTGAGGTGTTTATGGTCTTTGTTTGGCCCGAGAGTGGAACCCGTGCTTGCTTTCAGTAGGCGTGGCTTCCCCCAGACTGAGAAAGGGCTGGAATATTCTGGAAAAGCCATGCCTCCAAAAGCTGGCTGAATATGCTGTGCCCTTTTTTTTATTTGTTTGAGGGACGTGGGCGTTGCTGGCTATGCCGTGTCTATTGCCCATCCCGAATTGCCCTTGAGAAGGTGGTGGTGAGCTGCCTTCTTGAACCGCTGCAGTCCTTGGAGTGTAGGTACACCTACAATGCTGTTGGGGAGTTCCAGGATTTTGACCCAGGTGGTGGTGTTCCCATGCATCTGCTGCCCTTGTCCTTCTAGGTCGGAGAGGTCGTGGGTTTGGAAGGTGCTGTCGAAGGAGCCTTGGTGAATTGCTGCAGTGCATCTTGTACATAATACACACTGCTCCATTGTGCATCGGTAGTGGAGGGAGAGAATATTGAAGGTAGTGGATGGGGTACCAATCAAGCAGACTGCTTTCTCCTGGATGGTGACAAGCTTCTTGAGTGTTGTTGGAGCTGCTCCCATCCAGGTAAATGGAGAGTATTCCATCACACTCCTGACTTGTCCCTGTAGATGGTGGACAGGCATTGGGGAATCAGGAGGTGAGTTACCTGCCACAGAATTCCTAGCCTCTGACCTGCTCTGTAGCCACAGAATTTATGTGGCTGGTCCAGTTCAATTTCTGGTCAATGGTATCCCCCAGGATATTGATAGTAGGGGTTTCAGCGATGGTAATGCCATTAAACATCAAGGCGAGATGGTTAGATTCTCTCTTGTTTGAGATGGTCATTTCCTGGCACTTGTGTGGTGTAAATGTAACTTGCCACTTATCAGCCCAAGCCTGGATGTTGTCCAGGTCTTGCTGCATATGAACACAGGCTGCTTCAGTATCTGAGGAGTCGCAAATGGTGCTGAACATTGTGCAATCATCAGCGAACATCCCCACTTCTGACCTTATTATTGAGGGAAAGTAATTGATGAAGCAGTTGAAGATGGTTGGGTCTAGGACATTAACCTGAGGAACTCCTGTAGTGATGTCGTGGGACTGAGATGATTGATCTCCAACAACCACAACCATCTTCCTTCATGCTCGGTATGACCCCAACCAGCGAAGAGTTTTCCCCCTGATTCCCATTGATTCCAGTTTTGCTAGGGCTCCTTGATGCCATACTCGGTCAAATGCTGCCTTGTTGTCAAGGGCAGTCACTCTCACCTCACCTCTGGAGTTCAGCTCTTTTGTCCATGTTTGGACCAAGGCTGTAATGAGGTCTGGAGCTGAGTGGCACAGGCAGAACCCAAACTGAGCATCAGTCAGCAGGTTATTGCTAAGCAAGTGCCGCTGAATAGCATTGTCGGAGACCCTTTCCATCACTTTGCTGATGATCAAGAGTAGACTGACAGGGTGGTCATTGGCCGAGTCAGATTTGTCCTGCTTTTTGTGCACAGGACATACCTGGGCAATTTTCCACATTGCTGGGTAGATGCCAGTGTTGTAGCTGTACCGGAGCTGCTTGGCTCGGTGGCAGCTTGTTCTGGAGCACAATTTTTCACTACTATTGCCAGAATGTTGCAGGACCCATAGCTTTTGCAGTATTCTGTGCCTTCAGCTGATACTTGATATAACGTGGAGTGAATCGATTTGGCTGAAGACTGGCATCTGTGATGCTGGGGACCTCAGGAGGAGGTTGAAATTGATCATCCACTTGGCACTTCTGGCTGAAGATGGATGCAAATGCTTCCACTTTGTCTTTTGCACTGATGTGCTGGGTTCCCCCATCGTTGAGGATAGGGATGTTTGTGGAGCCTCCTCCATCTGTCAGTTGCTTAATTATCCACCACCATCATTCACGACTGGATGTGGCAGGTCTGCAGAGCTTAGGTCTGATCCGTTGGATGTGGGATCACTTAGCTCTGTCTATTGCATGCTGCTTACGCTGTTTGACAAGCAAGTAGACCTGTGTTGTAGCTTCACCAGGCTGATGCTTCATTTTTGGGTTAGGCTGGTGCTGCTCCTGTCATGCCCTCTTGCACTCTTCATTGAACCAGGGTTGGTCCCCCAGCTTGTGGTAATGGTAGAGTGGGGGATATACCAGGCCATGAGGTTACGGATTGTGGTTGAATACAATTCTGCTGCTGATTATGGCCCACAGCCCCTCATGGATGCCCAGTTTTGAGTTGCTAGATTTGTTTGAAAGCTACCTCATTTAACACGCTGGTAGTGCTAAACAATACGCTGATGGGTACCCTCAGTGTGAAGACGGGACTTTGTCTCCACAAGGACTGTGCGGTGGTCACTCCTATCAATACTGTCATGGACAGCTGCATTTGCGACAGGTAGAGTGGTGAGGATGAGGTCAAGTAAGTTTTTCCCTCCTGTTGGTTCCCTCACCACCTGCCGCATACCCAGTCAAGCAGCTATGTCCTTTAGGACTCGGAAGGCTGCTGGAGATGGGTCTTTCCTGATTGAAATTTAAGATCGAGCGCTACTGGGATGGAAACCAAGCTGATACGGATCTGACCTAAATTTGTACAACCTCCGCAGCCCCCACCACCAACCCCCCCACACAACTCCGACACCAGGATTTCAGTCACTGTAGTTTCTGTTCCACCTCATACCAGCTGGACAGCAGACACAGAAGGGTACAAACAGGGTATTGGGCACAACGGAGACATTATCAGTGTCAATTACTGCAAAAAGGAGAATGAAATTCCAGGAAGACCCCTTTTCTTGAGAAACTAAGTTAAAGGGTTATTGACAGGTCAAGGAAAAAGGAAACATTGACACAGATACATTTAATTCGAGCATTTTGAAAACCGATTCATTCTTACGATGAAGGCATTACGATGGCTGGCTTTTACTGTCCACCCTAGTTGCCTTGAGAAGGTGGTGGTGAGCTGCTTTCTTGAACCACTCCAGTCGTGGTTTGTGTGGCTTACTCGGACACTACTGAGCTTATTTGAGAGTCAACCATGTTGGTGAGCAACTGAGTCACATGTAGATCAACTTTGTTAAGAGCTGGCAGGCTTTCTTTCCAAAAATTTCATGAGTGATCCAGCTTCATAGTCAAGTTTACTGATGCCAGATTTTCATCGGATTTTTTTTTAAAAAACAGCTGAATTGAAAATCTCAAACTGTTGTGGAGGGATTTGATCTCATGTGCTCTAGATTATTAGTCCAGATCTATGGATTACTAAAGCAATAATAAAGCCACTACACTACCGTACCTTATGCTGGGCATATTTTCCTGGAATTGAGCTGTACTGGGCGGGGTCTCAAGCCAGTCTAAAATCGCAGGGTTCTTTGTAATCAGTGAAGCTGTTTTAGCACAACCACCCGCCAACCCAAACCCAGTCACTGACAACATAGGAATGGCTCAGCTGCATGCATGCACAATATGCCATTTACTAAAACTACCAAACCTTAATATTTGGAATTTTCTGAATAGACAATGTGGGAGTGCCAAGAACTAAAAATAATGCGACCAGATTTTCCTTCCCCTTCAATCACAAAATGTAGCAGGTGTGATTAATATAGGAAAAGAGTGTGCCCAGGTTCTGCTGATTGCCCGGATGGCATTTGGCTGCCACACACACCAGCTGCAATTGATCTCACATCACAGTCACAGCTGGCGAGATGCCCATGCTGTTGTCAGTGCGAAATCGCCTGGGCAGAATGTGTCAAAGTGCGAGCTGGCACCAAGTTGTCCTCTGGGTTCGCGGCACATCTGCAAAAGACACAGAAGTCTGCAGACTCCTTGAAGCAGGAGTGAAAGGACTGTGCCAGGAAGTGTGTAGGCAAGTTGTGGCAATTCCTTCAATATATATAGACCGGTGGATGTTCCACACAGGAGGTTTACCGAGAAGATGAATGTCCATGGAATTAAGAGGAAAGTGGTTGGTGGATATAAAATTACTCAGTGACAGGAAGCAGAGGGTAGATGCTTTTCAGACTGAGAGGTGTTTGCAATCGTGTTCCCCAAGGGTCAGTCTTAGGTTCATTATTTTCTATTTCTTTTCAATTTGCAATAGACAACCTAGATTTGGATGTAGAGAGCAGCATTATCAAGTTTGTAGATGATACAAAACTTGGCAAGGTAATAGATAGTGATGAGGATAGTTATGGGGGGAATTATATCCATATATTTTTCATTCATGGGATATGGATGTGGCTGGCTAGGCCAGCATTTATTGCCCATCCCTAATTGCCCTTGAGAAGGTGGTGGTGAACTGCCTTCTTGAACCGCTGCAGTCCATGTGGGGTAGGTATTCCCACAGTGCTGTTAGGAAGGGAGTTCCAGGATTTTGACCCAGCGACAGTGAAGGAACGGCGATGTAGTTCCAAGTCAGGATGGTGTGTGGTTTGGAGGGGAAATTGCAGGTCGTGGGGTTCACATGCATCACATGTTTCCCTTGTCCTTCTAGGTGGTAGAGGTCACAGATTTGGAAGGTGCTGTCTAAGCAGCCTTGGTGCGTTGCTGCAGTGCATCTTGTAAATGGTATTCACTGCTGCCACTATGCATTGGATGTTTGTGGATGGGGTGCCAATCAAGCAGGTTGCTTTGTCCTGGATGGTGACAAGCTTATTGAGTGTTGTTGGAGCTGCACCCATCCAGGCAAGCAGAGAGTACTCAATCACACTCCTGACTTGTGCCTTGTGGTTGGTAGAAAGGGTTTAGGGAGTCAGGAGGTGAGTTACTAGCTGTAGGATTTCTAGCCTCTGACCTGCTCCTGTAGCCAGGGTATTTATATGGCTATTCAAGTTCAGTTTCTGGTCAATGGTGACCTCCAGCATGTTGATAGTGGGGGATTCAGCAATTGTAATGCCATTAAATGTCAAGGGGAGATGGTTAGATTCTTTCTTGTTAGGGATGGTCATTGACTGGCACTTGTGTGGTGCAAATGTTATTTGCCAGTTAGCAGCCCAAGCCTGGATATTGTCAGGTCTTGCTGCATTTCTACACGGAATGCTTCAGAACTTGAGGAGTCGAAAATGGTGCTGAACATTGTGCAATCATCGGTGAACATTCCCACTTCTAACCTTATGATTGAAGGAAGGTAATTGATGAAGCAGCTGAAGATGGTTGGGTCCAGGACACTACCCTGATCTCCAACAACCACAACCCTCTTCCTTTGTGCTGGGTATGATTCCAACCAGTGGAGAGCTTTCCCCAAATTCCCATTGTCTCCAGTTTTGCTAGGGCTCCTTGATGCCATACTCAGTCAAATGCTACCTTGATGTCAAGGGTAGTCACTTTCACCTCACCTCTTGAGTTCAGCTCTTTTGTCTGTGTTTGAACCAAGACTGTAATGAGGTCAGGAGCTGAGTGGCCCTGGGGGAACCCAAACCGAGAGTCAGTGAGCAGGGTATTGCTAAGCAAGTGCTGCTTGATAGCACTGTCGATTACACCTTCGATCATATTACTGATGATTGAGAGTAGATTAATGGGATGGTAATTGGCCGGGTTGGACTCGTCCTGCTTTTTGTGTAAAGAACATACCTGGGTAATTTTCCACAATGCTGGCAAGATGCCAGTGTTGTAGCTGTACTGGAACAGCTTGGCTAGGGTGCAGCAAGTTCTGGAAGACACAGGTCTTCAGTACTATTGCCGGAATATTGTCAGGGCCCATAGCCTTTGCAGTATCCAGTGCCTTCGGTCGTTTCTTGATATCACGCGGAGTGAATTGAATTGGCTGAAGACTGGCATCTATGATGCTGGGGACTTCAGAAGGAGGCCGAGATGGATCATCAACTTGGCACTTCTTCCTGAGGATTGTTGCAAATGCTTCAGCCTTATCTTTAGCACTGATGTGCTGGGCTCCCCCATCATTGAGGATGGGGATATTTGTGGAGCCACCTGCTGTGCTTAGTTATTTAATTGTCCACCAACATTCATGACTGGATGTGGCAGGACTGCAAACCTTAGTTCTGATCCATTGGTTATCGGATTGCTCAGCTCTGTCCATCGCATGCCGCTTACGCTATTTGTCATGCAGGTAGTCTTAGGTTGCAGCTTCACGTTTTGAGGTATGCCTGGTGCTGCTCCTGGCATTCCCTCCTGCACTCTTCATTGAACCAGGCTTGGTCGCCCACTTGATGGTAATGTTAGAGTGAGGAATATGCCGGGCCATGAGGTTACAGATTGTGGTTGAATAAAATTCTGCAGCTGATTATGGCCCACAGCATCTTATGGATGCCCAATTTTGCATTGCTAGATTGTTCGAAATCTATCCCATTTAGCACGGTGGTAGTGCCACACAACATGATGGTGGGTATCCTCAATGTGAAGATGGGACTTTGTCTCCACAAGGACAATGTGGTGGTCACTCCTACTATTACTGTCATGGGCAGATGCATCTGCAGCAGGCAGATTGGTGAGGGCGAGGTCAAGTATATTTTTCCCACTTGTTGGTTTCCTCACCATCTGCTGCAGACCCAGTCTAGCAACTATGTCCTTTAGAACTCGGATAGCTTAGTCAGTAGTGGTGCTACCGAGCCATTCTTGGTGATGGGCATTGAAGTGCCCCACCCAGAGTACATTCTGCAGTGTTGCCACCCTCAGTGCATCCTCCGAGTACTGTTCAACATGGAGGAGTACTGACTCATCAGTTGAGGGAGGGCGGTAGGTTTCCTTGCCCATGTTTGACCTGATGCCAGGTCAATGCCAGTTGATGACTCCCAGGGCAACTTCCTCCCGACTGTATATCACTGTGCCGCCACCTCTGCTGGGTCTGTCCTGCCAGTGGGACAGGACATACCCAGGCATGGTGATGGCGCTGTCTGGGACATTGTCTGTAAGTTATGACTCGGTGAGCCTGACTTTCTTTGGCTGTTGCTTGACTAGTCTGTGGGACAGCTCGCCCAACTTTGGCACAAGCCCCCAGATGTTCGTAAGAGGACTTTTCAAGGGCGACAGGGCTGTGTTTGCCGTTGTCATTTCCGGTGCCTAGATCCATGCCAGGTGGTCCATCCAGTTTCATTCCTTATTGACTTTGTAGCGGTTACATACAACTGAATGGTTTGCTAGGCCATTTCACAGGGCATTTAAGAGTCAATCACATTGCTGTGGGTCTGGAGTCACATGTAGGCCAGATCAGGTAAGAACAGCAGAGTTCCTTTCCTAAAGGACATGAGTGAACCAGATGGGATTTTGCAACAATCAACAATGGTTTCATGGCCATCATTAGACTAGATTTTAATTCCAGATTTATTAATTGAGTTCAAATTCCACCTTCTGCTGTGGTGCGATTCGAACCCATGTCCCCAGAGCAATGCCCTGTGTCTCTGGATTACTAGTCCAGTGACAATACCACTGTACCTCCCCCCCCCCACCCCCCGCTAAATATCCTGGCGGCTGGCGTGCTTATGTCTGGAGAAACCGATGTCGAGATCCTCTTTTCCAGAAGGCCTGTCGAATTTAATGCCAATCAAGCACTTAAGTGGACAACAGTGGACCTTCCATAGGATCTTGGACCCTCATCGTTAAAAATCCTGCCTTTGGAGTGCTACCTGCCAATAAGAGGCCAGCAGCTGCAGTACCACTGCAGAGGCAGCGGCTGCTGCTGTAGGTGACCGCACCAGAGGCTAAGGAGCATCGCTGAACCCAGGCCTCAGGTAGGTCAGGGCAAGAGGGGTCTGATGGGGTGGAGATCATGGGGAAGGAGCAGGAGGGGTGCTTGGCATCAAGGGCAAGGGGGTGGCCCTCAGTGGGCACCCACCTTCCTGAGGCCGGGTCCCTCATTCAGGCACTGTACCTTTTAACGAGGTTCCTTCCCCTTCCACAGCCAGGAAGCAGCCTGCATGGTTTCTCATGCCATGTTTCCCATGTGGCGACAAGGACGCCCCCTGCAGGGCTTATTGTGGCTGCGGCGAAAGTGGCCCTTAATGAGGGGGTTAATTGTCCAGTTGAGGGCCTCAATTGATGGTGAGGCGGGAAGGCCATTCACAGGCCTTGCTGGCCCCAGCTAAATTTTTGCGGAGGCAGGATGGTGGCGGGAATTCCCCCCACCCCACCACCATCCCACCCAATTTTAGGCTCTCCTCAACTCCAAACCTGCCATGGGGGAGTGCATAAAATACCCCCCATAGACTTCAAGATGACATAGAAAGGTTGGTGAAATGTGCAGAAACATGGCAGATGGAGTTCAATGTGGAGAAGTGTGACCTGCTGCACGTTGGGAGTAGATTATAAATGGCTCAATTTTGAAAAGAGCAGATTAGCAGAGAGACCTTGATGACCATGTTCACAAATCTTTAAAGATGGCAGCACAAATTGTTAAGTGGTTTGAAAAACACATGGATTACTTGGGTTTATAGATAGAGCAATAGAATATGAAAACAAAGAGATCATACTAGAACTTTATAAATCACTGGTTAGACCTCAGCTGGATTATTGTGGGCCCCACACTTCAGGAAGGATGTAAAGGCCTAAGAAATGGTACAGAGGAGGTTTACCAGGATGATACCAGGGATGAGGTATTTGAGTTCTGAGGAGAGGTTGGAAATGTTAGGACTGTTCTCCTTCGGACAGCGAAGGTTAAGAGGTGACCTTGTAGAGGTTTTCAAGATGATGAGAGGTGTTGATAGAGTAAATAAGGAGAAACTATTCCTGATAGCAAGTGGGTCAATAACCAGAGGTCATAGATTTTAAATTACTGGCAAGAGATCTGTGGGGAAAATGAGGAGAAATTTTTCCACTCAGAGTTGCCAGGATCTGAAATGCTCCACGTGAAATTGTGCTGGAAGTTGAACCACAAATAATTTTACAAAGTGATTCCTGACAACACAGCCAGCGGGGACGTCATCCGACTGCGCCAACCTGCGCACATGCACAAACAGGCACCTGCTCGCTGCACGTGCGCTGTGTTCCGCATTGCCAGGACTGGTACACGCATGTCCAGATGATGTCATCGCATAACGGGGGAGAGAGAGCAAGTGGAGAAGCGGGGAGAGAGCAGGGTGTGGGGGAGAAGTGGGGTGTGGGAGACAGTGGGTGGAAGCAGGGAGAGAGCGGCCAAAGACCTTGGTGATGGCGGGTGCTCTCTCCTCCTGCCTCCCTGCCTGCTCTCTCTGACAATTCCCCCTCCCCCGATCTCCCGCTCTCTCCGGCCATTCCTCCCACCCCCCGCTCTTTCCGGCCATTCCCCCCTCCCCCCCCACCCACCCACACCGCCCGCCCTCTCACCCTCCCTGTCCGGCCATTCCACCTGCCCACTCTCTCCGTCCATTTCCCCTACCCCCCTGTTCGCCCTCTCGGACTGTTCCCCCCCCACCCCCGCCCCCCCCAGCCCACCCTCCCTGTCCGGCCATTCCACCTGCCCACTCTCTCCGTCCGTTCCCCCACCCCACTGCTCGCCCTCTTGGGCCATTCCCCCCCCCACCCCACCGCCCACCCTCTCTCTCCGGCCATTCCCCAGCCAGCCGATCTCTCCGGCCATTCCCCAGCCAGTCGATCTCTCCGGCCATTGTGTGCTTCCATGTGCTTACGTTGTCTTTGTGTGATTATTTGAACAGCGCCATCTTTAGTCCTGGCAGCTGCCTGATCGTCGCTGACTGAGACGTTTAGGTTGAACAGGCTGCATTTGTGCATGTGTCAGTGTAGCGCCACCTAGTGGCTGCGTTGTCAGCAAACGCAGCCATAATTTTAAAAGGGAGTTGGACAAGTTCTTGAGGATTAGCAAATTACAAGATTATCGACAAAAAGGAGTTTGGCGACTCAGCATGACTGCTCTTTCAGAGAACCAGTACAGGCCTCCTTTTGCTATAAGTTTTTATGATTCTAATAACATAGAATTGAGGAGTTCTATGGTGATATGGGGATTGAACTAATTTCACTGCAAGATTGTCGAAGGGAAGCATTTAGCATTGAAACTAAGTTCACCCACTGTGTCAGTAGAGCATGTACAGCTCCCAGTAACATGCAAATTAACATACGTCAACTGTGAACTAATAGCCCATCACGAGGGCTTCCCTACTGATCATCTCAGGTTGAGGTTGTTTGTCTTTGCCTCGGGTACTAGGGCACCACAGCTACTGTTTCCTTCACGAAGAGGATTCAATTATATTTAGTACTGCTAAGAACAGACAATGTTATCCTTCAATGGAATATTAACAACCTTGTGTTTATATAGTACCATCAAAGTTTCTCAAAGGGCTCCCAAAAGTGATTTTCTTTTGAATAGCCATCACCCGACTCCCAGCGGACAGCTTTGGCTCGCTGTGTATCTGCTTATCGTTAATTAAAAGAATATTGTGTTCAATATTATAAGGGGTTTTGTTGAAGTAGATGGGGAGGAACTGTTTCGATTGGATTGGTAGCCAGAGGTCACAAATTTAAGATAATTGACTAAAGAATCAGAGGGGAGATAAGATAACACTGTGAGTTGTTATGATCTGGAACGCACTGCCTGAAATGGTGGTAGAAGAAGATTCAATAATAGAAAAGGATAAATACTTCAAAACAAAAAATGAGTTAAGAGACTGGGGAATGGGTTTAATTGGATAGCTCTTTCAAAGATCCTGCACAGGCATAATTGTCAAACGGCCCCGTTCTATGTTACATTCTTCTGTTAATCCAGGTGCAGAAATTTCCCCAGGTGTATCCTTGGCGGACAAAGCTATCCACTGGATTGCAAGGTCATGAACTTACCCTTTTGAACTATGAGGTGACAGCCAGTAAGGTTCAATAAACAGTGAATTAATAGGAAAACTTTCTACTCTTTATATAGGGCCGTAATATATGATTCAAGGACAAAATCTTCCAGAAACAAACTTGGAGTTTTAGATGTCCATTACGCTAATTAATTTTGTTTTTATATACTTTTTACACAAAAAGGGGGGAGGCAGTAAACAGGTAACTATAGGCCAGTTAGCTTGACGTCTGTCATGGGGAAGGTGTTAGAATTGATCATTAAGGATGTTGTAGCTTGACACTTCGAAAAATACAAGGTAATTGGGAATAGTCAGCATGGTTTTGTGAAAGGGAAATCATGTTTAACCAATTTGTTGGAGTTCTTTGAAGGAGTGACATGTGCTGTGGATAAAGGGGAGCCTGTTAATGTACTGTACTTGGATTTCCAGAAGGCTTTTGACAAGGTGCCACATAAAAGGTTATTGCACAAAGTAGGAGCTCATGGCGTAGGGGGTAACATATTAGCATGGATAGAAGATTGGCTGGCTGGCAGAATACAGAAGGTCTGCATAAATGAGTCCTTTTCTGATTAGCAAGATGTGACAAGTGGAGTCCTGCAGGGGCCTGTGCTGGGGCCACAACTTTTTACAATTTATATCAATGACCTAGATGAGGGGAGCGATGGCCTGCGAGCTAAATTTGCAGATGACACAAAGATAGGTAGCAAAGTATGTTGAGAAGAGGACATAAGGAGGTTGCAGACCAATGTAGAAAGGCTGAGTGAGTGGGCAAAAATCTGGCAAAAATCCTAATATTTTGCGCCGGCCCAGGGCAGTTCTCCCTGATGTCCTGCCCAACATTCTTTATTAATCACTGAATGCAATATCTTGATCTTTCAGTTAGACAGTATGATTTATTAATGAGATCTCTTACACTTTAGGAGTGTTACACTCATAAGCTTCATTGGGATTCCATTGCCACCCTTTAACACATGCATCAGTTCCTTCTAAAATGCATAGTGCTCCTAATGGGGGAAACACAGTTTTCCATTAAGTTTTCAATTAAAATGAAAGCTTTAAATGCCGGTCGGTGAAAAAACCTTTCTATCTTTACAAATGCACAGTTCTTTACTTACGTGCAAGGTTTCATTTCTTCTGCTGTAGATGATTGCATTGCCACAGTGGAGCCTGGTGGAGACATAGCTGCATGTCATGCTAAAAATGCCTCATCTACCTCAATGCCTCCCTGAGTTTGGTTTGGGTGTTAGTCATGGCTCAACTGGTAGCATTCTTGCTTCTGGATCAGAAGATTGTGGGTTCAAGCCCACAAGGGCAGCACAGTGGCGCAGTGGTTAGCACCGCAGACTCACAGCTCCAGCGACCCAGGTTCAATTCTGGGTACTTCCTGTGTGGAGTTTGCAAGTTCTCCCTATATCTGCGTGGGTTTCCTCCGGGTGCTCCGGTTTCCTCCCACATGCCAAAGACTTACAGGTTGATAGGTTAATTGGCCATTACAAATTGCCCCTAGTATAGGTAGGTGGGAGGGAAATATAGGGACAGGTGCGGATGTGGTAGGAATATGGAATTAGTGTAGGATTAGTATAAATGGGTGGTTGATGGTCGGCACAGACTCGGTGGGCCGAAGGGCCTGTTTCAGTGCTGTATCTCTAAACTAAACTAAACATCAAAGACAAAGAGTACAAAATCTAGGCTGACTCTCCAATGCAGTACTGAGGGAGTGCTGCACTGTTGGAGGTGCTGTCATTTGGATGAGATATTGAAGTGAGACCCCCTTCTGGCCTCTCAGATGGATGTATAGATCTGATGGGACAATTCTGAAGAAGAGCAGGGCAGTTCTCCCTAATGTCCTGCCCAACATTTATCCCTCACCTAATGCCACCAAAACAAATGACCTGGTCATTATCAATTATTGTTTGTGGGAGCTTGCTGTGCACAAATTAGCTGCTTCAAAAGTGCAGCATTGGCTGTAACACAGTTATGACCAGGTGCGAAATGTGTCTAGGGCTCTTTTGCTGTCTTTACCTGGTCTTATTGTAACAGGGTTTAATTTTAAACACATTGTGTTTTGAGCTCCCCCTTTGTGAATCCTTGTTCACAGCTTTCCAATTATAAGACAAAGAAACCAATTCACACAGGTTTTCTGAGGTTTATCGAAGAAAGATAAAATGTTATTACAACTTAAACTTGAACTCTAATATGGTTAACGCCTACGGATATACGATGCGCCCACACTTGCATGCACATACGATATACACATGCAAATAGGGACAGAAAAGAAAAGAGGAAAATGTAGTAGAGAAGGGTTTGAGGCAATATCATAAGAGTTTCTTGTTTACTGTGCTTTGAGCTCACTTGATTAAAGGTAGTCTTGCTGTCCGTTGGGGCCCAGTGTTCTTCTTAAACCTTGTTCACATAGGAGACTTTTTTCTCTTCGAGGTTCATATGTTTTCACAAGATTCAGTTCCGTCAGAAAGAGATGGGAGCAGACAGGAAAGAGATGTTCTCAAAACAGGAGCCAGGAGCTTTCTGAGTTCAAATCCTCTGTTGGAAGTTCAATTTCAAAACCGCCAACAGTCAGTCAGTCATGTGACCAAAACGGGTCTGACCACTTCTTCTGTGTATTGGGGAAGCAACGACTGGGTTCCCATTGATCCAACACTGTCAGTTACTATGCAAATATCTTTCCAGTCAGCGGCTGGCAATTTTAAGTTTTAATGTTCATGTGGCAAAATCATGTGTGACTCAGTTTTGGCAGGTAGGGGGTTTGCCTGACAACACTTTGGGATATCCTGAAGTCGTGAAAGGCATCAGATAGATGCAAGTATTTCTTTCTTTCCTGTCAGTGATGTACTACACTTAGAAGTATAGGATAGTTTGATTTCAAACTGAAGACATAGCTCAGCAAGTAAGTGCACTTGTGTTAATTCCACAAAAGAAAGGATAAATATTGTTTACGAATGAGATTGTGCATAAGAGGTAATTCTTCAACATTCAAGGATGGAGCTGCACTTACAAGGAATGTGGGTTCTAGATAGGGTTACATCAATATACCCCATAGAAGAATATCAGAACATTATAGCAAAGAAAGAGACCATTGTATCTATGCTAGCTCTGTATCAGAACAATCCAAAACTAATCCCACTGTACTCTCTCTATAGCCCTGTATCTTCATTTGCTTCAAATATTTATCTACTGTCCACCTAAGAAACACAATAGTCTCAACCACAGGAAATGCTTTGCTCAACATAGTTAGATACAAAGACCATGAGTTATGCAGCACTTTTGTTTTGTCCTAGCTATAGTCCTAACAGACACTTGGTGATGTATAGCTCGAGGGTCACCACTCCACAAGAATGGGGCAAGGCAAGTCTGCATGAACAACCAGGGCTGGTATGGGAATTAAACCCATGCTGTTGACGTTTTTCTATATCGCACTCGAGCTGTCAAGCTACCTGAGCTGACCGACCCCCACAGCACCTTTCAAGACATCACCAAATACTCCACACCAATTTTGAAATACAATGCTGTTTCATCGTAGGAAATATGCCAGGCAATTTTCACACAGCAAGATCCCACAAACAGCAAAGAGAAAATGACCAGTTAGTCTCTTTATTTTTGCTCTGATGGTTGAAAGACAAATGTTGGCCAGAACTGCAGGAGACCTTCCCTGCTTTTTTTTCAAATATCTACCTGAGAAGATAGACTGAACCTTAGGTTAACCTCTCATCCAAAACTCAACGTCTTCAACAGTGCAGTACTTCCTCAGAACTGCATGGAAGTGTCAGTTGGGATTATGAGCACAAGTCTGTGGAGTGGAAACATGTACCCATGACTTTCAGATACAGAGGCGAGAGTCATACCCACTGAGCTAGAGCTGACTCAAACTGAGACATATATTTATTTATTAATACAGCACTGAAACAGGCCCTTCGGCCCACTGAGTCTGTGCCGACCATCAACCACCCATTTATACTAATCCTACATTAATCTCATATTCCTACCCCATCCCCACCTTTACTCAATTCCCCTACAACCTACCTATATTAGGGGCAATTTATAATGGCCAATTTACCTATCAACCTGCAAGTCTTTGGCTGTGGGAGGAAACCGGAGCACCCGGCGAAAACCCGCGCGGTCACAGGGAGAACTTGCAAACTCCGCACAGGCATTGAACCAAGGCCTCATCCAACAGGATGTAAAACATCCCATGACACGAGTAAAGGAAGAGAGGGGGATCGTCTTCAGGTGTTCTGGCCAACATTTATTCCTCAATTAATGCCAGATTAACTGACCATTTATCTCATTGCTATTTGTGATTGTTACGACCAGGTGAGAAAGAGGTCTAGGGTTCCCTTTTAGCCTTCACCTGGTCTTACTGCAACAGGGTTTTATTTTTAAACACACTGTGTTTTTAGCTTCCCCTTGGTGAATCCTTGTTCACCACTTTCCAATTACAAGGCAAAGAAACCAGCACAAACAGGCTTTCTTAGGTTTAAAGAAAAAAAGTTGAAATTTATTAAACTTAAATTTGAGTTCAGTTGACACCTACAGATACATGGCGCACCCAAGTTAGCATGCATATGCGATACATAGATGCAAATTGAGACCGAAAAGAGCAGAAGAAAAATAACATGGAAAAGTTTGAGGCAATATCTGAAGAGTTGTTTTTACAGTTCTTCAAGCTCAATGTAGAGTCCTTGATTGTAGGTTGATCTTGCTTTTCGTTGGGGCCCAGTATTCTTCTTAAACCTTGTTCACTGTAGGAGACTTTTCTCTCTTGGGGTTCATGTGTCTTCAGTGGATTCAGAGGCTTGTGAGAAAGAGATGGGAGCAGACAGGAGAGATCTTCTCAGTCCAGTAGCAAAAAGTCTTTCTGAGTTCAAACTCTCTGTGGCCAGTTCAAAAGAAAACCCTGGAACAGCCAGGTAGTCATGTGACCAACTGGTCTAACCAGTCCTGGCCCTTGTGGATTATATCCTCCTTAGTGCTTCCTCACCTTCAATGTCTGTTAGTATGTAAATGTTTTTTTCCAGCCACGGCTGATCAGTTTAATAAGTCATTTCCTCGCTCCAGCAACAGTTAAAAATCAATGTTCATGACAAAATTGATGTGCCTCATTCTGGACAGGTGGGGGTCTAGAATGATACCTCCACATCCAGCGGAATGCAATGCGATTTGTGAAAAGCACATTTCATTACAAAGGTCGCAAGTAAAATGTAAGATACAGAAAAAAAACATGCATTTCTCTCATTCATTCCCATTCATTCATAAATCCTAAAACCTATTATAGCCTGTCTTCTCTAGGTGCCAGTGCTGCTTTAATTACCCCCTTTTTGGCATCCCAATAAACATGTGGTTGTTTTTTCTTTGGGAAAAGTCTCTTCCCTTTGCCCATTTCCGTGGCTGCCTAGGGTTTTTGTTCCTGCTGAGGTAATTTTTAAAAAAGAGTCAGAAACGGGCGGGTCTATCCTGAACTCTCTTTCAGTGCTTTGCTGAGTTATGCAAAGGCTATTGACTTCAGGGGATGGGTGCTTCACTATTTTTCTGACTGTACCCCTAGAGGTCTCTCCTTGTCTCTGCAGGTTCCTGTAAATGCTGTTAGAAACTCTGGTGGGTGCTTATAGTGTCTGCATTTATGTAGGAGGATGGGGGGTCTAGCATTTCACATTTTTTGGGGTTGGCTGACCAGACAGTAGGGGTTTTCATCTGTGATTCCTCCCAGATTTCCTTTAATCTGCCTTTTTGGTCACATTTTCCCCTTCCCTGTCTAACATTTTACCAGCCTTGTGCCTGCCTGTCTCGTTTTGTTCTCGGCGGGGGTCCCTTACTGTTCACCTCTGCTGGAAGGTCCTCCTAACACTGGTACAGGACTTACGGATGCAGGTTTCACCTTAAGTTGGTGTTTCCCCTCAACCTGGCACATGTGGCAACTCCTGCAGTACTCCACCTCATCTTTGTGGAGTTTAGGCCAGTCAAACTGCTGTCTTAAATGGGCTTTGGTCTTTCATATACCGGCATGTACATCCACTGTAGTCTCGTGGGTCCTTCTTAATATTTCTCTCCTTAACCTCTGTGGCACCACTAACTGGTGAACTACTGTCCACTACTTGCTCTCAGGTCTGTGAGAAGAACTCCATTTCCTCATCAGGGACTCCCTTTGCTTTACTTACAGACTGGGCAGCCTGTGCTAACTCTTGCAATACTGGGTTGGCTTACTGAGCCTCAGCTAGGGAAAATCCATTTAATTCATTCCCTGGGTCTCCTAACTTTCCAAAGAAAGTCTCAGCCAGGCAGACCTCATGATCATCTGCCTGCACTGCAAATGCAGTCTCCTCTGGGGGAGCTGGTTTGAACAAGGCCTGATCCACTACACATTCAGGGAAACTGCAGGGGTCCGCGTCCCGCCACTGCCCTGTCTCTCTGACCTCCTGCGGTCTTTCTGTCACGACTGGATGGGCTTCCACCTTCACCCCCGCCAGATCAATACCTAGGAGCAGGTCAACCCCATCCACAGGCAAACTAGGGACAATTCCTACGGCCACTGGACCCGAAACTAGGTCGCACTCCAGCTGCACCCGGTGTACAGGTACAGGCATACAACGCCCTCCAATACCATTCACCACCATTCTGGTGTTCACTGCACTCTCTGGGGGAAAGGTCAGGCCTTTTTCCAGTAACAGGGATCTAGTAGCCCCTGTGTCCCTGAGAATTACAATGGGTTTCCTTGCCCCACTTGAGGGGTATGGGGTTACTGTCCCTTCAGACACAAAACCCTGATAACCTTCAGGAATCTTATTAACTTTTCCTGGCCTTGCAGCCATAAACTTCCTGGGTCTCACTCTTACTGCAGTTAAAGCCATAGCTTGTTCTGCTGTGCTTTCCATTAGGGTTCTGTCTTCACTGAGTGGCTGTGCCCTGATTAAACCTACAGGATTTTCCTTTAGTTTTCAACAGTCATCTTTTAAATGCCCTGCTTTATGACAATGGAAGTACACAGGTCTCCAGGTCTCTCTCTTGCTCACGGAACCTTCCTTTTTGGCTGGAGGAGGGCCCCCTGTGTCTCCTGCTTTCCTTTCTCTCCCAGGACTGCCTACCTTCCCACCCATTATCCTTTTCGGATTTGTGGGGGTGATTAGGAAAGGGACTGACTTATAAATTAAAGCAAACTCATTGGCCAGAATGGCCACTTGCTGGGCTCTCGGAACCCACTGCTCCTCGACATGGGTCTTTATGGAGAGTGGGAGAGGTGTTTAAATTTCTCTAATAGAATTACTTCTCTGAGATTCTCATAGCTGAGCTGTACTTTAAGAGCCCTCAGCCACTGATCAAAAGCCAGCGGCTTACTTCTTTCAAACTCCAGATAAGTTTGATTAGCTTGCTTCTTGAAGGTTCTAAACTTTTGGCGATAGGCTTCGGGTAATTCATATGCCCCGAGGATAGCAGTTTTTGTCAGTTCATAATTTGATGAACTCTCATCTGGCAACAGGAAATAAACCAGTTAGCTTGCTTTGCAGTAAAAGAGGCAAGGACTCAGCTGGCCATTTTAGCTGACTTGCCAGTTTCTCAAAGGACACAAAAAATTCTTCCACATCTTCCTCATTGAATTTTGGAATTAATTGAGCTAGTTTTAACAATTCTGTCCCCAGCTCTGAATTACGCTTCTCCATATTGGCCATGCTTTCATTGGGGTTACTCTGTCGCCTCCTAGTTAACTCAAGCCACTTCAACTCTCTTCGTATTCTTTCTGGAATATTCTTTCTCTCTCTCTCCTGCCTTTCATTTTCTTCATATTCCTTCTGGAAGGCTATTTCTTTCTTTCTCCCCCTCCTGCCTCTCTCTTACTCAAACTCTTTTTCCCTGTCTTCTAATTCAAGTTTATTTTGTTCCAATTGTATCTTTGCTAGCAATACCCTGTTGGGGTCTACTTCTAACCCTGTTCCTGCTTCTTCAGATTCAAGGGAAAAATGGTTGGTCACTAGCCTTAGGAGTTCAGACTTCCTAGCCTTGCCACGTACAGTGATCCCACACTGCTCAGCCATTTTTCTCAGTTCCTCCGTAGACAGTGCTTTTAACTTATCCCAAGTTACTTCACCCTGGCTTAGGGAGCTACTAGCTTCAGTTGCAGACATGTTATTGTTCAAGCACACACAATCACAAGAAAACCTGTATTGAAATCTTGCTCTTTTTGTTTGGGAACAATCTTGCTTCCTACTTCCAATCTCTCTTGTTTGTTTGTGGGTAAAATTCTGGATGCTAGCACCCAAATCTCTGTTACGACCAGGTGAGAAAGAGGTCCAGGCTTCTCTTTCAGCCTTCACCATGTTTTAGCTCCCCTTACTGTATCCTTGTTCACCGCTTTCCAATTACAAGGCAAAGAAACCAGCATAAACAGGCTTTCTTAGGTTTAAAGCAGAAAAGTTGAAATTTATTAAACTTAAACTCTAATTTGGTTGACGCCTACGGATACACGACGCACCCACGTTAGCATGCATAAGCAATACACACATGCAAATAGAGACAGAATAGAGCATAAGAAAAATAACATGGAAAAGTTTGAGGCAATATCTGAAGAGTTGTTTTTACGGTTCTCCGAGCTCAATGTAGAATCCTTGATTGTAGGTTGATCTTGCTTTTCATTGGGGCCCAGTATTCTTCTTAAACCTTGTTCACTGTAGGAGACTTTTCTCTCTTTGGGTTTCTGTGTCTACAGTGGATTCAGAGGCTTATGAGAAAGAGATGGGAGCAGACAGGAGAGAGATCTTCTCAGTCCAGGAGCAAACAGACACTCTGCCTTCAAAATCTTTGTGGCCAGTTCAAAAGAAAACCCTGAAACAGCCAGGAAGTCATGTGACCAACTGGTCTAACCAGTCCTGGCCCTTGTGGATTGTATCCTCCTTAGCGCTCCCTCACCCTCGATGTCTGTTCGTATGTAAATGTTTTTTTCCAGCCACAACTGATCTGCTTAACAAGTTGGTGCGAAGAAATAACAACAGTTAAAAATCAATGTTCATGACAAAATTGATGTGCCTCATTCTTGGCAGGTCGGGGCCTAGCATGACAGTGATACTTGCAGTTTTACCAATTTCAAACAATGACTGCAATTTGAAAAAAGAAACAAATTGGCTCTGAGATGCTTTGGAATGTGCTGAGAATGTGAAAAGTGTTACATCAATGCAACCTCTTTCTTTCAAAGACTAATAAAGTGCAAACAAAGGAGCAATTCTTTTTAAGATGTAGTACCACAGCCATTAGAATATCATTAATAATCCAGATATTCATTAAAATTAGATAACCAGTTCAATTTTACTCATGTTCCATGTCTTTATAGAAAAATCAATGTTAATTTTCAAGATGACAATAACTCCAAGAAGGTTAAAAAGAAGCGCTAAATAACCAAGAGGTCCTCTGCAGCAAATAAGCAAAGGAAACATTCTGACAAATCATTGGGTGGAATACTTTGAGCAGCGATTTAAAGAGCTTGTGTTAATGGGGAGCCCCAAAGGCTCACTTTGTAAATGCTCCACCCAGTGTGGAATTGAGACTCGGAAGGTTTCAAGTTCAGTTCTCAGTTGGCACTGGGCTATATGATCTCAGCTGACAAGGCAGTTATGGATAATACAGGCGATATCAAAATCGTAGGGTAGAGGAGCAACCAAAATCACACAGGTTTGCCATTCCTGGAAATCCTGAAGTGTGTGGCCATCAGATGAAGAAGTCATAGAGCCTAGCAGTGGGGGCCTCCACAATCATTCACTGCCTAACCTCCTACAACCCTCTGAGACCACTGCATTCCACCAATTCTGGCCTCTGACCCATCCCATATGTTAAATTGCTCGACCATTGGTGGCTGTATCTTCAGTTGCTGAGGCCCAAAGCTCTGGAATTCCCTTCCTAAACCTTTCAGCATCTCTACCTTTCTTTCCTCCTTTAAGATTGCCCTAATATCTCCTTATATGGCTTTCTTTCACATTTTTGTTTGATAACACCCCTATGAAGCATCTTGGGATGTTTTACCACATAAAAGTCGCTATATAAATGCAAGTAGCTACTTTGGTTGTAGATCTGTTCTGGGACCTCTGCTGTTTGTGATTTTTATAAATGACTTGGATGAGGAAGTGGAAGGCTGGGTTAGCAAGTTTGCCGATGACACGAAGGTTGCTGGAGTTGTGGATAGTGTGGAAGGCTGTTGTAGGTTGCAACGGGACATTGACAGGATGCAGAGCTGGGCTGAGAAGTGGCAGATGGAGTTCAACCTGGAAAAGTGTGAAGTGATTCATTTTGGAAGGTCGAATTTGAATGCGGAATACAGGCTTAAAGACAGGATTCTTAGTAGTGTGGAGGAACAGAGGGATCTTGGGGTCCATGTCCATAGATCGCTCAAAGTTGCCACCCAAGTTGATAGGGTTGTTAAGAAGGCGTATGGTGTGTTGGCTTTCATTAACAGGGGGATTGAGTTTAAGAGCCGCGAGGTTATGCTGCAGCTCTATAAGGCCCTGGTTCGACCACACTTGGAATATTGTGTTCAGTTCTGGTCGCCTCATTATAGGAAGGATGTGGAAGCTTTAGAGAGGGTGCAGAGGAGATTTACCAGGATGCTGCCTGGACTGGAGGGCATGTCCTACGAAGAAAGATTGAGGGAGCTTGGGCTTTTCTCATTGGAGCGAAGAAGGATGAGAGTTGACTTGATAGAGGGGTACAAGATGATGAGAGGCATAGATAGAGTGGATAGCCAGAGACGTTTTCCCAGGATGGAAAGGGCTATCACCAGGGGGCATAATTTTAAGGTGATTGGAGGAAGGTTTCGGGGAGATGTCAGAGGTAGGTTCTTTACACAGAGAGTGGTGGGTGCGTGGAATGCGCTGCCAGCGGTGGTAGTGGAAACAGATACATTAGGGGCATTTAAGCGACTCTTGGATAGGTACATGGATGATAGTAGAATGAAGGGTAGGTAGTTAGTTTGATCTTAGTTTAGGTTAAAGGTTCGGCACAACATCGTGGGCCGAAGGGCCTGTACTGTGCTGTACTGTTCTATGTTCTATGTTCTATGTTCTATGTTCTAATCAGACCTGAGGATGGTCATTTGGATGCAATATTTGTGGCTACCTCAGTATGGATCAATACCTTCAAGAAAGGAAGGAAAAGTAAAAAAAAAAGAAAAAAGAAAGACTTGCATTTATATAGTGTCTTTCATGATCACTGTACATCTCAAAGCGCTTGACAGCCAATGGGGTATTTTTTGAAGTGTAATCACTGTTGTAATGTCGAAAAAGTATAGATCTTCTTTGCTGCACCATTGGCCACTGTGCCTCAGCTGCCTGGGCCCTGAGTTCCGGAATTCTCTGCCTAAATCTCTCCACTTCTCTATTTTGCTCTCCTCCCTTATGAACCTCCATTTTAACCCAGTTCTTTATCACCTGTCCTAATAACTCTACATATGGCTTTGTGCCAAATTTCACCTGATTGCATTCCTGGTAAGCGTCTTGGAATGTTTTACTATGTTAAAGGCATTAGCCTGGATTTTGCAGTAGCAATGATGGTGCAACGGCTAGCATTGTCTGTCATTACTGCTCTGAAACTGACAGCAACTTCTGGAGTCCGTATATGCACACAGAAACCCAAGAGTTGCTGTCAATGATTCTACGCTTCTCCAGAGGGTGTGCTGTTGAAGTCAGTCCCCGGACTGCAATCAATGGGTAATTATTGAATTAATGTGAACTTTCACTCTTACAATGCTCATCTCACTGTGTAAACCCTGTTGACTGAGGTGTAACTTATTTTAAAAGGTGTATTAAGTTCATAACTGCAGCTAAAGAGCTTCACTAGCACTGAAATCACAATTTTATATTTGTAGAATTTTTAAAAATATTGTTTCATGGGATGTGGGCGTCGCTGGCAAGGTCAGTATTTGTTGCCCACCCCACTTACTCTTGAACAACTGAGTGGCTTGCTAGGCCATTTCAAAGGGAAGTTAAGAGTCAAAACATTGTTGTGGGTCTGGAGTCACATGTAGGCCAGACCAGGTAAGGACGGAAGATTTCCTTCCCTAAAGGACATTAGTGAACCAGATGGGTTTTTACAACAATCAATGTTTCATGGCACCATTACTGAGACTAGTTTTCAATTCCAGATTTTTATGAATTAATTGAATTTGAATTCCACCAGCTCCCGTGGTAGCATTTGAGCCTGAGTCATGTATTTTACTATCTGTAACATTTAAAAATTAAAAGCGAAGGGATTCAAAGTGGTTTTGACTTCCTGACTTGCTGTCTGTGAGAATACTTTAATGGGATTGGCTGCATATCCTGCTTGATGACATCACTGTTGCTCGATGCCTGGTGGCCCCCTTGACATGCTGCCACATTCAAACTGGCAGCGGGAGGTAGGAAGTCCATACCACAGAGATCATTGATTTTGTGGGCAGCTTTCTTTGAGATCAATGACGATTGCACTCACTTCGTTTCTGACCACAAAATCCAGGCCGCCATATAATTGCAAGTTACTGTTGAAAATGAAAGATTGTGCAAATGACTAGAGAGGAGAGTTGTTTTGCAGAGTGAGGGCAATAAAAAAAGATGTTCTTCTGTTTTCCTTTTGATAGAATCTACAATGTAAGGCATGAAAGAAAAACAAATTAAATGTAATCTCAGGATACCACCACATACTGTCCCTCCCTCACACCAAAAAGGAAAATGGACACATGTATAAGTTAAAGCTGTATATCTTAACCAAGAGATTTTCACTTAGAATCATTAATGTATTGTCTCTGTGATTTTAAATTAAATTTAAAGAGAAGGTGGGGGTGGGGTCAGTGTAAAGCCTCCTCAATTCTCTGTATCACTTCAAGAATCAATAAAGCTATCAGTGAGCTTATAATACAATGTTCTTTTAGTTATGGGTTTTCCTTGCCTAGAATGCTCATGGTTTGAATCGACTCTTGTACCATTGCCTGTCTCTGCCCCTGCCTCAGTTTATCTGCTGCTGAAATCCTCATCCCCATGACTTTGCTATGTCTAGGCTTGACTATTCCAATGCTCTCCTAGGCTGTCTCCACCTCACACTCTCAAAGAACTGGAGTTCATCCAAATCTCTGCTGCCCGTATCCAAATTGGAACACGTCCCATTCACCCATCACTCCCCTGTGCTCACTGACCGACATTGGCTCCCAGTCCGACAATGCGACGACTTTAAAATGCTTTCCTTGTTTTCAAATCCTATACTCCTCCATATCTCTTCAATGAAGTCCAGCCCATAACCCTCCGAGATCTCTGCCCTTCTCTAATTTTGGTCTCTTGCGTATCCCCTATTTTAATCGCTCTACCATTACTGGCCATACCTTCAGCTGCTGAGACCCTAAGCTCTGAAATTCCCTTCCTAAACCTCTCCGCCTCTCTACCTCTCTCTCCTCCTTTCAGACTCTTCTTAAAACCTCCTTGACCAAGCTTTTGGTCACATGTCCTAATATCTCTCTGTCTGGCTCAGTGTCAACTTTTGTCTGATAACACTGCCGTGAAGCACATTGGGACATGATTTACTATGTTAAGGGCATTATATGAGGGTAAGTTGTGATGTCACAGGTTTTGGACCATACGACTGTGCCAATCCCAGTTTATCGATGTTTCCAAGATAAAAATACCAGCAGTGTTTCTTACAAATAAGAGTGAAGAGTCAGGCCACTGTCTTAACCTCAGAATGGCCCTTGTTCTTGAGAACTGAGCTTAATTGGTCAGCTTAAGTCTCTGAGTGAAATCAAGTCCTGAGGAAGGGTCTTCACCTGAACTGTTGACTGTCTGGCATTTTTCTCGACTGTTGCTACCCCTGACCTGCTTGAGTGTCTCTGCTGATTTTCTCTCTTTTTGTTTCAGATTCACAGCATCTGTAATGGTTTGCGGTTTGCTCTTTGTTCATGTTGTTTGTGTGAACTTTGTCACTGCGTAAATCATGCTCAGGTAAGGTTTTATTGCAGTTGTGTGTTGAACTGGCTCACTCAGATATGTGGAGGGTAGATCTTGGCTTTGTAAGATGGTATGAGACAGTGAGTTGGCAGCCCATTTTACATAGAATTATAGAATTGTACAGCACAGAAGGAAGCCATTTGGTCCATTGTGCTAGTGGTGGCTCATTGAAAGAGTTGACAAGTTATTCCCTCTCTCCTGCTCTTTCCCCATAGTGCTGCAATTTTTTTCTTTTTCAAGTATTTATCCAATTGACTTTTGAAAGTTAATATAGAATCTTCTTCCATCACCCTTTCAGTGCAATCCAGATCACAACAACTCACTGCAAATTTCTTCATGTCGCCTCTAGTTCTTTTGCCACTTACCTTAAATCTGTATCCTCTGATTACTGACCTTTCTGCCAATGAAACAGTTTCTCCTTATTTATTCGATCAAAGGCCTTCATGATTTTGTACACCTCTGTCAAATCTTCCCTTAATCTTCTCTGCTCTAATGGAGAACAGCCTTGGCTTCTCCAGTTTCTCCACAAAACTGAAGTCCCCCATACCAATCTCGTAAATCTCCTCTGCACCTTCTCAAAAGGCTGTATTTCATTTCTAAAGTGTGGTGCCTGGAATTGATACAATCCTTCAGCTGATGCCTGACCAGTGATTTATAAATTGGATGGCATTCGCATCAATTCCCAATATACCTTTCTGGTGTTCACCAGGAAACAAAACTCTCCTCCCTTTTTGGTACCAATGAGCATGTGCGGCCATGTCTGTTACTATTCGTTGTGCCAGCTCTGAGAACTTCATCCGTTTGATTGCAAGAGAATGTTGCAAACTGTGGAGAGTTTAGCACTCCCATTTTGCATTGGTTAAAATTTGCTGGGAGTGCACATTCTTAAAGGATAAAATAAAGAACTTGTATTTATATAGGGCCTTTATTAATTTTGTATATATCCCCTCATTTTTGATGTGGATTATTTTTGTGAAGATTCCTTAAATTTACAGATGGAGAAGTACTTAGACTGCAAGCATTCCAGTAATTGCCCTGCGCCTTTAAGTGAATTGTGTGTTAGATGGTAGGTCTTCCTTTAGCTTCATTCCTTATTCATGAGCTGGAAAGAGTGGGTGTGTGGAGGGGGAGGGTCAGCCTCACCACCAGTGTTCTCTAATGCATTTGGAGTTATTAGTGTAATGTAGCCTCTTGCCAAATGCACTCGATTTCAATGTGTCTGCAGTTAGCGAAGAATATGGAGACGATTGATTGATTTGTGTGTGTTAGCCCTAATTGCATCTCCTGGCAAGTGGCGAGCAATGCATGGTCACCCTGAGACTCTCACAAAAGTCAATTGCAGACACCTTGGCACCACACTCTGACACATCACAGGAATGTGGGCATTTGCAGTCTGACCAGCTCAACCTCATAGCAATTAGGACAGCAGTATGTGCAGTGTGATTTTGGTGTCCGTAGCTAATGGTCGATTTAGTTAAGCGACACATTTTAATGCCTCCCTCCTCAGGATTACAGAAGCAATGCAACCAGATCTGCAGGACCTTCGAAAATCCCCCTGCCCCCTTTTTTGAACAGTTCACCAGAGTTCAGTGTAAGGCTCTTGCAGAAGTTTGTGTGCAGGCGGTGTTGAAAATCACAAATTAATTCGCTCTGAGGGTGGATATTTTGGTGTAGTGAAATGCAATCGCAGCTTGGACATGCAGGCAGAGCGTACACACAATTGTGATTTTAAAATTCCCATTCAGATCCGTCCCTTGGCCTCTTGGCTTACACCACGCCCCCCACACCGCCCCCCCACCCGCCCGCCCCACACTATCTTTGTAACCCACCTTCAGCCTTAAAACCCCCCAAGAAATCTGGAGGGGATGATGTTTGGAGGTTTAGAGTGCTGGGGAGGTGTTAGGGATGCTGCGGAGAGTTTTCCATTCTGAGTGGAGGTTTGGGATACTGGGGAGGGGTTTGAGATACTGGGAAGGGGTTTGGGGTCCTGGGGAGGGGTTTGGGATACTGGGGAGGGGTTTGGGATACTGGGAAGGGGTTTGGGGTGCTGGGGAGCAGTTTGGGATACTGTGAAGGGGTTTGGGGTACTGGGGAGGGGTTTGGGATACTGGGAAGGGATTTGGGGGCTGGGGAGCGGGTTGGATACTGGGAAGGGTTGTGGGGTGCTGGGGAGGGATTTGGGGTACTGTAAAGGGTTTGAGGTGATGCAGAAGGATTTGGGGTGCTGGGGAGGGGTCTTGGGTGCTGGGGAGGGGTGTGGGGCACTGGGGAAAGGTATGGGGTGCTGGGGAAGGATTTGGGGTACTGGGGAGGGGTTTGGGGTGCTGGGGAGGGGTTTGGGGTGCTGGGGAGGGGTTTGGGGTACATGGGAGGGGTTTGGGTGCTGGGAAGGGGTCTGGTGTACAGGGGGAACGGTTTGGGGTGGTGGAGAAGGGTTTGGGGTACTGGGGAGGTGTTTGGGGTACTGGGGAGGGGTTTGGGGTACTGAAACAGATTTGGGGTAGATGGGAGGGGTTTGGGGTACTGGGGAAGGGTTTGGGGTGCTGGGAAGGGGTTTGAGGGCTGGGGCAGGGGTTCAGGGAGGGTGGGAAACAGAGTCATTGCACAGCCTGTGAGTTATGACAGTCCAGCTCAGTGAGGGTTCCTCATCAAGTCTTTGAGTTGACTTTTATCAATGGTTTCTGGATGAAGATTACCGAAGACTGCAGGATCTTGGGCAGCTAATTGGTTCCACTTTGTACCTGTCTCCCTGCAAGAGGGAGTGGGGAGAACACTTGGGAACAGCAAACTCCCTGAAAAAATTCTCAGCTGGATCTTGCAATTAAACTTTCTCTTTCTGTGTCATTAACACTATTAATTAGTAGAAGTCAATGAACCACATGTGGAGAAACAAAGGGACGGGGTGGGGTGGGAGTGGCTGCACTGTCAGAGTTGTGTGCTTTCGGATGAATTGTTAAACCGAAGCCCTGCCTGCCCTCTCAGGTGAATGTGGAAGATTCCCTAGGACTATTTCAAAGAACAACCGGGATGTTCTCCCTGGTGTCCTGGGGCCAATTTATCCCTCAACCAACATCACTAAAAAACAAATTATCTGGTCATTATTACATTGCTATTTGTGGGAGCTTGCTGTGCACAATTTGGCTGCTGCATGACAACAGTGACTACATTTCAATGGTACTTCAGTGGCTGTAATTGCTTTGGGACATCCTGAAGTTGTGAAAAGCATATTAGAAATACAAGTTCTTTCTTTGAATTCCCCCAATTAGAGTCATAGAGAGATACAGCACTGAAACAGGCCCTTCAGCCTACGAAGCCTATACCGACCAACAACCACCCATTTATACACTAATTCTACATTAATCCCATCTTCTTTGGCCTCCTTATCTCGAGAGATAATGGGTAAGCGCCTAGAGGTGGTCAGTGGTGTGTGGAGCAGCGCCTGGAGTGGCTATAAAGGCCAATTCTAGAGGGACAGGCTCTTCCACAGGTGCTGCAGAAAAATGTGTTTGTCGGGGCTGTTACACAGTTGGCTCTCCCCTTGCGCCTCTGTCTTTTTTCCTGCCAACTGCTAAGTCTCTTCGACTCGCCACACTTTAGTCCCGCCTTTATGGCTGTCCGCCAGCTCTGGCGAACGCTGGCAACTGACTCCCACGACTTGTGATCAATGTCACAGGATTTCATGTCGCATTTGCAGACGTCTTTAAAGCGGAGACATGGACGGCCGATGGGTCTGATACCAATGGCGAGCTCGCTGTACAATGTGTCTTTGGGGATCCTGCCATCTTCCATGCAGCTCACTTGGCCAAGCCATCTCAAGCGCCGCTGACTCAGTCGTCTGTATAAGCTGGGGATGTTGGCCGCCTTGAGGACTTCTGTGTTGGAGATACGGTCCTGCCACCTGATGCCAAGGATTCTCCAGAGGCAGCGAAGATGGAATGAATTGAGACGACGCTCTTGGCTGACATACGTTGTCCAGGCCTCGCTCCCATAGAGCAAGGTACTGAGGACACAGGCTTGATACACTCGGACTTTTGTGTTCGTGTCAGTGCGCCATTTTCCCACACTCTCTTGGCCAGTCTGGACATAGCAGAGGAAGCCTTTCCCATGCGCTTGTTGATTTCTGCATCTAGAGACAGGTTACTGGTGATAGTTGAGCCTAGGTAGGTGAACTCTTGAACCACTTCCAGAGCGTGGTCGCCAATATTGATGGATGGAGCATTTCTGACGTCCTGCCCCATGATGTTCGTTTTCTTGAGGCTGATGGTTAGGCTAAATTCCTTGCAGGCAGCCGCAAACCTGTCGATGAGACTCTGCAGGCACTCTTCAGTATGAGATGTTAAAGCAGCATCGTGAGCAAAGAGGAGTTCCCTGATGAGGACTTTCCGTACTTTGGACTTCGCTCTTAGACGGGCAAGGTTGAACAACCTGCCCCCTGATCTTGTGTGGAGGAAAATTCCTTCTTCCTAGGACATGAACACATGTGAAAGCAGTCGGGAGAAGAAAATCCCAAAACGTGTGGGTGCGAGAACACAGCCCTATTTCACGCCACTCAGGATAGAAAAGGGCTCTGATGAGGAGCCACCATGTTGAATTGTGCCTTTCATATTGTCATGGAATGAGGTGATGATACTTAGTAGCTTTGGTGGGCATCCAATCTTTTCTAGTAGTCTGAAGAGACCACGTCTGCTGACGAGGTCAAAGGCTTTGGTGAGATCAATGAAAGCAATGTAGAGGGGCATCTGTTGTTCGCGGCATTTCTCCTGTATCTGACGAAGGGAGAACAGCATGTCAACGGTCGATCTCTCTGCACGAAAGCCACACTGTGCCTCAGGGTAGACGCGCTCGGCCAGCTTCTGGAGGCTGTTTAAAGCGACTCGAGCAAAGACTTTCCCCACTATGCTGAGCAGGGAGATTCCACGATAGTTATTGCAGTCACCACGGTCACCTTTGTTTTTATAGAGGGTGATGATATTGGCATCGCGCATGTCCTGAGGTACTGCTCCCTCGTCCCAGCACAGGCATAGCAGTTCATGTAGTGCTGAGAGTATAGCAGGCTTGGCACTCTTGATTATTTCAGGGGTAACGCTGTCCTTCCCAGGGGCTTTTCCGCTGGCGAGAGAATCAATGGCATCACTGAGTTCCAAATTGGTTGGCTGTATGTCCAGCTCATCCATGACTGGTAGAGGCTGGGCTGCATTGAGGGCAGTCTCAGTGACAACATTCTCCCTGGAGTACAGTTCTTGGTAGTGCTCAACCCAGCGGTCCATTTGTTTGCGTTGATCAGTGATTATGTCCCCTGATTTAGATTTGAGGGGGGCGATCTTCTTGATGCTTGGCCCAAGAGCTCTCTTAATGCCATCATACATTCCTCTGATGTTTCCGGTGTCTGAGGCCAGCTGAATATGACTGCATAGGTGTTGCCAGTAGTCATTTGCGCAGCGCCTGGCTGTTCTTTGTGCAGTGCTTCTGGCTACTTTAAGTGCTACGGATGTTAACTCGCTGGGGGCTTTCTTGTCGTTTAACAGTGCAATGCGCTTAGCGGCTATGACAGGTTCCAGCTCTTCATTATGAGGTTGAAACCAGTCTGCATTTCTCTTCGCACTTTTGCCGTAGGTGGTCAAAGCTGACTCATAGATGGCGTCTCTGATGTGGGCCCACTTGGTCTCAGCATCCCCTGTGGGAGTGTTTTGAAGGGCTGACACAAGTGAATTTAGAAATTTTTGTAACAGCTGTGGGTGAGAAATTCTGCTCGTGTTGATGCGCGGGTGGCCCTTCTGCTTGGAATGATGCAACTTCTTTGGTCTGAGTCTAACCTTGCTGCACACCAGGGAGTGGTCGGTGCCGCAGTCTGCACTGTGGAAGCTGCGTGTGATTTGAACACTGTTTAAGGCGGCTCGCCTTGTGACAATGAGGTCTAGCTGGTGCCAACGACTCGATCTTGGGTGCCCCCATGAAACCAGGTGACAGGGTTTAGTGTGAAAGAACGAGTTGGTGATGCAGAGGTTATGATAGGTACACAACTCAAGCAGTCTCTGCCCGTTCTCATTCATCCTTCCAACGCCATAGCGCCCAAGGCAGGAGTGCCATGAGTCATGGTCAGCCCCAACCAACCCTATTCCCTACCATGCCCCCACCATTCTCCTACCACCTACCTACACTCGGTGCAATTTACAATGGCCAATTTACCTATCAATCTTCAAGTCTTTGGCTGTGGGAGGAAACCAGAGCACCTGGCAGAAACCCACAGGGAGAACGTGGAAACTCCACACAGGCAGTACCCAGAACTGAACCCGGGTCGCTGGCACTGTGAGGCTGTAGTGCTAACCACTATGCCACTGTGCCATCCACATGACCTTTTCTGCACCTCCCATAGTTTCTTTGCCCCATCTTTGGCGGCTGTGTCTTCACCCGTCTAGGCCCTAAGCTCTGGGATTCCCTTCCTAAACCTCTCTGCCTCGCCATCGTTCTCCTTCTTTAAGACAATGCTTAAAAACCTATCACTTGGAGCAAGCTTTTTGTCACTTGTCCTAGTGTCACCATCTTTGGCTTAGTGCCAATTCATTGTCTGATTATGTACCTGTGAAGTGCTTTAAAGTGTTTTACTATGTTGAAGGTGCTATATAGAGTTAGAGAGTGACACAGCACAGAAAGAGGCCATTTGGCCCATCGTGCCTGTGCCAGACATCAATCCAAGCAATTGTTGTGGCCTAAAAAATATGACATGCTGTTGGCTGTCATCTCTATTTGCACTGAAATCTCCAGAGAAGCTCATCAGAAGCATCAGCTCATGAGGCAGAAGTGCTGCTGCAGCACAAATTTAAGGGGGCATAACTGAGGTCTGCTTTCTCTGTGAATTGTCTTAAGTCCCTTCATGAAATAAATTGCCCAATTGTCAAGTAACAAATAACTTTTCTGACCTCTGCAGCTAGGTCTCAAGAAATTTCCTGATGGGTAGAGATTGCGAACATTAGCCAGTGGGATTCACACCTGGGATAAAGGCCAAGCAACTGGTTTGTGGTTTCATTGAAAACATGGATAAAGGGAGTGTGGTGGTGGTGGAGGGAGGGGAACAGATGGTTTAGTTGGTTTGCTGTTGGTCTCTGTCCTTCAGAATATGTCTTCAAATCCAGCCCAGACTGACAAGGATGAAAGCTGTGTTTGACTGGCTGGAGGGGTGGCCTATAAAATTTGTTTGGGCAGTTCCTAATGTGTTATGTTTTCCAGAGTCCAAACCATGCCTCCAATTGGACACTGTGATAAGCGACAGTAAAGGGATCGTCTTGAGTTTGAAGGGTTAATTACCAGCATTCCCTAATTCTTTCGCCCAAATAGTGGAGGCTATGCCTTCAATTGTCTATCCACAACAACAACAACTTATATTTATATAGTACCGTTAACGTTATAAAATACCCCAGGGTGCTTTACAGTATAACACTGAGCCACATAAGGAGATAGTAGGTCAGATGCCCAGAAGTTTGGTCAAAGAGGTAGGCTTTAAGGAGTGTCTTGAAGGCAGCAAGCGAGGTGGAGAGGCGGAGAGGTTTAGGGAGGGTATTCCGGGTGCTTGGGGCCCAGGCAGCTGAAGGTGTCATCACCTTTTAATCAGCGATTAAAATTAGGAATGCTCAAGAGGCCAGAATTAGTGGAGCGCAGATATCTTGGAAGTTTGTGGGCCTGGAGGAGAATACAGAGGTAGTGAAAGGTGAGGTCATGGGGGGATTTGAAAACGTGATGAAAATTTTAAAATCAAGACATTGCTTGACCGGGAGCCAATGTAGGTCAGCGAGCACAGGGGTGATAGGGGAAAGGGACTTGGTGCGAGTTAAGGCACGGGCAACAGAGTTTTGAATGACCTCAAGTTTACGGAGAGTAGAATGTGAGAGACCAGCCAGGAGTGTGTTGGAATAGTCAAGTCTGGAGGTAACAAGGGCATAAATATCTACAAAAACAACTACAGCAACTTGCTTTTATAGAGTACCATTAATGTAGTAAAGCATCTCAAAGGACTTAGTAGGAATGTAATCAGGCAAAGTTTGACACTGGGCCACATATGAAATATTAGAGCAGGTGACCAAAAGCTCAGCCAAAAAGGTAATTTTTAAGAAGTGAATTAAAAGGAGGAAAGAGAGGTGGAGAGTTTTAAGGAGAGAATTTCAGACCTTGCGCCCTAGACGACCGAAGGATCTGCTGATGGTGGAGCGAAGAACATCGGGGATGCACCAGAGGCCAGAATTGGAGGAGTGCAGAAATCCTGAAGGTTTGTAGGGCTGGAGAAGACAGGGAGAATCTTAAATTCTGACTCTCTCTCTTTTAAGAAGTTTCCTAAAACCTACCTCATTGATTACCTATCCTGATGTCTTCTTTGGCTCAATGTCAGTTTTGGTCTTGTAGTATAAGGACATGTGAGGGTTAATGTTGGAGACAGTGAGAGCAACCCCTCCCACTGTAGAGATGATGATGTAATAGTCTCATGGTAATGGGCTTTGGTGAGGGGACAGTAGCAGCACGAAGGATGCTCGCTAAGGAGGCTTGAGGAGAGTGTAAATAGTAATGTATATACAAAAAACAGTTATTAGTTGGCCTAATCTAGACTCCTAGACGTTATCTACGATGCCCTAGCTACACTACAACAACGATTACAACAACACAATAGGTCCGATTGCACTTCTGTGAAGCGGCGTGGGGTATTTTACTACCTTAAAGGTTCTATACAAATGCAAATTGTTGCTGCTGCAGACTTTTCTGGTTTGTGTCAGATATTAATCTGTTGTCAGTGTCAGCTGCATTACTCGCACAACATAGTTCTCTGGTTCTCAAAGTGTTAAATATTTGAATGATACCCATTTTTTATATGCGTGGTTTGATAATCAAACAGCTGTAGCATATTATGAACTACCTTATGTCATCAGGAAAATGATACAATGAATAAATAGTCTGACCTCCACATATTCTAATTAACTGATAATTAATTTGATAAATTAAGATTTGTAATTTTAGGAATATCTCTTTCACTGGACACCAAAAGAAAATTAAAAAATAATTAATGCTTCTTTTATTATTTTTTCTACTGAAACAATCTAAAGTCATACTCTGTGCTAATGTCTCCAGAACGCGTGTGCAAAATTAGGCAATTGTTTCATGTTGAGATCTTTAACGGGAGGACTGTCTGGAGTTTTTAATTCGTCGTAACATCATCATTTTGTTTTAGTAGCGACAAGGTTATTCCCATCAGATCCATTCCCAGAGCTTGTCATCCCTTTTTATGTGTGACACCTTCCACCTTGTGAATCAGAGGACGTTATAGAACTTAATTACCAAGTGCCTTCTAATTATCACTGGCATCTGGGACAGTGCTAAAGAGAGACTCACTCTGCTTTACAATCTCACAGCACAAGGAGTTGACACCAGCTGTGGTCCATGTGGTAGGGTGAGCAGGAGGGGGACAGAGCAGGGGTGCTTATGGAGAAAAACAGTAAGGCCTCCAAAGTGATATTCTGTGGTGCTCAGAATTATTTCTCAGCAGAACTGTGTATCAATTAGTCAAAAGCAAAACACTGCGGATACTGGAGTTCTGAAATAAAACAGATAATGCTGCACTCAGCAGGTCTGGCAGCATCTGCGGAGAGAGAAAGAGAGTTCACCTTTCACGTGGATAACCTTTCATCAGAACTGGGAAAAGTTTTAAGCAAGTGAAAGGGAGGATGGTGGGAAAAAGAATCAAAGGGAAGGTCTGTGACAGGATTGAATGCTGGAGAGATTAAATGACACAAGGGTTGATGGTACAACGCCCAAGGGAGTAGTAATGGGACAAGTAAAGAAACAAAAGATTTGTCTAGGTGTTGAATGGGAGAATCATGAATAGCTGCTGTCTGAATGCACAAAAAAAGAGAAAAAAAGGGAAAAGCAAGGAAGATAAAAACAAAACCAGTAAAGAAAAAGGAAACAAAATGAGGTCAGAATCTGAAATTGTTGAACTCAATGTTGAGTCCGGAAGGCTGATAGTTGTAGGAAATGGACATATGCTGTTGCCGGGTAGATTATGTATATAGACCTTAAGGATCATCACAGGATGTGATGTCATGAGTCTGTACCTCGTGCTGTTCAGTGTTCATGTAGATACCCAAGTGAGAAGAGCCCTGTAAATAAATTTCTGTCACTTTGACCCAAAGTCTACTATCCTCATTCTATACTAATAGCACACTGGCGCTGTAGTACATAGTCACAATGTTTGAAGATGGGGAGGTTTGTGATTGGTTGGGGGTCATCATGTCAAAAGGATGATCACAAATCAGCAGCTAGTTTTACACTACGCCTAAAAGAACATTGAGAGACATGTAAAGTGGGGATGCTGTCATGAGTTTCTTTGTGTTATCTTAAGCAACACGATGAGGTAGGTGGATTCCAGTTCCTTGAAGATCCCTTTGCTTTACCTGGATCGATTGATCGTCAGCACAGTGACTCACCCGATCATTTGCGTTTCAGCCACGCTTCCATTCTATGGAGCTGTTCTCAATCTTCTAAGATATGTAGCTTTCTTTCACTCTTTTCAGGAACTTGTGTTAAAATTTCTTCACTTGTTTAAAATTTTCTCTTCTGTTTTCTGTATTGCTTTTAAATTTTGTTTGCTGTTTTACCCGTGGTCTTCAAGCTTATATCTTGTCTTTTCACCACTAATGCCACCATATCATGAGTTTCTTTGTGTTATCTTAAGCAACATAATGAGGTAGGTGGATTCCAGTTCCTTGAAGATCTCTGGAAGGTTTATTTACCGCAAAACTAATACACAGAATACAGAGCAAACTTTATTCAGAACCTTTATCCAGGGTGTTACAGTACAGAGAGACTATAGTTTCTAGTCATATGACTACATCCTGGTATTTAGCTCATGAGCATACTGAGTCCTTAAAGGGACATCACTCTTAAAGCGATCATAAACAGATGCCCAGTCACGATCATCCATTTTGTGCATCTACCGAAACCCAATTCGATCCTTATATTAATTAACTGAGCCGCAGCTGTAATTAGTAACATTTTAATTTTCAAAGGATTGTGTACTCGCAGCCCCCCCAACTCTCCAACTCTCTTCCAGCACAAAGACACATGCTAACCCTCCCAGTTCATAGATATGCTCCCCTCTGCCTGCAGTTTACAGACAGTCCGTCCTCCAATACATGCCCTGCCACCAGTTAAGACTGTGACTCTGAATCTCTCTGCCCACTTCATACTACCAGTGTAAGTTCCCTGAACTCCCTCCTCAGTTCCACACTCAGTCATTTCCTTTTCTGCCCTTAGACTGGCACTTTCTGGTACAGTTGAACTCTGATCTGTACTGTGGGCAGAGTTCCTGATTTACTGAGAATCTATTGTATTCAATCTGTTAGAGCAGCAATGGGAGGTAGGAGCCAAGGATTAGCCTGAGCCTGAAGGGGTACTGAGCATGAGAGTGACACTGAGACAGAGGAACTTGAGAGAAGCACTAATTTTCACTTGCTAACATGGACAGTACCCTGAAAACATAAAAATGTGAATGGTTGGCAATTCTATCAAATAGATTGAGTGGTCCTTCGTTTCATTGCTGTTTGAGTTACATTGCTAATGGGCAATTACATGTATGAATCATCACTCATTGTCATAAGATGTCATATAAATGCAAGTTCATTCTAATCAATGAACAGAAAATTATAGCCCTCACATTGTCCTCACAGTGAAGGGAAGAACAAAAGACTTACATTTAAATAGTGCCTTTCATAACCTCAGAATGTGCCACAGTGCTTAATGGCCAATGAAATATCCTTTGCAGTGTAGACACTATTCTAATGTAGGAAACACAGCAGCCAGTTTATGCACAGCAAGCTCCCACATACTGCAATGTGATAATGACCAGATAATCTGTTTTTGTGCAGTTTTGTCGTTTGAATATTGGCCAGGCCACCAGGGAGAACTCCCCTGCTCTTTATTGAAATAATGCCATGGATTTTTTAACTGAGAAAAGCAGATGGAGCTTTGGCTTAACATCTCATCTCATCGACAGCATCTCTGACAGGGGGACCTCCCTCAGTACTGTGCTGGAGTGTCAGCCTATGGAGCAGGATGCACCCGTGATTTGCTGACTCGGAGACAAGATTGCTGCCCATTGAGTCATAGCTAATACCTACTGCAAGCAGCCTGCAGCACATTGTTGGAAAATAGGCCCTTTGTATCATTGCTTGCTATTAACCCTGATAATACATTCAAAACTGACACAAAATCTACAGCCAGGGGACATGGGCTCAAGTTTGAAAAGGTGTTCTGATGGTTTTTGATCTAACTACTTCATGCAAAGTGTGGTGAATATGTAGAAAGGACCATCCAGGGGGACAGACAGTGTGAAAACATTTAAGGGACGATTGAGTAGATATTTGAGGGAGAGAGTGATTGCGTGTTAGTTTATGAATCCTTCAAATGAACCGCAATGTTTTCGAGTCCTGTACGTTTCTATACTCCGATTATTATTTTATTAGATTAATTATAAACAGACCAATATAAAAAGGTTATGATCCCATCTAATCGGCTACATGTGTAAATGGTACACACAGTTTTAATGCTTATCTTTCATGACCTCAGGAAGGCCTAATGTGCGATAAGCCAATGAAATGCGTTTTGAAGTGGTGTCGCTGTTGCAATGCAGGAAATTCAGCACTTAATTTGCACACAACAAGATTCCACAAAACACATTGTGATCATTGTTGTGATACTGCTTTAGCTGCTTGAGTATTGGTTAATGTACTGTTGAATATGTAAATAACTGAGTATACATCATCACAGGAAGTGATGTAAGCCAACATGTGATATAGCAGTTGGAACAGTGTTAGCCAACAGTCAGCTTGTGTATCTTAGGGCTCTCCTGTAAGTCTGTTATTTTGTCATAAAGAGCCCTTCATTCAACTTGCCATTCAGTCTCAGATTGTTTGGTATGTTTGTGTTGAGAAATCAATAACCCAACAGTAATGACCAGTTAGTGTGTTTTTGTAATGTTGATTGAGGGATAAATATTGGCCGGGACACTGAGGAGAACTCCTCTGCTCTTCTTTAAATCAGGCCATAAGATCTAATATATGTGCTTGTGAGGACAAATGGTAGCATAGTGATTATGTCACTGGACTAATAATCAATGGGTTCTGATGAAAGGTCATTGACCTGAAACATTCGGCTGAATTTTGAAAGCTCACCGCCAATCTCGGCGGCGAGCATCAAGAAAGGCGTGGCGCACGAGCGACCTGTATGTCGCTGAGCCGCCACGATATTTCGCACGGCAGCTCATTTGAATGGAGGGGGCAGAAGGACCGCCCCTGATGCTGCTCCATACCCGGCAACGGTGTCCAGCGCCACCACGCGGGCGCCGGCGCCATTTTGAAAGGGCTTCAAAAGTTGACATTTAAATTTTAAAGGTCTGGTTTCCGGGAAATAAAAATAACATTTCAATGCATCTTTGAAACCCGTCTCCTACCCCTCCCCACCACCGCCCCCTACCCCCCTCATCAATGAGTGATCTCTATATAAATTTCTCTCTCACCCCAGAAAGAACTTTTATTCATATCCCGAACTTTCCCCCCAAACTTTAATCCCTTGGACCCTCAAACCCTTCCCACCATCCCCACAACCAATTGCGTTCCTTTTTGCAGCTCCCCGCCGCCATCTAAAATTCACATCCCTCCTCCCCACCAGTGCCACGCCTCGGATCTCCGAATGGAGATCGGGAGGCACAGCAGTTCTGGCCATTGGCCGGAATATCGGCGTGGGACCACCGTCGGGACAAGGTAAGTGCTTTTGCATGTATTCAAATTTATTTAAATATTGAAATGGAAACTCCGCCTCCGAACCCTGGGTGGGCCGCCCCGAAGCCTAACTCCCGCCGGTAAAATGCTGCAGGGCCTCCCTGGCATCTAGGCCCATGGTCGGCCTCTCCCAGAAGTATTTTCTGGCCCCTGCCCCGCCATGACCCCCGACGTCGGGGGGCTTAATAAATTCAGCCCATTAACTTTGTTTCTCTTTCCACAGATGCTGCCAGACCTGCTGAGTGTTTCCATCATTTTATTTCAGATTTCCAGCATCCCCGGTATTTTGCTTTTGTGTTGTTGTCGTAATCCAGAGGCCTGAACTAATGGTCTAGGAGTTCAAATCCCATCATGACAGCTGGAGAATTTAAACTCAACTAATTAATAAACCTGGAATAAAAAGCCAGTAATTGTAATAGTAACCTTAAAACTATGAGATTGTCATTAAAACCCATCTGATTCACTAATATCCTTTAGGGAAGGAATTGTCATCTTTATCTGGTCTGGCCTATATGTGACTCTAAACCACAATATGGTTGACGGTGAACTGCCATCTGAAATGGCCTAGCAAGCCATTCCATTGCTTTCAAGCAGGTGGCTCACCTGAAATTAGGACAATTAGGGATGGGAAGTAAATGCTGGTCTTGCCAGTGATGCTCACATCCCATGAATGAAGAAAGAAGAAACAAAAAGGACTTTGGTTTCAGGCCTCATCGGAAAGACTGCTCAGCATTCCCTCAGTAAAGCACTGGAATGGCAGCCTGGACCCTGTGCTCAAGTTCCTGCAGTGGGGATTTCAATCCGTGACTAGCTGACCTAAAGGTGAAAGGACCACCCACTGAGCCACAGCTAACACTGAGCTAGAGTAACAGTAGATCAGGCACAAGTCTGTTGGCATTAACAGATGTCACTCTCCTTGATGCCACTTCTCATTATTCTTCAGAATTCATCCCTTTGACTCACACACACAAATATACACCAACAGCTGTCATTTTTTAAAATCGGTATTCCTTTTGCTGGCTTGAAATACAGGATCAAGGACACAGAGGTGAATAAATGGTCAGATGAAGCAAAACTTGGCTTTTAAAAAAAAAACTGTGCCTTTCCTCTGTGTTTCTATTGTTTCATTGCTTTCAAGACATTGCCTGGGAATATTCTTGGAACTGCCCCAACTCTGCTGCCGTAACCTGGCCAGGAATCCTGTTGATAAGTGTAATGGCGATTCTGACACACTTCTGGCAAAATTACAGCTGTGGAGCTGCAGCAGACTCCAGGAAATTCCAGGACAATGGTTTCCTTCTTTCTTGGTCTCAGATTTCCAAATGTTCCCGGTTTCTCCTCTTTCTGCATGATAATTTGCTTTATTCATCATGATTCCTTCTCTTTCCCCTGAATTTGATGTCACTCTCCCGTGCCATTGCCTGCTCTTCTGTTTTACCATGACCTTCAACTACCTCTTCCCTCCCCCATCTCCCCACCCAGTGGTGCCAGCATTCGTTTTGATAGATCCTCATCACTGACACCTCTTCTCCTCAGCCTTGGTTTTCAATGTTCCCCCATGACTGACTTCCTTCTTGAGATAAAACATTGATCTCTCCCCTCCCCCCATGTCCTGCATTGTGCTGTCAATAACTTCACCCCTATACCCAACACTCCATAAAATGAATAAGAGGAAAGACAGGACAAAACTACATTTATCCTCAATTAGGACTGATAGCCATTTCTCATTTTTTTAGTTGGTGCAAGGTCATTATGTTTGTTTTCCAGACTTTGACCCCAAAATAACAGTTAACCATTTAACTGCTGCAGCTTGCTATCAACTCCTTACTTCCTATTTTTCTGAAAACCTTCAATTTGATAAATTCAGACATTTAACTTAAATGTAATTAGGATTTTGATACAGTAAATAGGAATAAACTATTTCCACTGCCAAAAGGGTTATTAACCGAAGGGCACAGATTAAAGATAATAGCTTTTTTTAATGCAGAGAGTGGTTGAGATCGGGACTGCACTGAGTGAAAATGTGGTGGAAGCAGATTCAATAGCAACTTGCAACAAAAATTTGTAGAAAATTGTATGGCTTTGAGAAGGAGCAGGGGAGTGGGACTAATTGGACAGCTCTTCCGAAGAGCTGGCACATACACAATGGGCTGAATGGCCTTCTTTGGGCTGTATGATTCTATGTAATCTGAGAAAAAAATGAAAATAAATTTTTACACATTAACCCACTGGCGTAAATTTCCTGAGTCTACAACTTTGAAATATATAAACCTTTTGAGAGTTCTCTTTCCTAGTCCAGACTAGGCATTCCAGCCAAAGCCTAAATGTGGTCTCACCCCATGTCCACAGATATGCATCTCCTAGCAACTGTGGTGACTGGATAGCAACCAGGACCAGTAATTCTCAGCTGATGTTCAGTTGCACAATTACCAGTTTGTTAATCCTATACTGTCCATTTTTTCTATTATTAGTGTATTAATTTCACTACAACCCGACCAAAATCAAAAGGCTAACATCCCAACGAATTCATTACATGTTTTGTTTGATGCTTTTCTTTCTCTACCTCAGGATGTCGCAAAGGGCTTTACAGCCAATTAAGTACTTTTTGAAGTGTAGTTATTGTTGTAAAGTGGGAAATGCTGAAGCCAATTTGCACACAGACAGGAATGGAATAATGTTCAGATAATGTGCTTTTGAAATAAATCTCTCTAATTAATAAATATTAACTGCTTCCACCATCTCCTGAGGGAGCCTGTTGCATAGATAAACTGAAATATTGGCCCTGATATTTACTGGGGCCGGGTTTCAGAGCAGGGGAGGAGGATTTGTGTTTGGGAGAACCCCGGAGTCCAGAAGAGGATTCTCCCCAGGAACAAACATGTTTAATGCATGTTGAGGTTGCAGTTTGCAGGGGGTGGGTCAAGTGAGGTGGGGAGAGTTATTGAGTGGTTAGGGTGGGGGGGGCGGTTGGTGGTTGTGGGGAAATTAGGGTGAGATCAGGGTGGGGGGGTGGCTAGAGATCTGGAATGGAGTTGAGGGAGTTGGGGGGAGACTTGGAGATTGGGAGGGTTTGGCGAGAGGTTGGGCATCGGGGGGGTTGGGAAGCAATTGGGAGCAGTTGGAGATTTGGGATGGAGATGGGGTTCTGGGGGAGATCCAGAGGGTTCAAGGAGCGATCAAGAGAGGGTTGGAGATCAGAGGGGGCCGCAGAGAGATAGGAGGGAAATCGGAAATTGGGGACAGTGATGGGGTTTGGGGAGAGATCAGCGATTGTGTGGAGTTTTGCTGACGGAGGGGATCTCAGGAGAGATTGTGGAGGTGGGGAGAGGGGTTTTCAGGTTTGCTTTTTGGGCCTGGAGGAAATACTCCTGCTCCTCCTGTGTACAAGCAGTGCCACAGGCACTCAACTGATAGATCCAGCCCTTCTCACCTTTCACTTGAGACTCTGGAAACCCAGCTGACTGTGCTTAAAAATAGAAACACTATTAAATCGGAAGGACACAGCCTCCTTAAAAATATTGAACCAACCTGCCTCCTGAGAGCAGATTGGTCACCCATCCTTCATCCCATCTCAGTTAAAACCATTCAACATTTTAACATCCCACCAAATTTAACCCCATCATGCTTTTGGGGATTAAAATTACCCCCACTGTTTCTTCATAATAGTTTTGAATTCATCCCCTCTTCAAGCACAACCATGTCTGGATCGCAAACCTTCCTATTTGCTCTTCCCCAACTCCGCTTCAATCCAGCGATTCCTTTTCAAAAGAAAATGCAATGATTCAATGACAATTTATGCTGCCAAGGAGTAGCATGGATCATTAAACACAAAGAGAAACATAATTTTACATAAGTAAACACATTTTAAAGCAGTCACAAGAATCATGAAAGAAGGATAATTACAATAAGTAGCTAAGTAAACTGTGAATCACAAGCCAAATATTACAGAGGAAAGAATAAATGTTGAATGTAAATTGATATAGAATGCAAACAAAATACAAAAACTATGGGATAGCACTGTAGTTTATTTTTAAAATTATGTTCAATATTTTGTAAAGTCAAGTCCATGAGCAGTGCCACACAGGTCAACTAGTTTTTAAAATATTTTGTGCACAGAGGACATTATATTCAGCTGATGTTATTCCAGAGTACAGTGAGGTGAAAATGATAATCAATGGAAGTAAAGTCATGGAATAACCTTCATCTGCTTCTCTGGAATGGAGTCAGCAGCCTGATTTGCATATATCACACCCCAAAAGGGATCATATTCCAAGAAGGAAACTATCTCAATACCTTTGGTGTAACTGATTAATCTTGAATCCAGTTATTTTATTCTCTTCTACTTGTGCAAACCCTGAAATTTCCTTTATTAAGAAGGAATAAGAAGAAAATTGAGGAAGGAGGAATTAAGGAAAACCAATAAAAAAGTACAATAAGAAACAACAAATGAACAAATAAATGATATTGCAGAATGACCAGTGTCTCTCCCATGATCAGAGGCTGCTGAACTGAAATACATTAATACTATCCTCTCTGATTTGGAGGAAAGTAGCTAGCAGTAACTAAATTTCACACTAGATAGTAAAAAAATATAAACTTTATTACGTTTTGAAATATGATGATACTCCATACTCACCATATTGGTTTCTTATAGCTTACTTGAGTAAATTGTGACCAGATAAACCCTCGTAAATTGTGTTCCTCATTTTTTTAAAAGCCAATTTGTTCAATGGCAGTTACTAAACAAACATTTTACTCATTAACTTGTCATGTTTTTATATATTATATATATAATGTGCACATATAGTAAATTGCTATAAAAATGTATCATATAAGGTGTCATCCAACAAAATTTTCAGAGGGGTGAATCTTTCCCAGTTACCCTTAGAAAACTGACCTGTCAGTTTTTCTGAAGCATTGTTCATTTTTTTCTGTTTTTCTAGCTTGACGTTTTGTAGACTCTTGACCAAGGTTACAAGGTGAAACGCTGCTGCAAAGGTAGAGAAAAGAAGGCATAAATGAAGACATACAACATCCCACCTAGGGCGTACATCGTCATGTGTCAAAATCCTAGAAGACCCCACCTCATATACTGTGGGAGTACGTTTACTCTACAGACTGCAGAGAAGGCCCACCACCACCTTCTCAAAGGCAGCTAGGGATGGGCAATAAATGCCTGCCTTGCAAGTGACGCCCATAACAACAACAACTTGCATTAAATAGCACCTTTTGCATAGTAAATACAAGGCATCCTGTAAATGCAAAACACTTATCAGCAGCATTAACAAACAAAATTTAACACTGAGCTGCATAAAGAGATAATTGAACAGGTGATCAAAAGCTTGGTCAACACGGTAGGTTTTAAGGGGTGTCTTCAAGGAGGTAGAGAGGTGGAGATGTTTAGGGAGGGAATGCAAAAGTTTGGGGCTTGGGCAGCTGAAGACACAGCTGTCAGTGGTGGAGTGAATAAAATTGGGGATGCGCAAGAGGCCAGAATTGGAGGTGTGCTGAAATCTTGGAGGGCTGTTCGGTTGGAGGTGGTTACAGGGATAGGGAGGGGCCGTGACCGTGGAGGGTTTTGAAAACATGGATGAGAATTTTAAAATCGAGGCATCCCAAGAACGAATGTTTTTTAAAAACTAGTGTACACCGTATAATACCAGTCATTGGGCTTCTCAGTAACTCATTGCACGTGAAGTACTTTGAGATGTTGCTGAGAGTAGTAATCAGGTGCTTATAAAAATATAAGCTATTCTTCTCTGCCTTCCCCTCACACCCATTAAGCACCTGTCCTCTAAAGCCAACCTCCCTTCTCCCTTCTCCCTTTCCCTCTTCTCATCATCTACAATTATCACGAGGGAAAAGTACTGAGCAAACTATTGGGATTGAAGGCAGGCTAGTCCCCAGGGCCTGATGGCCTACATCCTAGAGTCTGAAAGGAAGTGGCAGCAGAGATAGTGGATCCATTGGTTATACTACTCCAAAATTTCCTGGATGCAAGAAAGGTTCCAGTGGATTGGAAAAATGCTAATATAACGCCCTTATTCAAAAAGGGAGGGAGGTAGAATATAGGAAACTATAGACCAGTTAGTTTAACATCTGCCGTTGGGAAATTGTTAGAATCTATTATTAAGGACGTAATAACAGGACATATAGAAAGTCAAAATGCAATCCATCAGAGTCAGCATGGTTTTATGAATGGTCAATCGTGTTTGACTACTTTGCTAGAGTTCTTCGAAGATGTAACAAGCAAAGTGAATAATAGGGATCCTGTAGATGTAGTATATCTGGACTTCCAGAATGCATTTGATAAGGTGCCGCACAAAAGGTTCATACACAAGCTAATATCACATGGGGCTAGGGGTAATTTATTAGCTTGGAAAGAGGATTGGCTAACCAACAGAAAACAAAGAGTCGGGATAAATGGGTCTTTTTTCTGGTTGGCAATATGTAACTAGTGGGGTGGCACAGGGTTTGGTCCTTGCGGCCCCAACTGTTTACAATCTATATTAATGACTTGGATGCAGGGATAGAAGGTACTGTAGCCAAATTTGCAGATGACACTAAAATAGGTGGGATAGTAAGTTGCAATAAAGAAATAAGAAATTTACAAATGGATATGGATAGGTTAGGTGAATGGGCCAAAATTTGGCAGATGGAGTTTAACGTGGATAAGTGTGAGGTTATCCATTTTGGTCAGAAAAATAGAAAGGCCTTTACTCTCTGGAGTTTAGAAGAATGAGAGGAGATCTAATTGAGGTATATAAGATGATTAAGGGAATTGACAAAGTAGACTGAGAGAGGATGGTTCCTCTTGTGGGGCAATCTAAAACGAGAGGTCATAGTTTTAGGATAAGGGGTAGCCGATTTAAAACAGAGTTGAGGAAAAATTACTTCTCTCAAAGGATTGTGAGTCTGTGGAATTCATTACCCCAGAGTGTGGTGGATGCCGGGACATTGAGTAAATTTAAGGAGGAGATAGACAGATTTCTAATTAGTAATGGGTTGAAGGGTTATGGAGAAGGGGCAGGAAAGTGGAGTTGAGGTCAAGATCAGATCAGCCATGATCGTATTGAATGACGGAGCAGGCTCGAGGGGCTGAATTGCCTACTCCTGTTCCTAGTTTTTATGTTCTTATGTTCTCCTCCTCCTCAGCACTAACTGCAGAACTTTCTAATCCCATTGGGAAAATTAGAAGGCAGAAGAAAAATTTGTGAATATGATGTGTGTCAAACAGTGCTACACAGTTTATTTGCAGGGGCTGTCTCCTTTATATAAGATATAATGATGTCTGGTCCCCTTATTTTATTTTTGTGGACTGGGTATTTTTGAAGAATAAATCACCTCCCTGCAATCATGGTGAGAACAAGGCTTTCAGATGAAGCTGTTTTCAATGCAAATGTCAACTGCAGTTCATAAGAGTTGATACATTGAACAAAGCAATAAAACTTAAGAATAAACAATCAATTTGGTGAGAGGTGACACCAAGGAAAGATTTAACTCTCGCTGTGCTAAATCATTTTGAAAAATTTCCTCTATAAATCCATATCGTTATGTAGCAGTGAGGACTCTGGTTTTTAGCAATGTTACATTTTATTTTAAATACAGTTACTTTTTCTTTTTAATGACATCCCCTTAATGTTTTATGATATAAATAGTCTATGCGTTAAGCCCAATGCATAATATATGAAGAGATTGAATGGTTTGAGTTTCCTAAGAAACTATTAAAGTTGAATTCATTTGTTCCCAGATATTTTCTAAATATCTGGTGGGAATTCTTGACCAGCCTCAACCTCATTTATGCAGAAAAGGTTAATGAGTTGTATTCATTAACTCTGCCCTTTTAATTGAATGTGTATTAATTTGTTAATGAGATGCATCTTCATAAGGAAGAACAGATGAAGACCTTGTTAAAATAACTCACTTAAACTTCCCCGAATGGTTCAGTTAACTGAAGTGCACAGACTACACGGTCCCAGGATTGATTCCCAAACTGCGTTGGTGGACAACAATAACTTGCATTTCTACAGTGCCTTTAAAGTGGTAAAACATCCCAAGGCATTTCACAGGAGCGTAACAAGCATGTTAAAGGTGGAGTGTTACGACCAGGTGAGAAAGGTGTCCAGGGGTCCCTCTCAGCCTTCACCTGGTCTTACTGTAACAGGGTTTAATTTTTAAAACACCGTGTTTTTAGCTCCCCCTTGGTGAATCCTTGTCACCGCTTTCCAGTTATAAGGCAAAGAAACCAGCACAAACAGGCTTTCTTAGGTTTAAAGAAGAAAGATTGTAATTTATTAAAACTTAAACTTAAACTCTAATTCGGCTGATGCCTACAGATACACGATGTGCCCACGCTAGCATGCATACACGATACACACATGCAAATAGAGTCAGAAAAAAGCAGAAGAAAAATAAAGTGGATAGGTTTGAGGCAATATCTGAAGATTTTCTTTATTACGGTACTTCAAGCTCACTGTAGAGTCCTTTTGCAGGTAGATCTTGCTTTTCGTTGGGGCCCAGTATTCTTCTTAAACCTTGTTCGTTGTAGGAGAATTTTTTCTCTTGGGGTTCATGTGTCGTCAATGGATTCCAAAGCTGGTGAGAAAGAGATGGGAGCAGACAGGAGAGAGATGTTCTCAATCCAGGAGCCAGGAGCTTTCTGCCAGTTTAAACACTGTCTCTATGATTTAAAACTCCCCAAGTGGGCCAGCAGGGTGGTCATGTGACTGACTGGTTTGACCAGGTCTTTTCTGTGTATTGTATGGGAGCAGAGGATAGCTCCTTTGATTCCAACACTTACTGCTAATATGCAAAAATGTCTTTCCGGCCACGGGCCTGGCAATTCCTTGTAACAGGCCTTCTCTTCTTCCCAGTAACAATTTGAAATTTCGTGTCCATGTGGTGAAATTAACGTGCCTCATTCTTGGCAGGTGAGGGCCTGCATGACTGGGAGAGAGAGGCAGAATAAGTATGAGTGCAATCAGACAAGAGCAGTCACACTCAGCTAGACAATGGAAGAGGGATGTTTGAAGTGCTTGGTGTCATAAGAGCTCCATTAATGTAAAAATTAAGAGGTTTGTGTGCATTTAAGACTGAGAAAAAAAAGGACTGCTGGGAACATTGAATGCTGAACTGGATGGAGCACAGACTGCAATTTGTATCCAAGCAACGGGAAGATTTTACGACTGTCTTGTGACTTTTCTGTTGAAAGCTTTTAGTTTCAGTTCTACAGTATGGAACAGAAGAGAGAGAGAGCTGTGATTTGCTGATAGACCAGAGAAAAGACCTACTCTCTTTGAACATAATCTTTGCATTTCAGGAAAAAGTGCTACATTCAAGGTGTGGTTTTGACCTGCCTGAAGAGAGAGCAAATACCCTGGAGGAACACTGCTTTGGAGAAAGGAAGCCTTGGCAGGGTGTAGTTGCCTTCAGTCTCAAGAATCCCTGCCTCAAGAGTGAGTCCTGTTGCTTTTTGTGTTGTTTATGGAAGATCCTGACACCTCAAGAAAGTTTCTACTGTTAGACTACTACTTTAAAATTTAAGTAGACCTATTGCTACACCTTAAGTTGATAGATCTGTGTGACGTCTGCTGCAGACAAATTGCCTTGGACGCCTACCCATCAGATTGTTTATCAAACTCACCTGGAGAGATATCGAGTGGCACCTGACTATTTGACTCTGGGACACCTCACCAATCTGGAAATATCTTACCAGACTGTGACAAACAATTATTTTACTGTTCCTAAGAAACAGTTACATCTTAAAATCACCCTTTTTCCCTAGTTAACCAATTTTTGAATGTATGTGTGTGTGTATGAGGGTTAGGAAGAATAAGGGGTTATAAAACCTCTTCATACATGTAAATTTATCTCATTGTTTAAAACTTTGTTTCTTAATAAATAGTTATTTCATTGTTTAAAGAAACCCCTTGCTTTGGTATGCTTTATTCTGGGGGATAAACAAAGTGTTTAATTTGGCTAATTTCTGGTTGGTGGGTAACTTTACTAATATGCTGTGACCTGTGGAGTAGTGGGACTGAATAAACAGTGCATTACTCCAGTCTTGGTCGTAACAATGGTGTGATTGACTGTGCCAAAGGCTTCAGGTACGAAAGACTTGCATGTATATAGCGTCTTTCACAACCACCAGATGTCCCAAAGTGCTTTACATCAATGAAGTACTTTCAAAGGGGTCACAGTTGTAATGTAAGAAATGGGTCTAATTTCTGACAGCAAACTCTCTCAAAACAGCAATATGATAATAACAAGATAATCAGTTTTTGTGATTTTGATTGAGGGATAAATATTGGCCAGGTGAACTCCCCTGCTCTTCTTTGAAATAGTGCCATGGGATCTTTTATATCCACCTGAGAGGGCAAACAGGGCCTCGGAGGAGGTGAATAGGTGTGTAGATGAGGGTAAAGCAGTTGATGTCGTCTACACGGATTTCAGTAAGGCTTTTGATAAGGTCCCACATGGGAGATTAGTCATGAAGGTAAGAGCCCATGGCATCCAGGGCAATTTGGCAAATTGGATCCAAAATTGACTTAGTGGCAGCAGGCAGAGGGTAATGGTCAAGGGTTGTTTTTGCGATTGGAAGCCTGTGACCAGTGGTGTACCGCAGGGATTGGTGCTGGGACCCCTGCTGTATATAGTGTACAGTAATGATTTAGACGTGAATATAGGAGGTATGATCAGTCAGTTCGCAGATGACATGAAATTGGTGATGTTGTAAATAGCGAGGAGGAAAGCCTTAGATTACAGGATGATATAAATGGACCAGTAAGATGGGCAGAACAGTGGCAAGTGGAATTTAACCTGAGAAGTGTGAGGTGATGCATTTTGGGAGGACTTAAAAGGCAAGGGAATATACAATGGATGGTAGGACCCTAGGAAGTACTGCAGGTCAGATGGACCTTTGTGTACTTGTCCATAGATCACTGAAGGCAGCAGCACAGGTAGATAAGTTGGTTAGGAAGGCAAATGGGATACTTGCCTTTATTAGCCGAGGCAAAAAATATAAAAACAGGGATGTTATGATGTAATAAAAACAAGAAATGCTGGAAATGCTCAACGGGTCTGGCAGCATCTGTTGAAAGAGAAGCAGAGTTAATGTTTCAGGCCAGTGACCCTTCATCAGAACTGGCAGATATTAAAAATGTAACAGGTTTTTAGCAAATAAAGCAGGGGTGGGGCAAAAGATAACCAAAGAGGTGTTGATAGGACAAGGTCACAGAGAATAACTGACCAGAATGTCATGGAACAAAGGCAAACAGTATGTGTTCTGAAAGACAAAGCGTTAGTGCAGAGAGGGTGTCAATTGACAGCTTACTCCGCCATTCAATAAGATCATGGCTGATCTGAATGTGACCACTTTCCTGCCGGCTCCCCATAACCCTCGACTCCCTTGTCGATCAAAAATCTGTCAATGACCTGAAATGTTAACTCTGTTTTTCTCTCCCCACAGAAGCTGCCTGACCTGCTGAGTATTTCCGGCATTTTCTGTTTTCATTTCAGATTTCCAACGTCAGCAGTACTTTGCTTTGGTGACATTCACTTTTTATCTTTTAAGTTGCTCACCTTCATTGCTTTCTATTTCATTCTCATGCTTGACCTCTTCTGCCTTCCACCCTATTATAGACATTCCCTTTAGTTCCTTTCTCCCCTCCCCCATTCCCTGCCTCTGCACTTGCTTAAAACCAGTTGCATCTCTTACTCTAAAAGGGTCACCATCCTGAAATGTTAAAGCCGTTCATCTCCCTAAGGCCGTTGCCTGACCTGCTGAGTATTTCCAGCAATTTCTGTTGGTATTTTATCACCAGCATCTACTGTCTGAGAAAATGGGAGTGGTGATTATAATCTGAAGTTGTTGAACTCATTGTTGAGACCAGAAGGATTGTTCATGTAAAACAGCTGAGATGCACAACGACTGGCGCATTTAAGGACAGAGCTACCTGAGCAGCCTGTCTGAAACTATAATGTATCTCACTGTGATGGAGTTTTAATATTTGCAGTAGACCGCTGATAATTTGCAGCCTGTTATCCATGTTGTTTACTTGTGTGTGCTGCAAGGTAATTCATTTTATTGTTCTGATGCTGAACGCAAGACTGAAATATGCAAGGGAAGCAGAAATGATTGGAAAACACAAGCGAGAATTAGCTGATTACTTCAGTGCCAGCAAATGCACATTGCTAGTCTGACTGTCCTTAAGGGTGGCATCGGTACATCGGTCAAGGTGACGTGAAGAGGGGCACTTTCCATACTAGAACTTCTTTTTGAACTGAGACTATAAAATAATTTATACCACGGGGATAGTAGCATTATTGGGAACAACCCCCAATGTTTAATATTAGCTCTTATGCACCCTTTGTTGTCCTTGAAATGAAGCCAGCTGATGATCAGAAAACTATAGCAAATATTAATGGAGTAATTCTGCAATCTGATGCTCCTGGTATTGGAGGGAAGGGGAAGGAATCCCTGGACATGTGAGCACATAACCCGTGATTTTTTATCCCGTAATTCTTATAGATGGAAGGTCACCGGCATAGCAGTCTAATTTTCCAAGATGCACTCAATGCCAGTAATGCTGGAATTTTAATCCCAGAGTCATCTCTTAAGATTTCTCTGCCTGATAATTAATGGAAGCATTAAGCTGTTTATTTTACATAGCTTCAGGCCTTTGTTAAAGTAGCCAACAGATGGATTTTCCCCTGTCAACCATAGCTCTGTTGGTAGCCTCTGAGGTAGAAGGTCATCAGTTAAAGTCCCCTGCTACTGTTTTGAGTGTGAAATGGTAAAAAAAAAATGGCTTTTAAGCGATGCATTTTAAAGCTGTCTCAATAACTCAGTTGGTAGACATTGCCCTGTAATACTGATCCACAAAGGCTATGCACTTCCCATGTTTCACCCTAATCCTGTGCTGATCTAGGCCCTGTTGAGTCTCACAGAATGGGCACTTTGTTGAGGTATTGCGGAGCAAGTATGGGATCAATCCATGGCGCAATAGCTCCATGAGAGAAGGGAAGGAAAGGCTGGAATATCACTTTGCCCAATTCATATGGTTTATATCATTGTAGATCAGTATGCCAAGACAACTAATATCGTAACAATCAATAATATTAATGAACAAGGACAACCAGTAACTAAGTAGTAAGTACAAAGTTGTATAAAAATTTGGAGAACATATGTTGAAACTGTTTGTGCCTTGCCCCTTTCTTTGAAAAATCTATTAATTCATGGAATGTAGACATCACTGGCAAGGCTGGATTTTATTGCCCATTCTAATTGCCCTTGGAAAGGTGGAACCATTGCAGTCCTGTGTGGTGAAGGTGCTCCAATAGTGCTGTAAGGTAGAACATTCCAGGATTTTGACCCAGTGATGAAGAAGGAATGGCAATATATTTCCAAGTCAGGATGGTATATGGCTTGGAGGGGATCTTGGAGATGGTGATGTTCCCATGTCTGCTGCCCTTGTCCTTCAAGGTGGGAGAGATCACGGGTTTGGGAGGTGCTGTTGAAGAAACCTTGGGATGGTTATTCCTGTTCTGCCATTTCCCTCTTAATGCAGTTACTTACATATCCACAACTCCTTGCAATTACTCAAGGGATTACAGTTACGTGAATATACTGAGAAGCTGGGGTTGTTCTCATTAGAGCAGAGATGGCTAAGAGGAGATGTAATCCAAGTGTTTAAACTCAAGAAGGGTTTAGATAGAGTAAATAAATAGATACTGTTGCTAATGGCGGAAGGATCGATAACCGGAGGCAACAGATTCAAGCTGACTGGGAAAAGAATCAAAGGTCACATGAGGAAAAACTTTTTTACACAATAAGTAGTTAGGATTTGGAATGCACTGCCTGAAGGGGTGGTGGATACAGATTCAACAATAATCTTCAAATGGAATTGGAGAAATACTTGAAGGAGAAAAAAGATTGCTGGGATATGAAGAAAGTAGGGGGAGTTGGACGAACTTGATTGGTCTTCTAACGAGTGTCGTAGACTCCATGGGCTGAATGGCTTCCTTCTGTTTTATAGTATTGTATGATTCTATGACAATGGCCAATCAGCGGCACTGCAACTCATTTAACCCATATAAGGACATGCTTCCATTTTGTCCCTCCTTGACTCTTTTAAGTGGGAACAAATTAAAAGACATTGCAGTAGGTCAGTTCAGGATTAAAGCATCAAAATCCAACCAATATTGTAACAAGCTGCTAGGAATGGGTTTAGACCATCGAACCTTGAAGAATATTAGGCATTGAGCATATTTTAATATAACTCTAATTACTGCTGTGTCATGTTTCTTCATCAGTAATTGACAGCAGGGTGAAGGGGTGGCAGGAGAAAAAGCAAAATGTTTTAACCTTTCCAATCACGTCTAATTTATTTCTCTGCTAAATGTGAATTTTATTCCTTTTCGTGATTCAGATCCGCAGGTGGATGTCAGAGTAACTTTCCAAATGTTTTCACGGCTCCAGTTGCACTCTTGCCTTGGAAGAGGTGCAAGAGGAAGTGATTATTTCTATGCTGAGAGACTCCTGCTTTCGTTGGCATGCCAGAAAGGTTTGTTGATTGGCTGAGTTTTAGGATCTTTGGCTTCAAGATCACAGATATGGCAAATGGTACTTGCAAGGCAGTTCAGTTATAAGAAGAGGCTGGAAAAGCTGGGACTGTGCTCATTAGATTAGAAGAGGTTAAACGGTAACCTAATAGAGGTTTTCAAGATGATGAGGGGTTTTGATAAGAGTTTTTTTAGAACATTAGAACATTACAGCGCAGTACAGGCCCTTCGGCCCTCGATGTTGCGCCGACCTGTGAAACCATCTGACCTACACTATTCCATTTTCATCCATATGTCTATCCAATGACCACTTAAATGCCCTTAAAGTTGGCGAGTCTACTACTGTTGCAGGCAGGGCGTTCCACGCCCCTACTACTCTCTGAGTAAAGAAGCTACCTCTCACATCTGTCCTATATCTATCACCCCTCAACTTAAAGCTATGTCCCCTCGTGTTTGCCATCACCATCCGAGGAAAAAGACTCTCACTATCCACCCGATCTAACCCTCTGATTATCTTATATGTCTCTATTAAGTCACCTCTCCTCCTCCTCTATAGACCCCCCCAATAGCAACAGAGACACGGAGGAACAGATTGGGAGGCATATTTTGGAAAGGTGCGGAAGTAACAGGGTTGTTGTCATGGGTGACTTCAACTTCCCTAATATTGATTGGAACCTCCTTAGTGCAAATAGTTTGGATGGAGCAGATTTTGTCAGGTGTGTCCAGGAAGGTTTCCTGACTCAATATGTAGATAGGCCGACTAGATGGGAGGCTATGTTGGATTTGGTGCTTGGCAACGAACCAGGCCAGGTGGCAGATCTCTCGGTGGGAGAGCATTTCGGTGACAGTGATCACAATTCCCTGACCTTTACTATAGTCATGGAGAGGGATAGGAGCAGACGGGATGGGAAAATATTTAATTGGGGGAGGGGGAATTACAATGCTATTAGGCAGGAACTGGGGAGCTTAAATTGGGAACAGATGTTCTCAGGGAAATGCACGACAGAAATGTGGAGGTTGTTTAGGGAGCACTTGCTGCAACAGCTGGATAGGTTTGTCCCAATGAGGCAAGGAAGGGATGAAAGGGTGAAGGAACCTTGGATGACAAGAGATGTGGAACAGCTAGTCAAGAGGAAGAAGGAAGCTAACTTAAGGTTGAGGAAGCAAGGATCAGCCAGGGCTCCAGAGGGTTACAAGGTAGCCAGGAAGGAACTGAAGAATGGACTTAGGAGAGCTAGAAGGGGACATGAAAAAGTCTTGGCGAGTAGGATTAAGGAAAATCCCAAGGCGTTCTACACTTATGTGAGGAACAAGAGGATGGCCAGAGTGAGGGTAGGGCCGATCAGGGATAGTGGAGGGAACTTGTGCCTGGAGTCGGAGGAGGTAGGGGAGGTCCTTAATGAATACTTTGCTTCAGTATTCACTAGTGAGAGGGACCTTGTCGTTTGTGAGGACAGCGTGAAACAGGCTGATATGCTCGAACAGGTTGATGTTAAGAAGGAGGATGTGCTGGAATTTTGAAAGACATGAGGATAGATAAGTCCCCAGGGCCAGATGGGATATACCCAAGGTTATTACGGGAAGCGAGGGAAGAGATTGCCGCGCCTTTGGTGATGATCTTTGCGTCCTCACTGTCCACTGGAATAGTACCAGATGATTGGACGGTGACAAATGTTATTCCCTTGTTCAAGAAAGGGAATAGGGATAACCCTGGGAATTGCAGACCAGTCAGTCTTACGTTGGTGGTGGGCAAATTATTGGAGAGGATTCTGAGAGACAGGATTTATGATTATTTGGAAAAGCATAGTTTGATTAGAGATAGTCAGCATGGCTTTGTGAGGGGCAGGTCATGCCTCACAAGCCTTATTGAATTCTTTGAGGATGTGACAAAACACATTGATGAAGGAAGAGCAGTGGATGTGGTGTATATGGATTTTAGCAAGGCGTTTGATAAGGTTCCCCATGGTAGGCTCATTCAGAAAGTAAGGAGGCATGGGATACAGGGAAATTTGGCTGTCTGGATACAGAATTGGCTGGGCCATAGAAGACAGAGGGTGGTAATAGATGGAAAGTATTCAGCCTGGAGCTCGGTGACCAGTGGTGTTCCGCAGGGATCTGTTCTGGGACCTCTGCTCTTTCTGATTTTTATAAATGACTTGGATGAGGAAGTGGAAGGCTGGGTTAGTAAGTTTGCCGACGACACAAAGGTTGCTGGAGTTGTGGATAGTGTGGAGAGCTGTTGTAGGTTGCAACAGGACATTGACAGGATGCAGAGCTGGGCTGAGAAGTGGCAGATGGAGTTCAACCTGGAAAAGTGTGAAGTGATTCATTTTGGAAGGTCGAATTTGAATGCAGAATTCAGGCTTAAAGATAGGATTCTTGGCAGTGTGGAGGAACAGAGGGATCTTGGGGTCCATGTCCATAGATCCCTCAAAGTTGCCACCCAAGTTGATAGGGTTGTTAAGAAGGCGTATGGGGTGTTGGCTTTCATTAACAGGGGGATTGAGTTTAAGAGCCGCGAGGTTATGCTGCAGCTCTATAAAGCCCTGGTTAGACCACACTTGGAATATTGTGTTCAGTTCTGGTCGCCTCATTATAGGAAGGATGTGGAAGCTTTAGAGAGGGTGCAGAGGAGATTTACAAGGATGCTGCCTGGACTGGAGGGCATGTCCTACGAAGAAAGGTTGAGGGAGCTAGGGCTTTTCTCATTGGAGCGAAGAAGGATGAGAGGTGACTTGATAGAGGGGTACAAGATGATGAGAGGCATAGAAAGAGTGGATACCCAGAGACTTTTTCCCAGGGCGGAAAGGGCTATCACCAGGGGGCATAATTTTAAGGTGATTGGAGGAAGGTTTCGGGGAGATGTCAGAGATAGGTTCTTTACACAGAGGGTGGTGGGTGCGTGGAATGCACTGCCAGCGGTGGTAGTAGAAGCAGATACATTAGGGACATTTAAGCGACTCTTGAATAGGTACATGGATGATAGTAGAATGAAGGGTATGTAGGTAATTTGATCTTCGAGTAGGTTAAAGGGTCGGCACAACATCGTGGGCCTAAGGGCCTGTACTGTGCTGTTCTATGTTCTATGTTCTAAACCTCTCCGCTCTCTCCACCTTGCTTTCTACCTTTTAAGACACTCCTTAAAAGGTACTTCTTTTGACCAAGCTTTTGATCGTCTGCCCTAATATCTCGTTATGTGGCTCAGTGTCATATTTTATTTTTGCCTCTGAAGCACCTTGGAAGGTGCTAAATAAATCCAAGCTGTTGTTGTTGGTTTGTCACCACTCCTGGGGGGGAATCATATGCTTCTCCCGCATAGGATTTGGAGGTGGGGAGAGCTTATAATCGGGTATGATGGTGGCTGGGGAGAACCCCACTACCTTTCCCCCTCCACTAACATGGAAGTGTTTAAAAACTAAAGGGGGCTGTGTACCTTTAAGGCAGAGAGAAGTTTTTAGATTCTCTGGACACAGTGTGCCAGCAGCAAGCCTGTTTCCTAGACAACAGCAGGTGAGAGGGGGTCCACCTGCTGTATTGTATCAGTTGACTGTGGGTAAAGACTGGCTAGAACGAGTTTGATCTGGAGACCAGTGAAGCGTGCTCCCCGAAACAAGGATCTCTCTCTTAGCAGAAAAATCTACATTGATCTATTGGCTATGTACTGCCTAAGGAGGGAAAAAAAAACCTGGAAAGGAAATCTTTGTATTGTTGGAGGTAGCATATTCCTTTTTACTTCCAATCTTTAAGAAGTCTTCGCCTCAAGAGTGGCTTTCTGTTGCCTTTTTGTGTTCCTGCGACTTCTGGAATTCTCAGTATAGTTTCTACTAATAGACTGCCAATTTAAAAATCTAAATAGACCTATTGCAATACTCCTTGTTGAAAGAACAGTGTGACGCCTGCTGCAACCAAAGTGCTTTGAATGCCTAGTCATCAAATACTGTTCATCAAATTCGCCTGGAGACTTCGAATGGCATCTGACTGTTCAGCTCTGGGACACCTCACCAAACCGGGAACGTAGCCCACAAAGACTTACAACCCAGATACTTATTTATTCCTAAGAAACAGCTCTAATTTAAATCATAATTTTTAAAACTGGTGAACCATTAGTTTTTGAATGTGTGTGTGTGTCTGAAGGTTCGGAGAAATAAGCAGTTATAAAGTCTTTGATACATTGGTTTATCTCAATAGTGTTTAAGATTTAGTTTATTAATGAATAGTTAATTTGTTTTTTAAATATACCTGGTTTGGTCTGTTTTATTTTGGGAGGGTTAATAAAGTGTTTAATTTGGCTAATTTCCGGTAGGTGGAAAAACTTTAATATGCTATGATCTGTGGAGTAATGGGACTCAATTGACGGTGCATTACTCCTGCCTCGGTCATAACATCACCCAAATGAAGTCCGGGGCAGGAAGGCCTTTGAACCGCCAATCAATGCCCAATTAAGGGCCTCATCCTGGCGCTGCCAGTCGCTGCAGCGGGGTGTGCCTCGTTAAAAAGCACTTAGTGCCTAATCGAGGGCCTTGGCATTGGGAAGGGGGAGGGCCTGCTGAGCGCCACCCCCCTGCCCTTGCTGCCAAACCCCATCCCCTGCAACTCTCACCCCGTGAATCCCCTCCCGCCTTGACCTACCTGTGGCCTAGTTCCAGCACCTCTGGTGAGTCCAGTATCTGTAGCAACCACCACCTCTGTGGTGGCGCTGGTCAGTTAAAGAGCTACCAGCCTCTGATTGGCTGGCAGCTCTCAGCAGGCAGAATTTCCGTCGCCGGGGTCCTTAATCCAGGGGAAGGTCCACCGCTGTCCACGTAAGTGTCTAAATTGGCACGTTATCTGGCGAGGTTTCCTCAGAGGAGGCAATGCGGATTTCTCACCGGTGCTTTAGCCGATGGTTGAGACCCCTGTCGCCCAAATAAAATGCCAGCCCTGGACTCCCCAAACAGCAGAAATAATTTCTGTCAATCTGCCCCATCAGCTGCCCTTAATATCTTGATCAAATCATCCCTTAATTTTCTAAATTCCATGGAATACAACCCTAGTTTGTCTAATCTTTCCCTTTAATTTAAGCCTTGGAATCGAGGCATGATTCTGGTAAATCAGTGCATCACTCCCTCCAAGGTGAAGGTGTGGTGCCCAGAATTGCTCACAATACTCCAGGGTCTAACCAGTGCTTTGTGTAGCTACGCTCCCAGTATTTATGTCCTCAGCAACTTGTCCCAGCTGGAAAGCTTTCTGTCCCCTTGGGAGAAGAGGAACTCCCTCCTCCTGTCTATCACCTGGAACAGGGGCTCCAAAGTAGTATTTGAGAACCTGAGGGCCATTTCTTTGTTTAGATGCCTTTCTTACCTGTCTGGAGCCAGGGTCCACCTCCCCTTTAAGAGATGCTGCATATCTTTCAGTTCAACTTCCCAACACTGCCCTCACCCTCCCCTATTCTCCACATAATGTCGCACAGGCAATGAATAGCGCAGGTAGTGCCGTATGCATGCCTGAGTCATGATAATGAGTTGACCGCATCAATTTAATGTAGCCACATTAACAGCTGCATGCAGTGTGGTGCATCCAGCCCTCATGCAGTACAGACCTTCACCCCCCGTGAAGTGCACATTTCCTCCCCCACCACCACCGCACCCCCCCGCCCCCCCCCCCCCCCCCCCCCCCCCCAATCTGGTGCACCCCCAGTTCCCTGCTCCCGTGCAATGCATGCTTCATCCCGGCTTCCTGTGTCGCCCCTGTGCAGTGCATGCCCTACACCTTGTGCTACTCCTATGCAGTGCATGCCCCATCCCCTCATGCACACAGACTCCACCCGGTGTTCTACCCCATGCAGTGTGCACCCACACCACCTGCAGTGAAACCCCCAAGCCCTGACACCCCACCAATCTCTGTGACCCCTGCAGCCTCCAGCCCCCACCATGCTCTGACACAATCAAAAAGGCCATCATTTCATACTGACTGGAACTATTGTTCACAGATCTTGTAAAATTGTTGTTTTAACAACACCAACTTGCATTTATGTAGTGCCTCTACATTGTGGTTTCCCACAGTTCCTTATGAAACATACCGAACTATGAAAATGATTTGAGCTGCATTACATTTGTGAGGGCGTATTTAAACAAGCTACTGTATAGGTTGCGAAATGGAGCCTAACTTTTTTTTTTAAATGTTGAATTCACTGGCAAATTTACCATGATCTTGCAGCAGCAGTTTCATCAGCAAATATATAGATTATCATTTTAGTTTTGCTGAAAAAAATATATAGAGGCTCGTGTGGAAATACATGGAGAGATCTCTTTACAAACTGGCAGACTTGATAGTATCAGATCAGGTCAACAAACGTTAATAAGATAATAAGAAATAGGAACTGGAATAGGCCATTCAGCCCCTTGAGGCTGCTGCACCATTCAATAAGATCAGGATTGATCTGATTGTGGCCTTAAATCCACTTTCTTGTCTGCCCCCCATAATGTTTGACTCCCTTTTAAATCAAAAATCTGTCTAACACAGCCTTGAATATATGCAATGACCCAGCCTCCACTGCTCTCCAGGGAAGAGAATTCCAAAGATTAATGACCGTCTGGGAGAAGAAATTCCTGTTCATCCCTATCTTTAAAGGGAGCCCCCTTATTTTGAAACTGTACCTCCTAGTTCTAGATTCCCCCATGAGGGGCAAATACCCTCTCAGCATCTACCCTGTCAAACCCCCTCAGAATCATATGTTTCAATAAAATCACCTCGCATTCTTTTCAACTCCAACGAATATAAGCACAACCTTCTCAACCTTTCCTCGTAAAACAACCCCTTAATCCCAGGAATCAGCCTAATGAACCTTCTCTGAACTGCTTCCAATGCAAGTATATCCATCCTTAAGTAAGAAGACCAAAACTGTACTCAGTACTCTAGGTGTGGTCTCACTGATGCCCTGTACAGTTGTAGAAAGACTTCCCCACTTTTATACTCAATCTCCCTTGCAATAACTGTCAACTTGCTATTTGCCTTCCTAATTACATGCTGTACCTGCATGTTAACCTTTTCTAACTCCCAGATCCCTCTGTACTGCAGCAATCTGCAGTCTCTCTCCATATAAATAATGTTCTGCTTTTCTATTATTCCAGCCAAAGTGGACAACCTTGCATTTTCCCACATTATACTCCATCTGCCAAATTGTTGCCCATTCCCATAACCTATCTACATCTCTTTGTTCTCACAACTTGCTTTCCTACCTATCTTTTGTATCATCTGGCTATAATACACTCAGTCCCTTCAGCCAAGTCATTAAGGTAGATTGTGAATGGTTGACGCCCCAGCACTGATCCATATGGCACTACACTAGTTAGAGTTAGCCAACCTGTAAATGCTCCATATTTCCCAACTCTTGGTTTCCTGCTAGTTAGCCAATCCTCTAACCATGCTAATATGTTACTCCCAACACCATGCACCACTGACCATCTCCAGGCGCTTACCCATTGTATGGCACCTTATCAAGTGCCTTTATGAAATCCAAATACACTACATCTACTGGTTCCCCTTTATTCATCCTGCTTGTTACATCCTCAAAGAACTCTAACAAATTTGTCAAACACAATTTCCCTTTCATAAAACCATGTTGACTCTGCCTGATTGCATTATGATTTTCTAAATGTCCTGCTCTTCTTCTTTGGCCTCCTTATCTCGAGAGACAATGGGTAAGTGCCTGGAGGTGGTCAGTGGTGTGTGGAGCAGCACCTGGAGTGGCTATAAAGGCCAATTCTAGAGTGACAGGCTCTTCCACAGGTGCTGCAGAAAAATTTGTTTGTCGGGGCTGTTACACAGTTAGCTCTCCCCTTGCGCTTCTGTCTTTTTTCCTGCCAACTGCCAAGTCTCTTCGACTCGCCACACTTTAGCCCCGCCTTTATGGCTGCCCGCCAGCTCTGGCGAACACTGGCAACTGACTCCCACGACTTGTGATCAATGTCACAGGACTTCATGTCGCGTTTGCAGACGTCTTTAAAGCGGAGATATGGACGGCCGGTGGGTCTGATACCAGTGGTGAGCTCGCTGTACAATGTGTCTTTGGGGATCCTGCCATCTTCCATGCGGCTCACATGGCCAAATGTCCTGCCACTACTTCCTTAATAAGGGATTTTAACATTTTTCCAGTGACAGATTTTAAGTTAACTGGCCTATAGTTTTCTGCTTTCTGTCTCCCTGTTTTCTTGAATAGAGGTGTTACATTTGCAATTTGCCAATCCCCTGGGACCTTTCCAGAATCTAGGGAATTTTAGAAGATTACAACCAATGCATCTATTATCTCTGCAGCCACTTTTTTAGTAACACTGGGATGCAGGTCATCAGACCCAGGGGATTTGCTAGCCTTTAGTCCCACTAGTTTTCCGAGTAGTTTTTTCTCTAGTGATGGTGATTGTTTTAAGTTCCTCTCTCCCTTTTGACTCTTGATTTTCTACTATTCTTGGATGATTTTTGTGTCTCCTACTGAGAAGACAGATACAAAATACTTGTTTAAAATCTCTGCCATTTCCTTGTTTCACATTATTGATTCCCCTGTCTCATCCTCAAAGAGACCAATGCTTATTTCAGCTACTTTCTTCCTTTTTATATATTTGTAGAAGCTTTTACTGTCTGTTTTTATATTTCTTGCTAATTTACACTCATACTCTAATTTTTCCCTCTTTTTTACTTTTTAGTCATCCTCTCCTAGTTTCTATTTTCCCCCCAATCTTCTGGCCTGCAGTAATCTTTGCAGAATTGTACACCTTTTTCTTGGTTATGCTCAAAGGAAGGAGCAATGATGAAAAATAAAATGAACTAGAGGAATTATGAAAAAAAAGTCAACTGAATTGAGCTACAATTCCATGGACACATTTAGGCTACAGACAAGATGGAGGAAAGGTCAGGTGACCCCTACTGTACTGTCAATAAACAAGCATGTCTGCAAAGACAAAACTCATTAACTGTGTCTGAATTAGCTTTGGGGAAAACTCATTGAAATGGAAAGAAGCCAATTTCATGTTAATGATTCCTACCTACAGGAATGGGACTAACAAAGGCTCTATAGGAAGACTGATTCCACAGCCCAAACCAAGATGAATAGGTGTGAAGTAGCACCATTGTAACAGAATGGTCCCCATCCAGATGCCAACAGATAGCAATGGTTTCCATACCCTGGACGATTGTGTAGTCACACCAGGGGAGATTGTCCTCTGTTACCTGACAGACACTCAAATATGATGGATTTTTACCTTAAAAGGTAGCTCTCTGGAGAGAGAGGGAAGATCGACCAAAGATCACAGAAAGTCAGTTCCAGCCAGAGGTACAGTCCAGCTAAGCAGAAGAACTCTGCTGAATAACAACTTGAACAACCACTGCAGCAGAGAAATTGCAAGGTGACTTTGAGACTCTCCATCTGTGAAAGTAAACCAGATTCATCCCACCATCTTTGTGCTGAGTTTTAACCACAAAAGACTGCAACACTTCAGCCACTCCAAGGCAAGGAGCATTCAGGCCTGCAACACTTCTAAAATTTGCCTCCCAAAAGAAACTCTGAAGGTTTTTTTAAGCAACAGATTAGTGTACAGTAATTTGGACATTAATTGCATCCTACTCTTTTCTCTCTATCTATAGATTCTTGTGGGTGCATGTGTGTGGGTGCGGTTATGATCATTTTGGGAATTGTTTAAAAATAAACAGGTTTTTTTTTAACCTATGAGAAAACCTGTTGTTTGTTTATTTGACCCTAAAAACAGTCAGGGAATAACACACCACTTTTTAACAAACATTATCTGCGGTCAGTTGAGAGGTGAAAAGTGGAAGCTTACCACCTGTCTGTAATACTTTTCATTTGATGCCATCCTTAACTTCCTTAGTTAGCCGCGATGGTGCACTTCTGATAGAGTCTTTCTCAACGCAATACATCTTTGTTGAGAGTAATGAAATATCTCCTTAAATGTCTGCCACTACTTCTCTACTGTCTTACCTTTTAACTTATTTTCCCAGTCCACTTTAGCCAACTCTGTCTTCATATCCTTGTAATTGCCGTTATTTAAATTGAAGACACTCATTTCAGACCCAAATTTCTCTCCCTCAATGTGAAATTCATCATGTTATGATTACTCTTGCCTAGAGGATCCTTTACCATGAGGTTATTTATTAATCCTGTCTCATTACACATTACCAGGTCTAAAATAGCCTGCTCCTGGGTTGGTTCTGCTGCAAATGCTGGGTAACATTCACACCATTGAAAGGCCATATTGGTGATAGAAATATCATGTTATATGATCAGATTGTGATTGGAGTCAGAGATCAAGGCATAAAATTAATAATAAATTGATACAGTATCCAAATGCTCAGCGACAGCCCCACCATTGATTGTAGCTTGATTGTAACTGTAACCTTTTAACTAAAATACGATTTTTTAAAATTGTGCTGACTAATAAGTATCTATTATAAGTTAATGTAGGCCCAAAGAGGCTGTACGGCCTACTCCTGCTCCTATTTCTTATAATTGAGATGGCCATCTTGGATTGTATTCAATTGTCTACCATTTGGAAAGGAAGCAAGAATCTGGCAGTAGAACAATTTACTTACCTCCAGGCAAATTTGGCTTCACCTAATACACATTTCTTCATCTACCTCATGTTCTTTTTTACTCCTAACCATCTTAGTGGTGTCCTGAGCCATAGGCCTCAGGCCTTCATCTAGTTTAGTCAGCAATAACAACAAAAACACAGTAGAGGGCACTCTTCTTGGATGTTCAGCGAATGTGCTAATCAGCAGTGACTATGCACGCTCCTAATGGGATGCGATATTTCCATTGCATCGGTACTGCAGATGCACAGTCGTGCCTGGTTAAGTTGCAGACCGTATCCTGAACTGATCGGGATTCAAATGTTGCATTTTTAATGCCTCGTCATAACCCTTGAAAAACTGTTGCCCCACTTTAAAGGCAATGTCTTGAATATATGCAAATTTCATGTGAATTGTGAGTAAAAAGCATAGGAAAGTCTAGCATTTTCATGCCTTTGCTGCCCCCACCGCTCCCCAGCTTACCTATTCAGCTGTTTAAAAATGCACACATAATACGAAAGGAAGAAAACGTTAGGGACTTAATAAATGTTGTTTCAGACACTGGAAATATATTTAAATGCACTTCATCATCGCAATAGGTGACTGGTTTATTTATATACCTTTGATACAGATAGATGTGTGTGCATGTATATATACATAAAACGTAAAATAATTGAAAGCATTTCTGCTGCAACCCTGTTCTTGCTCACAATTTGTATGTCATTTATATGCGAGACCTGAAGGCTGAGGAAAGTTTGTAACAGTACACTTTGATTTTGCGGATTCAGGGTTAGCTACTCACGAGTGCTGACAGCTCATTATAAAACGCGAAGAACCCCACAAGGCAAACAATCTCAGAAAACATTTGTGTTTCCTCTGATGGGGATGTTTCATTATGAATTTATCTTTCTTTGCTGTCAGGGAGAAATCTTTACCTTGCGTATTTTACTGTTAAAATAGTTGAATCGCCTTGTGTGATGAAATCATAATTGTGCGACGGTTAATTTTTCTTTTATTCAGGTCAGTTACCTTGTCGTATTACTATAACTTATTAATGGGCTACGAAAGAATCAAAGGCCACTTCCTATCGCTCGCTATGTCTCTTGTTCTTGGTCTTTTTCTCTCAAATTTGATTTTCTTTCTGTCTTTAGGCTGTGTGGAAATTCTTCGAAGATGTGTGCAGTTATTGACTTCAATCTTCTTCACCTTAATGCTTGTCTCAATGAAACTGCTGCATTAAGGTGTCTATTTAATAATCTGCCTACATTCAATTAGTGTTCCATTGCACTGCGTTACTGTTGCCATGTGAGAGACTTGTTAAAAGACCATCTGAATCCATAGGTTTCACAGAGGCCCCAGCATGAAACAAAGGAATACCAAAAGCACCACGTCGGAAAAACATTGCTGAAGAATTTTCCCACTGTGACAATGACAAGGATAAGTGGAAATGCAATTCATTGTGCAGATTTCAATGGCAACAAAAATATAGCACATTTAATGTAGTAAAATATTCCAAGGCGCTTAACGGGGACATTGTCAAACAAAATTCAACACCAAACCAGAGAAGGAAATTTTGAAACAGGTGACTCAAAGCTTGGTCAAAGAAATAGATTTTAAAGAGCGTCTTATAGGAGGAGTGAGAGTTCTCGGGTCAGTATACCAGGGCTTATGCCCTTGGCAGTTGAAGGTACAGCTGCCAATGGTGAAGCCATTAAAATCGGGGATATGCAAGAGGCAACAATTGGTGGAGAATAGAGACCTTGCAGGGTTGTAGGGCTGGAGGAGGTTTTCGAGATAGGGAGGACAAAAATAAGGATAAGAATTTTAAAATCAAAGCACTGCCAGTCCGGGAGCCAACGTAGGTCAACGAGCCTAGGAGTGATGACAGTGCCTGCAGCCATCTAGGCCTGATCTGGAATTACCCCTCCCCCAAAACCTCTGCACATTTTTGCCTCTACACCTGCCTCTCCTCTTTTAAAACTCTGCTGAAAACTTACCTCTTTGACTAAATATTTGGTTACCTGTCCTCATGTCTCTTTCTTTGCCTCAGTGTCAAGTTTTATCTGATAATGTTCCTGCGAAGCACCTGGATATGTTTTACCACATTAAAGGTGTTATGTGCCTGAAGCTATTGTTTTTCTGGACTCACTTCCTGTCTTTTAACTTCTAAACCACAAAAGACATCTTCCAATCTTTATTTCGAAAACCCAGAATCAACCTCTGCATTGAGTTTTAGTGCAATTACTGGATTAGAGTTCAGTCACATGTAGCAGACACTTTTTAACATTGATGAAGAGTCTCCTCACATTTCAACCAGCCCACTAAGTAAAATAAAAGCAAGTTAAAAGAAAGACTTGCATTTATACAGCACTTTTCACAATCTCAGGACATCCCAAAGTGCTTTATAACGAATTAAGTTCTTTTGAAGTGTAGTCACTGTTGTGATGTAGCAAACACAGCAGACAATGTACACAAGCTCCCACAAATGAGACAATAGCTGGGACTTTACCCGTGTTGGACGGGAGCCATCCACCTGAAAAGTCGGTGACGATCCTGCTTCTGCCTGGCCTGGGAATGCGACCGCATTTTGCGGGTCCCCAGCCTTTAAGTGTTCTAAGGCAGGACTTTCACCCGCTTGAGGCAGGATGTCCCACCTAATAGAGCTGCCGGCCAATCAGGGAGCGGTTAGCACTGCTGGGATTGCTGCCCAGCTGCAAGACGAAGATGTCAGGAACCAAGGTAAGTTTTTGTTGCCTTGCCGGAGGTCAGGCCCCGGTGAGGCAAGTCAACTGGGAGGACGGAGGGAGTGTTGGGTGTTGGGGGTCATTGGGGTAGAGGGGGCGGCCCTCCGTTGGGCACAGGGTGCCCGATCATGAGGACCCACCCTCAACCCCCCCCACCCCCAGGCCAGATGGCCGTTGAGTGACCACTTAAGAGCCTTGATTGCCCTGGGATAGGCAGGCCGTTTTTCGCCACCGCCGCCCTGCATAAAGTGGCAGCAGAGGCGGGAGCAGGCCGGGAAGGGCCCCTCGAGCCTCCACTCGATTATACCCCCCCCCCACCCCCGGCCACCTTCCCGCTCTTTGGGGTGGGCGTAAAATTCTGGCTAATGATGGATAATGTTTCAGAGATGTTGCTTGAGGAATAAATGTTGGCCAGGACACAGGGGAGAATTCCCTGCACTTCTTTGAAATAACAGCACAGGATGCTTTGCAAGCACTTGAGAGGAGTAGTGATGGCCTCGGTTTAACATCTCACCCAAAAGACTGCACCTCCGACAAGGAAGCACTCCCTTAAGTACTACACTGAAGGGTCAATTTAGATTTGGTGCTCAAGTCTATGCAGTGGAATTTGAACCCACAACCAGCTGACTCAGGGGAGTAAGTGCTATTCAGTGATCTGTAGCATATATGGAACTTCTGAGTGGAAAATATACAGCAGCATATAGATATGGGAATCATGAGTACACAATGAATGAGTACATGTTGGTAAAAGTGGAAAATGAAAGTCTTGCATTTGATTACTTACTCCTTCACTGAAAGTACTGAAATATGGGGCTGTTCTTAACAAGACTAATCATGTAGTAGGAAGCATCCCTGGCGTCCTGGAAGGAGCTCACAGGTCTGAATTGACTTTTTCTTCACAGAATGTGTTCTTATGTTCTTATGAAGTTAATTTTTAATGAAAATCTGCCTGATGTAAGTCCCATGGTAAAAGTTTCACTTTACTCAGCCTACAAAGTAAGTAATCTACAACAAATACAAACCTGATAGTTTTTCTGGTGAAAGAAGTTGTCGTTTTTTGCAATTGATGTCAGCCTCATGTATCCCATGCCAGTTATATCATGGGTTACATGTAGAGCTAGTTTTCCTCTACGATGCCAAACAATTTTTTTAAATTCTTTCATGGGATGTGGGTGTTGCTGGCTAGGCCAGCATTTGTTGCCCATCCCTAATTGCCCCTGAACTGAGTGGTTTGCTAGGCCATTCCAGAGGACAGTTAAGAGTCAAGCACATTGCTGGTGTCTGGCAGGACCCCACAGGGACAAATCAACATGGTTTGCCTTACATCATATTGCAGTGTGCTTCAACTGCTGTGTCCTCACTTAAATTAACAATCAGTTTACTTTCAGTGCACATTGACAACTGGATCTACATGTACCATGTTAACTGGTATCAGCGAAGTTGAACTGGTTCCAGTTTAAATCAGATAGAGAAAGCTACCTACAACTGGACAACTGACATGTCAATGGGTTTCCAGTTCCACTTGCCAGTTAACCCAATTCCTTCCAGTTTAGAGTCAGTCGAGACCAGTTACGACTATTTGAAATTCGAACTGGATTGAACTGCTTTTTCCTTCAGGTAAGGACAGCAGATTCTCTTCCCTAAAGGACATTAGTGAACCAGATGAATTTTTATGACAATCATTGATGATCTCATGGCATCGTTACTGAGACGAGCTTTCAATTCCATATGTTTTTCTTCCCAATCTTGCAACATTTCCATTCTTCCAGCTACCTTAGTCCAGGTCACAATTATGTATACCTTTGCTCCGGACCTATGACATATTATGTAGAAGTACCTTAAGTGTACAGTACAGAAAATGGCCATGCAGCTCATCTCGTCTATACTGGCATTTATGCTCCACCTGACACCTCCTATCCCTCTTCAACTAACTTTATCAGCATATCCTTTTATTCTTTCCTCCCTCAGGTGCTTTTCTAGCCTGCCCTTAAATATATCTCCAACAGGAATTGTTCTGTGACTGCATCAACAAACTTCATTTAGATTGAATGCAGCAGGCAGAATGAGAACTCATATTTCATTAATCTGTCTGAAATTCAAACCTTGATCTCAGAAGAAGTATTATAAACTAATGCATTGGCCAATCTGTTCAGTGTAGCGTTCCAGTTGAAACTTAGGACCTTGTAAATCTCCCATCATTAAGAAGAAGGATCATCTCAAGTTTTGCTTGTGTCTATGGAACCTCTATCACCAGAGATCCACTTGACCTTGGAAGTGAAAATAATTCCAGAAGCAAAGAACAGCAGCAATCATTGTTGTTATGCAGGGCAGTTAATTTGTACACGGCAAGATCCCACTAGCAGCAAAAAGAGAGAATGGCAAGGTAATCTCTTCTTGATGGAATTAGTTGAAGGAGATATGGTGTTGGTGGCAAGAACACCAAGCGTTTTCATTGATCTTCTCTAATTCATGCAATGGACCTCAATTTAACTTCTAATTTGACAGACAGCACCGTTGACAATGCAGCACTTTCTCAGCTACTGCACTGAAGGATTAACCTAGATGTAACACTTAATACTGTAGTGAACTTTGAACCCGTAATCTTCTGCATTAAAGGAATGAATGATACCAAATGACCTAGGCTAGCAGACAAGGAATACTCCATTGGAGAATGTGACTGGGTCTGGATGTGAAATAAAGATCACCTGTCAAATAAACAACTATTTGTTGCATCCTAAGTGAGTGATGTCAGGAAGCACTGCACATAAAGGATAATAGAAATCTAGAATTCTCTCCCCAAAATTCCATTGAGGTTAGATTAATTGAAAATTTCATAAGTGAGATTGACAGATTTTTACTGGCAAGCATATTAAGGGATATGATACCATAGATTAGCCATGATCTATTTGAATTGTGAAACAAGCTCAAGGGTTTGAGTATCCTATTCTTGTTCCTTAGGACCATAAGAGAGATGCAAGAAAGATTTCTCTGGATTGTGAAGTTGTATTTAAAACATGGATGGACTTGTACGTCATAGAGAATTGAGAGATATTGAGAAGGGAAATAGTTGATTTTTTTTTAAAAATGAGGCTTTTGGAAGCAACATCAACCATGAAGGAGAAGTGGGAGTTCCTTTTGAGACCAGAGATGATAAACTCACTTACTCCTAAACAAGCTCAAAAATAATAATTAAAGTGCTTAAAGGACTATCATGGTTAGCATAATCTAACAAAATGAAATGCTCTATGGTTGAAAACTTCAACAACTTTTCAAACAGACATTCCAAGCTTCATAAGAAATCAAAGTCTGGGTTTGCAAATTGGAGACTGTTAATAAGTTATATTTATTACTTTTTAAATTGGACTGTATTGAATTTTGCACATTACAAAGGCTGATTTTTAATTCCTTCAGTCAAATATTTGTGGAAATTGTGACATTTAAAAGAAATTGCAATTCCATTTCTAAAGATTGTCACCGTATAAATAAAAGTGATGGACAGGAGAAACTCCACTGGTCCATCTAGCCTGTCCCATATTTTCTTTCATTTTGCATAAAGCACTAACATAAATATCGACCACAGTTTTTCTATTTGTAGCCTAGTTTCCAGGGGATTCATACTCAGATTTCGTTTTCCATTTTGTTTGGTTTTCACATTCCTGCATGCTCCACCCTTTCCAATTCTTTCCCATCTTTTCCCAATGACAATTTTACTGGCACTGTTTCAGGGGGATTGGCTAGTTTCTCACACCTCAGTCCGGTGGTCATTCTTCAGTTTGAACCTAGAGCCATAGTGGCACTTGGGTTTTCAGCTGCAGGTGAGAAACCACAGCTTGATATCCATAAATGCTTATTCTTCAACAGAGGTCACAAACCTGGCTGCTTTATCCTCCTTCGTTAACCCAGGGGTCCTGATGCCAATTGTAGTGGCCTAGCTGCTGGCCTGCATGATGAGGAAAACTTGAATCTGACAAAATAAATATGGTTGCAAGGTAATCCTTTTATTGTGTTTGACCAAGGGCAGACACACACAATGGACTGAATTTTCAGGCCCTGCCAGGGGTGGGAACGAAGTCTGATGGGGCCCGAAAATACCGGCGCCGGCCATTTTTGGGAGGCATGTTCGGGGCCAACATAACTACCCACCCAACATGGCAGGTAGCCGATTGGGCTTGTTGAGGGCCTAATTAAAGCCAATTAAAGGAAGCCGAATGGCAATTTCCAGTTGGCCTCCAGTTTCCTGCACAGGCGGGGGCCAGTTTAGATGCCTGGAGGTGGGAGGGGCCTGGAGGCTCTCCCTGCCTACCTGGATGTGAGAGCAACCACAGGCTACCCTGTAGAGGGACTTCTGCCCCATCTCTCTGTAGTGTTTGATCGATCAGGGTTTGATTATATCTGTCTGTCCACTGACTGTGTTTGATTGCTTAAGCCTCCGGGTGGAGCTGCAGAGTGAAAGTGAAACTAGAGGCTTCCACAGAATGCTGGCTGCTCTCAAGACATGTACTGAAATCCTGTAAGAACTTTTATAGTTAATGTGTTGTAAATAAATGAGTTGGTTATTTAACACAAGTGTGATATCTGCATTGCTCTGAGTTAAATTAGATATTGCAAGATAAACCCAGTAACCCAGTGTAAACATAACACCCTCACCCCCACCACTGTGGTGGCCTGGCTGCTATATTTATTTTTTACTTAAGATTTAAAAACGTTGGAGAGAGGGTGCCTCCATGTTAAACTGCCCTCTCTATCACTTACCATCAATTACAGCCTTCTGCTCCTCTCAGGCTGGAAGGCCTCTGATTGATCCTCCAGCATTGAGAGCCCACCTGCCACCCTTAACTGGACGGAGAACCTGTCTGCATGTCAATTAAGGGGGTGCCCCCATGGAAATCCCAATGAGTGAATGTTACCCCCACAGGAGCGAGTTTGGGACCTGGAAACAGTATTGACTTCTGCTTTCCGCTCCCAGGGCGAAAATCCAGCTCAATGTTTTTAAGCAATATGTATACAGAGAAATAGACATAATTACCCTGTCTGTCCCTAGGTAGAGATGAAATCTTAGAAGATACTTTTTGATCCTGACTCTATTAAAATTGTTAAGGAAAGTTCAAGATTTTTGTAGGTGATTCCTCACAAATGGCGGCAGGTGAAAAAAATGGCAGCCCGCACATCTGGCCATGTGCCGCCATGCCACCGCAATCTAGCACATGGCGGCTCATCGACAAAAGCAGGGCAGACCCCCCCCCCCAGCCCCCACAATCATGAGGCGGGGGCAGGATCTGCAATGCCGTGAATGGTGTCTGCTGCCTCTGCGCAGGTGCTAGCGCTATTTTTAAAGGGCTGCCAGACCTGCACAGTTGAAACCCGCACCTCCCCCCCCCCCAACACACTGTAAATTGATTTCTAGTCTGTACTCCACCCCCAGCCTCCCGCCAATCCAAAGAAAAGAAATGGCCGCCCTGTTCTACCTCCCCCAAAAAAACACTTACATTTCATATCTGACCTTTCTGCCCCCACAACTGCACAAAGTGCAGAGGTCACCCCTTCCCCCCGACACTAGAGATGCACAGTTTGCCCCGTCCCACCCCCACTACTTCACTTAAAATCCTAATTTCCACCTTCCCCACCTCGGTGGTGTCAGCTTTCCTGAGACAGGAAAGTGAAGGTGCGTGAGTGCTGGCCGTTGCGTGGAAGATGACGGACAGCCGGCAAGATCGCAGTGATACTTTATTTAAAATATTTCAAATCGGGTCCCCTCACCAAACTGCAGGGGGGTCCGTCATGGAGCCTTTCTGCCGCTGGAAAGATCAGGCCCAGCAATCCCGGCACTGGGCTCCATGTCGGGCCGCTGCAAGTGCGTTCCTCCGGCCCCCTTCCCCCGCCACCAAGCCCAATATCGGGAGCTCAACAAAATCCAGTCCATAGTTCTTGTTGATTCAATATGGCATGACAAGTGTTATTGTGAACAAAATGCTCAAAGAGTTCCTGCAAATTTCCAGGTGGCCAATCTTTTACCACTGTCATGCTAGGCCCCCACCTGCCAAGAATGAGGCACATCAATTTTGTCATGAACATTGATTTTTACCTGTTGTTGAAGTGAGGAAGTGACTCATTATACAGATCAGCCGTGGCTGGAAAAAACGTTTACATGCTAACAGACGTCAAAGGTGTGGAAGCGCATTCCAGGGCCGGCTAAGGAGGATACAATCCACAAGGGCCAGGGCTGGTTAGACCAGCTGGTCAAATGACTACCTGGCTGTTCCAGGGTTTTTATTTGAACTGGCCACAGAGAGTTGGAAGTCAGAGTGTCTGTTTGCTCCTGGACTGATAAGATCTCTCCTGTCTGCTCCCATCTCTTTCTCACAAGCCTTTGAATCCACTGAAGACACATGAACGCCAAGAGAGAAAAGTCTCCCACAGAGAACAAGGTTTAAGAAGAATACTGGGCCCCAACAAAAAGCAAGTTCTACCAACAATCAAGGACTCTACATTGAGATCAAAGAACCATAACAATAACTCTTCAGATATTGCCTCAAACCTTTCCACTTTATTTTTCTTCTCCTTTCTGTCTCTATTTGCATGTGTGTATCACGTGTGCATGTTAGTGTGGGGCATGGCATGTATCCATAGGCATTGTTGGCCAGGGGCCGCAAGAAATAGAGAGTCTGTTACAAACTGTTGAACAGTTCATGAACTATAGTAACCTGGAGCTCAGACACTGGCCTGTGCTTTTAAAAACCAGTTTGAACTAATTAATTTATGTGACAAGACAAGGGAGAGATCACAGGAAAAGAGCCTTATTTGGACATGGTGTGATACCGGGGTCTTTGGGCCTGGGCCAATAAGGAGAAGATATGAACGAGGTGAGCAGGCTTAAACCAACCAGAAAGAGACAGCTCAGTTTTGAAGAGATAAGAAAGAGAATAAGTATAGAGATTCTCAGGCATAGAGCCACTCCGGAGACCAACCATCATGGAAGTGGAAGACCTTGCGTGAGCAACGCGGCAACGACGTAAAAGAGAGAGAGAACGGAACGCCTGACCAGCGTCAGCTCTCCCCTTTTTCGGGTATTATCCTTTGTTTTCTGTGACTAGGTCAGTGAAAGGTCAGAGGAACCTAGTGGGTGTGCTTATCAATTCTAGCTAACTTTGTTATTAACTGTATAACCCAGTTTGAGTTGCATACTTTTGTCTAACCAAGTGTATAAGCCTTATTCTTACATTGTACAACAACGGGAATAAAGTAAATTGATAGTTAAAGAAAGGACTGAATTTCCTCCTCTTTGGTCGAAGCCATTAACTGTAGCTGTGGATTAAGCTGGATGGTGGCTCTCCTGTCACCCCAATATCCTGAACACCCAGCCTGAGCCTGAATTAAAAGGACTTAGTCCCACGTGACGGCCAGGATCAAGTGGGTGAAGGGAATAAAGGGGCCAAGGGGGAGTTGACTCCACGCCACGGTTTACAGCGTTAACTGAATTAGAATTTAAGTTTAATAGATTTCTACTTTTCTTCTTTAAACTTAAGAAAGCCTGTTTGTGCTGGTTTCTTTGCCATATAATTGGAAAGCGGTGAACAAGGATTCACCAAGGAAGATCTAAAAACACGTTGTGTTTAAAATTATACCCTGTCACAGTAAGACCAGGTGAAGGCTGAAAGGGAACCCTAGACCTCTTTCTCACCGTCGTAACAATCATCTGGGATGTAACTAGTTATCCTGAGCTATTGTCCATTTTCTGATCTCATTCTATTTTGTTTCACAATATGGCGACAGATAGAAGTCAACAAGCACAAATCATACATCCTGTACTTTCAGCAGCACTGCCAACTAAATTGTACCCTGAGATATTAAACTGTAAAGTGTCCTGGGAATGAACAATCTGAACCATTTCACTATTTCTAGCTGTGAAACAAAACAAGAGCCATTTATAAGTAAAAAGAAAGAAAAAACCTTAAGCATATGTGATTAAAATCCTAACCCTACGTCTTTATGCAAATATGACTAAGATTAACACACTCAGCCAGGAGTGGAGGCTATTTCATTCAGATGCTATTGCATGGCTCCATTAGTTGAGTAATCTGTGTAAGGGACTCTGAGGGAGGAGCACAATTTCCTCCCTCTACAGGTAACATCTCAGGCTCTTCTCTGTAAGGTTATACAGGTGTCACAATGCATTGCACAAGAAGATTAATGGGTCGTTTGCTTGCTCTCCTCTTCCCACTGCCAGTAGATGGCTCTAAAGGTTGCAGTCACCCCTCCACTGCTGTAAACAAGTTGCCATTCTTCAGATTTGAGACTTGACCACGTGTCAAAAGGCAATTTGATGAAGTCAAGTCCAATCCTTTCCACCCATATGCACTGTCCAGCAGTGGTTTTATGGAACCCAGGTAGAACCTGGAGCACTCAACGTGCTACTCAGTTGTATCAAACTGCTTGCAGGGCTTCAAGAAGGCAGCCCACCAGCATCTTCTCGGGAAACTAGGCATGGGCAATGTTGGCCTTGCCAGTGATGCCCACACCTGATAATTAATTTTTTAAAAAACATATCGCGCCCTCCATTTCCAACTACCTGGTACCACATCATGAATGTTTTTGGCCCATATGGTTGCGTTATGCAATGAGCTATTGAGGGAACTTCCATCAGTCTCTATAGCTCAAGAAGAGTAAGTTCACAGCTGAGGACAGGACTGGATATATTTTTGGACACAGCCACATTATTCCAGGAATTACTTTTGAAGCACAGACACCGTTGTCGTGTAGGCAGACACAGCAGCCAATAGTCTACATCAAAGAGGCCTACAAACAAACAATGACATGTTAATCTCTTTTTTCTGATGTTGGTTGAGGGATCAATCTTCTCAAGGACACTATGAGAACTTCTTGTTCTTTAGAAAAAACAACATTTTTACTCGGAGAGTGGTGAAAATGCAGAACTCGCTACCACAGGATAGCTGCATTTCAGGGGAAGCTTGAAAAATACATGAGGGAGAAAGGAATAGAAACAGACATGCTGATAGGGTGAGATGCAGGCGGTTGGAAGAAAGCTCACTTGAAGCATAAATTTGGATGATTAATGATGAACCAAGCTCTGGTGAAAGGCCATCGAACTGAAACGTTGGCTGGAATTTTACCTACCATAATCGGGTCAGTTCAGAGGCGGTGAAATGGCATATGATGATGCTGGGTCTGGTCCCCAGCGTCATCACGCACAGACGCCATTTCACAACTCAGGAAGTCAGATGCGATCGAGTTGCCGCTCACCGTCCGACCACAAGTAATTTGAAGGTAATTAAAGTAGTTGAGAACCCAGTTGACTGCAAATTTACGTGGGACGTCGGATTTTACGGCTGTAAATCGGGTCACTGATCGTGTCAGGGACTCGGCAGCTTTAAAAGGACGGAAGGCAGGCAATCAGTGAGGTAAAGTTTTTGGTGTTGCTTGTCTGTGAGAGTTTTTGTGTGTTATATAAATTGTAGACATTTGTAGCTTGTGCAGACGGCTCCAACTTAGTCTGACTCACTCGGGACCTATCTGTTCTGAGTCAATGAGTGGAAGGAAGGGGGTTGTGTGTGCCTGTCCCGACAGCTGGAACTTAAGAGATTCTGTCATTGAATCTGGTAACCAGTCCAACAATGGGAATTGCACATTCTGGAGGCAGCTCTTCAGAGGAGGAGGACCATGCCCCAATCAGGGACAGCAGGACAGTTGGGCATGGGCATGCGCAAGCAGCTGGTCAACTGGCTCCCCGTTATGTGGGAGGGAGAGCAGGTAGCAGAGTCAGGCAAGAGCAAACAGGAGACGCACCGACCCAACAGGCAGGGTATACTGGCCGCGTTTGAACTAGCTGCACCTGTCGGAACACCAGTGCAGAAGAAGGCTGCGTCTGTCACATGAGACTGTGACATTTCTTTGGGAGATGCTGGCAGCGGATGTAGCCTCAAACTGCCCTGGTGGCCTTCCAATGCCAGTCGCTCTAAAGGTGACCGTCGTCCTTAATTTTTATGCGTGCGGCTCGTTCTAGGTTTTGACGGCAGACCTGTGCGAAGTCTCCTACGCAGCTACGCACCACTGCATAAAGATTGTGACTGATGTATTGTTCAGCCGTGCTAACAATTTCATTTGTTTCAAAATGGACAACACCAGCCAGGCTGAAAGAGCAAGAGGATTCAGCACAATAGCTGGGTTTCCAATGGTTCAGAGTGTGATAGACTGTACACATGTGGCAATTAGATCACCAACAGGTCATTGAGGGGCATTATTAACCGAAAAGGCTTCCATTCATTGAACGTTCAGCTTGTATGCGATCATCGCAAGAGAATCATGCAGGTTTGTGTGCGGTACCCAGGGAGTTGCGACGATGCATTCATTTTCAGAAACTCTCAGGTGCCTGCTCTTTTCAGTCCCCCGGACAGACTGGAAGGTTGGATACTTGACGACAGGGGTTATTCTTTGAAGACATGGCTGATGACACCTGTGAGATTCCCAAGGGGTCATGCTGAGGAACGCTTCAATGAGAGCCATGCAGCCACCAGAGTGACAATCGAACAAACGATTGGCCTGTTAAAGATGAGATTTAGGTGTCTGGACTGCTCAGGTGGATCACTGCAGTACCTGCTAGTGCGGGTCTCTAGGATTATTGTCGTTTTCTGCGCCTTGCATAACCTGGCGATGGAAAGGGGAAACGCCATTGAGGAGGTTCAAGGCAACCATGAGGCGTCATCAGATGAAGATGGAGTTTCTGACGAGAACGATGGACAACACTCACAGGATGGTAGGGGAGTGGAAGCAGAATGTCATCTGGAATTAAGAGCAAGGGAGACCCGGGATGCCCTAATAGGCAGGCGTTTCTTTGGAGAGGATCGCTCCATTGAAAGATTTCACATTGTTGCATGCACTGAGCCATTGTGGGATTGCGAGAGGGGAAAGACACGCACATCCAAGGGAAGAGATGATCAGATTAAAAACAACATCATGTCACGATGAACCCAACCCAAGTGTGTGACATCTTCATATATAACCACGTCAGCAGCACAACGATGTCTGATGCTACCTCATGGATGACATATGCAAAGTTACAAGTTCAAACCACAAATTTATTTACAGTGATGTAATGTGCAATTGAAATAAATAATTGGAAGGTAACCCAGTGAACTAGGAGTGATGTTACTGTGATTTCTAAAAACGTTTGCGGGTGCTCTTGCGTGTGGACGATCCCTCACCACCAGACTTACCAGAGGCAGGTGGCTGATCGGGCTGCCGCCCTGCTCTTGATGATGTTGGCAGACTTCCTCTGCCTGCTCGCGGCCCTGCAAAACGTGGCATATCAGGGTGCTCGTGAGAAATATCAGGAACACCCTCTGACGGTGGATCCTGTCGGATGGTTCCCCGAGCAGACCGCCAAAGTCATTTGGCGGAATGCCTCATCTCCAAAACTTTCAAACAAGCACCAAGATGTAGCTTGGCTGGTGGTGAGAAGAGCCCTCCCCGTCAGATCCTTCCTGCACGCTCGGAATCTAACCCCCTCTGCACAATGCCCCCGCGGTGGCTGTGGTGGGGAAGAGACGGTTGCCCACCTCCTTCTGGACTGTGTCTTTGCAAAGCAGGTGTGGAAAGAGATGCAGTGGGTTTTGTCGAGGTTCATCCCAAGCAGCTCTGTAACACAGGAGTCTGTGCTCTACAGGCTGTTCCCAGGGACGCACACCAAGATAAACATCAACTGCTGCTGGAGGACTATCAATTCGGTGAAAGACGCCCTTTGGTCTGCCCGAAACTTGCTGGTCTTCCAGCGCAAAGAGTTGTCCACGGCCGAATGCTGCAGACAGGCACATTCCAAGGTCCAGGACTACGTGCTGAGGGACGAACTAAAGCTTGGGGCAGATGCAGCAAAGTCTCAATGGGGAAAGACCACTGTGTAAGGTCCCCCCTCCAAGCTCAACTGACGGGCTGGATCCATGGAAAACCCCTCGAACTGTATTGGGAAATGTTTTGTTTGCTGTAAAATGTAAAAATGTATCTGGCATAATAAATAAAATGGAAGGGTTGTGAGGCAACTCATGATTGTATTGAAGGTAACTGATCTCCCTTGCATTGTTTGTATTTTATGACTTGGTGCTGTTTGAAATTGTTTGGTAATGTATTTTTTACAGATTTTTATGAATAAAGTATATTTTGGAAATTAAAAAAAACCCTCTAACATGCTGAGAGTTTGTGGTTGACAGATCATTAGTGGAGAAGCAAGGGGCTGCATGATGCATTAGGAGCGCCCTGAGAGGAGCTCCCTTGTGCTATTGGCTGCTGTCCCTGTGCCCTCCTGAGGCACGACTGGTCCTCAAAGCTGACCTCAGAGGGATGAGCAGCCTCGACCTGCTGCATGTGCATTTGAGTTTGTGCCCTGATGGCCTGGTCCGGGGAGGCTAGACACCCCCTGAGATCACGGATGGCTTCCAGTACTGGCCCCTCCACTGCAGCCACCAATCTGTCAATGGAGGATGCCAGATGGACAAATGCCTGAGAGCTTGCAGTTGACATGCCCTGGATGGAGGTTTCCAGGTATGTGCTATGCCTTGCAGCATCTCTGGCAACTCCGCCAGATGTCTATGTACCACATGTTTAGCCTGCAACATCTCCCGCTGAATGGATGTTCTCAGAGGTGTGTCATCAGCTTGTGTGTATGAGGCTTCGGCCGGTTCTGTGTCTGGTGGCTGCGCTAACACCCGTAAGTATCATAGTTTCCATGGAGACAGTAATCCCAACCATGGTGGAACTCTCTGCACTGGCGCTTGGTGAGGTGACGGTGCACCCTCAGAGGCGATCTCCCCATCCTCAGAGGTGGACTGTTGAGCCCCGGGGACCCTCCTGGCCGCTGATGTGTTTCACCTGCATTGAAAATCAGATTGATCAGTTTGATCAGCACCACAGATTGCAGCACATGTCCCTTACTGCAGTTTGGCCACATTGTGTGAATCAACTTTTATTAGCACACTTCAGCACATGAGACAATCACCACTTCAACTGCCCCCCACTCCTTATACCCTCCCACCACATTATGGGTCATTCACTCTGACAGCCAGGTCTGCCAACCTTGCCATCTGCCATGGCATGTCCTCATTCCTCCCCTGCCAGCCTCAAGGCATCCTCCTCCATACTGGTCAGGTATGTCTGATTGCCCTGGCCACCACCGGTCTGGGACCTCTCTCGGGCATTGTGTGCCCTCTTCTCCTATTAAAACAATCAGACCTAGTTTGGACATATGATTTGGTATCTCACACCCTCACCCATTGGGTTTGTTGTTGCATTTTACCGCTACTGCAATGCAGTGCCCAATTTGAACACATATGGATCACCATGCATCCCAGACCTGCCCATCTTGCATCCCAATACAATGTAGCAGGCAAGGACTGCTTATTTCTGGTTTCCACCTTGCATCTTTAGGACAGACAAACCCTTCCCTGACACATTCACAATGAGATTAATGAGGATTACCCCTTACTCGGGCAGAACGAAGCAGGTCATTGAGCCGCTTGCAGCACTGAAGCCCATGTCCTCCGTAGAACACAACGGCTGCTGACCGCCTCGGCAACCTCAGGCCAGGCCCTTGCCGTCACTTCTGCGGGCCTTCTTCAGCCATCGGCGTTGAATAATATGTCCCACCTCGCCTGCACTGCCTGGAGGAGAACCTGCAGAGATTCCTCTGAGAATCTGGGGGCTGTGGTGAACCTTCTCCCCTCCATCACTCTGGATTTCTTCTGCTGAATGAAATCTTTTCTCCTTTCCTGCCCCTGGACACTGTCAGTTTTCCTTAACTTCTTGACTTTACAGTCAGTTGGTCACCAGGGAAATTCACACAGTTACAGTCACAGCTCCTCCTCCGATGTTCTCTCCTGTATGGCTGCTCAATTGCAATGGTGTATGCCTTTTTAAAGGGCTTACATTATTCCCGCCCCCAAATCTACTGATTGAACCGCCTGCGCATGGCCTGTCAGATGCCGAATACGCCGAGGGGCCACTAATTGGCTGCCCCGCCCGTGATGCCGGTGGGCGGGCGGCGCGGAGTGGATTCGGGTTACTTGATCACTTCCGTGCCGTCCGCCCCGGAGTTGCTGGGAGCTGAAAAATTCCAGCCATTGACTTTGTTTCTCTCTCCACAGATGCTGCGAGACCTGGTGAGTATTTGCAACATTTTCTGCTTTTATTAGAAGCACAGATTAGCTTGACCAAATCGCCTATTTCTGTGCTGCAAACTCTATGTAATTCTTTGAACTTGATATCTGTACTCGGATCAGCTTGTGAAAAATGGAGTGTGAAATCCTTTTGCGAAATTTGAACCTTTTCGTCAATTGGTGTTCATATACTAGAATGGGCATTTTTCAGAGCAATTGTAAGCTTGCAATTACTGTGACTGATGTTACAAAGGCCACACTTGTATCAAATAACTTTCTCTGATATTTTTACTAATGTACTATTCCATTTATTTTAAACATGTTAAAAATCACAGAGCGAGAATATTGTGTTAAACTTCCTTATGATAACATTGTCAAAAGAGATTTAAATCCTTCAAACAATCTTCACAGCATTGTTAATCAATCAGAATGCTCGTACCTTAACTCACATGAAAGTCCCAGTGAATTAAGAGACAACTAGGTCATCCACTTACAATCATAGGGTTTCATATTTATTTGGGAACACTTTGAGAATTATAGTCCTCAAGAGAACCCATTTTTTTTAACTAATACTCTAAAGTTACTGAGCCCATTTTCTTTTGTTGCTGGGGTAGAGTGGTTTTTATTATAATTGTTTCTAGTTACATTTGTTTTGCTAAGGCCATAATGTAAACCACTCATAAAACCATTCTTACAATACTTGAAGGCACTCCCTTCCATTCTGAATCTCCATTCTACTGATGTAATGGCCTCTTATTGAAGCATAGGAAGCTGTTATTCTATCCATTGTATCTGTGTCATCTGAAAGAACTATCTAATTAGTCCCACTCCTTTAGTCTTTCCCCATGTTCCTGCACATTTCTCCTTTTCAAGTGTATATCTCTTTTGAAATTTACTATTGAATCTGCTTCCAGATCTGACCTTTCAGGCAGTGCATTCCAGATCATAACACATTGCTTTAAAAAAAATCTTATTTCTCCTCTGGATTTTTTTTGCCACTTATCTTAAATCTGTTGTCTCTGGTTACTGACCCCCGTGACACTGCCCCCCCACCCCTACACCCACAACCACGCCCCCGCCAACGCCCCCCACCACTGCTAGTGGAAGCAGTTTATCTTGAGTGAGTTAGGCTACTGGTATCTGTCGAGCCATACCCCCAAAATGAAGCAGTGAATCACAATTAACTTGACAGCACAAAATCTGGCCAATCAGCCCAACTGATATGTGCTGAAGTACATCCTCCACTTGAGCCTCCTCCCACCTTACTTCATTTCACTCTATCAACATATCAAAAATAATCAGTCCATTCAGGTGAGAATGGAAGAGATAACCCAAATCACATGATCACCAGACTAGGAAGTTAGACCTCCAGAAAGACATGTCCTGTTCTGTAGTCCTAATTCACTGTAGCTCAAGTGCCATTGTTTAAGAATGCATTTCAAGGCTGTAGTGAAGCCTGCAATGTATATTGGAAATGACATTTTTTTAAACCTTGCCACTATTTGAACATTTTGATGTATCAAAATGCAAAAGTTGTATTGTAGTGAAAATAGACTTGAAATAGACATTACAAAGGCAGCACTTGTAATTTTGGTCCACTGTGTATTTAACACCACAAGGACAAGTACTTAACCCAACGTTGATTGTACATAAAGCTTCCTCTTGGGTCTCTGTTACTTGATTCCTGCTTCAATATTCATTTCAATTGCCAATTGTGTAAGGCAGGATATATTGCTAATTGGCAGAGCTAGCGTGAAACTGTGCTCCAAAGTAAGCAAATGAGTCACCATTAAGCCATGTTTTATTAGACACCTTGCAACATAGGTACTTTGAATGACAAAATGGATAATGGATAATGAATGAAGAGGTGAATGGCACATTTGGATTGAATTTGCAGGTTTGCCTCAAGCTTTTAAGGGACAAGTCTTGAGGCACCTGTACTTTTCTAATGTTGGCCATGAAGTTCTCTCCCTCCTGAAGACACAGGAATCAAAATTTAACATTACTGCTCCTGCTTTAGGCAACTAAAATGAGCGCAAGAATAGACAATTTAGCAGGACAAAGGTTTGTGCTAAATCAGCACAGGAATTTGAACCACTGCTAACCTAGCCAGGGCCAATTTTAAGTGGCCACCAGCACAAACCTCATTTCAATATTGGAATGAGGCTCCTGTGCTAATTTTCAATGCAGATGCATAAATTTGCTTACCAATTTGGAGCATGGAGGCTACTTACAAAAGATGCAGAAAGATTCTTTCTGTCGACAAAAGACAGCAACAAATGGCCTGCCCTGCACCCCTCCAATCGCCTCTCACCCCTTCCAGGCTTACCCTGGTGCCTTAACACAGGCCGAAATTTGTAAGTCATTGTAGTGTTGTTGTGTTTTGAAATTGCAATTGCATTGTGCATTGTGTACTCTAGAGGCTGCTGTAGAACACATATGCTTGCAAAGGGAAAGTGAAAGCAAAACAGAATAAAGAAGACTCCATTATGTTCAACAGCCTGCAGTCTCTGTCTCACACCAAACCCAACTAAACCTCACTCCAGTCCCAAGAACATCACAGTTATTGCCAGGTGAGTTGAGTTGGGGGCACCTGATTAGTGCTTGCGACATGTCGGCTTCCAGAATCACCCCCCCCCCCACACCCCCGATTTGGGGGTGCATTTCCCAGATGAACCATCGGTGGCACTACATGTTTCTTCTTAACTAATAGAATTTCACAGCGTTTACTGGAGTGATCCTTTGGCTTGGTGGCAATATTTCTGCTTTGGAGTCAGAAAATGCAGCATTTGAACCTCGCTCCAGAAGTGGAGACCGGAATTCTGACTGTGAATTCTCTGATGTCCAACAGAATACTGGAGTTCAGTGCCCCCCGAGGCACCCCTTCCCTCCCCGCCTCCTTTTATGGATTATGTGAGCATCAGGTGAATGTAAAAAGATTTCATGGAACTATTATGAAGGAGTGCAGGGGAATCCGAGTCAATAATTATCCCTCTACCAACATCACTAAAACAAAGTATCAGGTCATTATTACGTCATTTTTTGTGGGATCTTGCTGTGCACTAATTGGTTGCTGCATTTCCCTACTGGCATGGACTCGATGGGCCGAATGGCCTCCTTCTGTACCATAAATAACTCTATGATGCTAGACATTACAGCACTTTTAAGATAAGAACTTCATTGGTTGTCAAGATCGTCGAGACATTGTGAAAGGTGTTATATGAATGCTAGTTCTTTCTTTTATGAGTTTGCAGATATGGAAGAACAGCCCAGCACCTGATGATCTATTTGACAGCAGCTGAACTTGGGTGTTGAGCTACTGAGGTGTCTGTGTCAGTTGGATTTTCTGAGGTGAGCACTGTGCGGTAGTTAGCCTATCCTTTTGAGCTTGCAAGGTCCATGTTTGAGAACTAGACTTGCTGTGAACAATGCCAGAGGAGATCCGCTGCTGTCATGAAGTTTGAGCTCAGGAATGTAATCTTATAAGTTGAGGAATACAGACCGTGGCACAAATGATAAATATTTGCGCCAGCATAGCTGACCAGACAAATCTATGAGCAACATCTTAATGAGTGTGTTTTGGTCCTCCTTGTGAATGGAGTTATTCATCATCTCTCAGAATGCTGACCCCAACATGTTATATTTTTACAACTTGCATGTTTTCAACTGGAAAAAAATGTATTTTTAATTACTTTTTCCACAGGGTTTTGGCACAGGCATATGAGTGAATATGCGTTACAAATATGACACTGTAATATATAACAGCAATGCATAAACGGATAATACCATTTGCTGCTTGTTCTTTCCTGTATCCATTATGTTGTCAAGACTATTTGTTATTGTTGCAGTAGTACAGATAGTTACCATGCCATTTGTGTTGCTGGGCGAGATGCTGAGCGTTATTTCTTTGACCTTATGCAACTCCCATTCTTTTGCGTGTCGTCAGTTGTTGTGAAGGGTGGCACAGTGGTGCAGTGGTGAGCACTGCAGCCTCACAGCTCCAGCGACCCGGGGTTCAATTCTGGATACTGCCTGTGTGGCGTTTGCAAGTTCTCCCTGTGTCTGCGTGGGTTTTCTCCGGGTGCTCTGGTTTCCTCCTACATGCCAAAGACTTGCAGGTTGATAGGTAAATTGGCCATTATAAATTGCCCCTAGTATAGGTAGGTGGTAGGGAAATATAGGGACAGGTGGGGATGTGGTAGGAATATTGAATTAGTGTAGGATTAGTATAAATGGGTGGTTGATGGTCGGCACAGACGCGGTGGGCCGAAGGGCCTGTTTCAGTGCTGTATCTCTAAATAAAAATAAATAAAAAATAAAATAAACTGGTTCTGCCATGGTCCTAGTGAAGGTTTTATGTTGAATTTAAAATCATAGAATCATAATGCCTGCAAAGTCTTTGAAAGAATTATCCAGTAATCCCACTCCCCTGCTATTTCCCCATAGCCCAGCAATATTTTCCTTTACAAATATTTATTCCCTTTTGAAAGTTACTATTTAATCTGCTTTCACCAACCTTCTAGGCAGTGCATGCCAGATCATACAACTCACTGCAGTAAAAAAAATCACTCATGTCTGCTTTGATTGTTTTACCAATTACCTTAAATCTGCAATTATTCTATGATCTCTGCCCTCTGGTTACCAACCCTCCTACCACTGGAAACAGTTTCTCCTTATTCACTCTATCACACACCTTCAAGATTTTGAACATCTGAACCAATTCTCATCATAACCTTCTCTGCTTTAAGGAGAACAACCCCAGCTTCTCCAGACCCTCCACATAACTGAAGCCCCTCATTCCTGGTACCATTTTAGTAAACCTCTTCTGAACCCTCTCCAAGACCTTGACATCCTTCCTAAAGTGTGGTGACCAGAATTGAACGGAAAACTCCAGCTGATGATTCCTGTCTGCCTCTGCTCGAGACCGCACCAATCTTGCTCTTCCTTAAAGCAGTACCAATTGTTGTCAGAAGGTTGGTGGATCATACTGACAAAGCCGCTAAATTAAAATCATCAGACTTCATGCTGAAGTTGTGTAGGACTCTGGTCAAACCTAGAACACCGTTCTGGCCAGCACAGTGTAACTGGACCAACTAGGCTCGAGAGGCAGTGCAACAGAGCACCAGTGTTAAAGGAATGATGGATGACTTAATAATCCTGGGCTCATCAGCCTTGAAAAGATAGAGACTGCAATGGGATCTGATAGATATTGGGATAAAGTAATAATGAGCAGCAGAAGAAAATATCAAAGATTCACTAATGTGACAGCAGTTTTATGGCTGAAGTTTTTTTTCAAATGTTGGTCAATAGCTGAAAAACATGATTGAAACCAGGCCACTTGGTTCATCTAAGAAAGCAATAGACACTGATGAGGTCTAGGATGCTGAGGGTCTTCTTTATCCAAACCTATCTTTCAATCTTATCGTTGTTTCCTTGGCCTATTTGATAGCTGCTATCTGTTATTAACCTGTATCTTTTGTTAAAACATTCTGAAAATTGGAGGCAATTATCACTTTGTCTTTGCGATTCCCTTCTCAAATCGCTTGGTCTCTCCAGCTCTCTTTCATTGAATCAGAGCATGGTTACAGCACAGAAAGAGGCCATTCAGTCCGTGGAGACTGTGCCAGCTCTCTGCAAGCGCAATTCAGCTCGTCTCACTCCCCACCCTTTCTTCATAGCCCTGCAATGCTTTTTTATCTTCAGGTGCTTACTCAATTCCCTTATGAAAGCCACAATTAAATCTGCATCCACTACACGCTCAGGCAGTGCATTCCAGATCTTAACCACTCGCTGTGTCAAAAAAAGTTTTCTCATGTCGCCTTTGGTCATTTTGCTAATCACCTTAAATTTGTATCCGTTGCCTCCACCAAAGGCAACAGTTTCTCTCCATCTACTCTGTCTAGACCCCTGATGATTTTGAACACCTCTATCAAATCTCAAATCTCCTCTCAACCTTCTATGAGGTGTACAACTCCAGTATCTCCAATTATCCTCATTACTCAAGCCCCTCATCCCTGGCACCATTCTTGTAAATCTTTTCTGCACCTTCTCTAAAACCTTCATATCCTTCTTAAAGTGCAGTACCTAGAATTGGACACAATACTCCAGTTGAGGCCAAACCAGCGTTTTATAAAGGTTCATCATAACTTCCTTGCTTTTGTACTCTATGCCTCTATTTATAAAGCCCAGTATCCTGTATGCTTTATTACCCACTTTTTGAACCTGCACATATACCTCAAAGTCTCTCTGTTCCTGTACCTCCTTTAGAATTGTACCCTTTAGCTTATATTGCCTTTCCTCATTGTTCCTACCAAAATATATCACTTCACATTTCTCTGCATTGAATTTCATCTGCCATGTGTCTATGTCCTTTTGAAGTCTATCACTATCCTCTTTACAGTACATAATAATTCCAAGTTTTGCATCATCTGCAAATTTTGAAATTATACCCTGTACACCCAAGTCTGTCATTAATATATAATCAAGAAAACTAATGGTTCCAATACTGACCACTTGTGAACCGCACTATATACCTTCCTCCAGTCCAAAAAACAAATTTATACCACTACTCTCCATTTCTTGTCACTCAGCCAACTTCGTATCCATGCTGCCACTGTCCTTTTTATTCCATGGACCTCAGCTTTGCTGACAGGTTTGTTATGTGGCACTTTATCAAATGCCTTTTGGAAGTCCATGTACACCACATCAACTGCATTTTCCTCATCAACCTCTTTTGTTACCTCATCAAAAAACTAAATCAAGTTAGTTAAATACAATTTTTGCCTTCAACAAATCCATGCTGGCTTTCCTTAATTAATCCACCCTTGTCCAAATGAATGTTAATTTTGTCTGGGATTATTGTTTCGAAAAGCTTTCCCACCACCGAGGTTAAACTGACTGGCCTGTAATTGCTGGGCTTATCCTTAACTGATTTTTGGCACAAGGGTGTAACATTTGAAATTCTCCAGTCCTCTGGCACCAACCCTCATATCTAAGGAGGATTGGACAATTAAGGCCAGCACCTCTGCAATTCCCATACTTACTTCCCTCAGTATCTTCGGATTCATCCCATCCAGTCCTGGTGACTTATCAGCTAAATACAGCCAGCCTTTCTAATAACTCCTCTTTATCTATTTTTAGTCCATGCAGTATCTTAATTACATCCTAAGAACATAAGAAATAGGAGCAGAAGTTGGCCATTCGGCCCCTCAAGCCTGCTCACCATTCACTAAGATCATGGCACCTGATTGTGGTTTTAACTCCACCTTCCTGTCTGCTCCCATAAACCTTGACTTCCTTGGCAATCAGAAATCTGTCTAACTCAGCCTCCATTGCTCTCTGGGGTAGAGAATTCCAAACATTAACTACCCTCTGAGAGAAAAAAACCCCTCCTCATTTCCATCTTAAAAGGGAGACTCCTTATTTTTATCCTGTACCCCCTAGTTCTAGATTGCCACACTATCAACATCCTTGGGGCTATGATTGACCAGAAACTGAATTGGAGTAGCCATATAAATACCGTAGCTACAACAGCAGGTCAGAGGCTAGGAATCCTGCGGCGAGTAACTCACCTCCTGACTCCCCAAAGCCTGTCTACCATCTACAAGGCAAAAGTCAGGAGTGTGATGGAATACTCTCCGCTTGCCTGGATGGGTGCAGCTCCAACAACAATCAAGAAGCTCGACACCATCCAGGACAAAGCAGCCCGCTTGATTGGCACACCATCTACAAACATTCACTCCCTCCACCACCGACGTACAGCGGCAGCAGTGTGTACATCTACAAGATGCACTGCAGCAATGCACCAAGGCTCCTTAGACAGCACCTTCCAAACCCGTGAATTTTACCACCTAGAAGGAAAAGGGCAGCAAATGCATGGGAACACCACCACCCGCAACTTCCCCTCCAAGTCACACACCATTCTGACTTGGAACTATATCGCCATTCCTTCACTGTCACTGGGTCAAAATCCTGGAACTCCCTTCCTAACAGCACTGTAGGTGTACCTATCCCACATGGACTGCAGCGGTTTAAGAAGGCAGCTCACTACCACCTTCTCAAGGGCAATTAGGGATGGGCAAAAAATGCTGGCCTGGCCAGCAATGCCCACATCCCATGAATGAATAAAAAAAAGGGGAAACATCCTCTTATCATCTACCCTGTCAAACCCTCTCAGAATCTTACATGTTTCAATAAGATCACTATTACGTATTCACCAGTTTGCTGGATATTTTATATATCTGATTTAGCTCAGAGCAATGCAGAGATGACACTAGTTCTAAGTCAACAGCATGTTTATTTACAGTACTTTAAAAATATCTTAGCACTTACAAGGTTTTTCCACTTTGGGGGGATTTTGTGCTGGCGGCGGTTGTCTTGATGTCAGGCGAAACCGACGCCAAGATCCTCGCGTTGCCTCTTTTCTGGAAGGCTTCCCAAATTTAGCACCAATCAGGTTCTTAAGAGGACAGCGGTAGACCTTCCATAGGATTTAGGACCCTGTTGCTGGAAGTCCTGTCCTTGGAGAGCTGCCAGCCAATCAGAGGCTGGTAGCTGCAGCACCATCATGGAGGTGTTGGCTGCTGCTGGAGATGACTGCCCGAAAGGCCGAGGATTATCGCTGGACCCAGGTCTCAGGTAGGTCGGGTGGAGGGGTCGCGTGTGTTGAGGGTCACGTTGGGGGCAGGAGTGTCATCAGCAAGGGCAGAGGGGTGGCCCTAAATGGGCCCGCTCTTCCTGATGCTGGGTCCCTCATTCAAGCACTAAATGCCTTTGAACAAGGGACACCCCAACCCGGAGCACGGAAGCAGCTCGCGTGACTTTTCATGCCATGCTTCCTGTGCGGCAACAGGGCCGCCCGCCGCTTGGGTAATTATGGCTGCGGCGGGAAGAGACCCTTAATTGGAGGTTAATTACCCATTTAAGGGCCTCAATTGGCAGCGGGGCAGGACGGCCATTCATAGGTCTTCCCGCCCCGGATTAAATTACAGTGGAAGTGGGATGGTGGCACCCAATTTTATGCTCTCTCTGCGTCCAAACCCACCATGGGGAAGAGCATAAAACTACCCCCACAACTGCACCCCCCCCCCCAACCCCCCCTCACTTGTTCCAAACAGAACTCAGATCTGTTTATCCAGAATCTTCTCAATGGTTTCCATTCCTTAACTCCTGAACTCCACCCACAGGCTGAAGCAATTAAGCACAGTGAACATCGTTCAGTGCACAGACTAACACAATCAAACACAGGTCAATTAAACCATTACAATCACCTCTCAATCTTCTAAACTCCAATGAGTAAAGGCCCAACCTGTTCAACCTTTCCTCATAAGACAAACCTTTTATCCCAGGAATCAGCCACGTGAACCATCTCTGAACTGCTGCCAATGCAAGTATGTCTCTCCTTAAATACGGTGACCAGAACTCTTAAGTGCAGTCTCACCAATGCCCTGTACAGTTGTATTGACTACAAACATTCACTCCCTCCACCACCGACGCACAGTGGTAGCAGTGTGTACCATCTCAAAGATGTACTGCAACAATTCACCACGGCTCCTTAGACAGCACCTTCCAAACCCGTGAATTTTACCACCTAGAAGGAAAAGGGCAGCAGATGCACGGGAACATCACCACCTGCAACTTCCCCTCCAAGTCACACACCACCCTGACTTGGAACTATATCGCCGTTCCTTCACTGTTGTTGGGTCAAAATCCTGGAACTCCCTTCCTAACAGCACTGTCAGTGTACCTACCCTACATGGACTGCAGCGGTTCAAAAAGGCAGCTCACCAACACCTTCTAAAGGGAAATTAGGGATGCGCAATAAAGGATGGCCTAGCTAGTGACACCCACATCCCGTGAAAGGATAAAAAAAATTAACATAGATTATAAATAGTTGAGGCTTCATCACTGATCCCTGTGGCACGCCACTATTTACAGTTTGCCATCCTGAAAATGACCCATTTATCCTGACTCTCTGTTTCCTGTTAGTTAGCCAGTCCTCTATATATGCTAATATATTACCCCCAATACTTTGAGCTCTTATCTTGTATAGTAACCTTTTATGTGGCACCTTACTGAATGCCTTTTGGAAATCCAAATATACTACATCTACTGGTTCCCCTTTATCCAACCTGTTTGTTGCATCCTCAAAAAGCTCAAATAAATTTCTCAAACCTGAGTTCCTTTCCACAAAACCATGTTGACTCTGTCTGATTGTATTGTGATTTTCTAGATTTCCTGCTGCTACCTATTTAATAATGGATTTTTGCATGTTCCCAATGACAGATGTTAGGCTAACTGGCCTATAGTTTCCTGCTTTCTGTCTCCCTCCTTTCTTGAATAGAAGTGTTACATTTGTAGATTTCCAATCCGCTGGGACCCTTTCAGAAACGAGGGAATTTTGGAAAATTACGACCAATGCATCCACCATCTCTGTAGCCACTTCCTTTAAGAGCCTTGAATGCAGGCCATCAGGTCCAGGGGACTTGTCAGCCTTTAGTCCCATTAGTATTCCCATTACTTTTTCTCTACTGATTTTTAAAAATTTTCTCCCTCCCTTTTGCCTCCTGATTTTCTACTATTTTTGGAATGATTTTTGTGCCTTCAACTGTGAAGACAGATACAAAATACCTGTTCAAAGCCTCTGCCATTTCGTCGTTTGGTAGAACAGAACTTGAGTATTGCTGAAAATAGGGACATGTTGTCGAAGTTTTTTGTCTTGCACTCATCAGCACAATGTGCAAGAATACCAATGTTAAGGAAAAACAACAACTTTATACTGTATGAGAAAAGAGTGCTGATTGTTTGGTAAGTGAACCCTGATTTGCTGAAAATAGAAACATGTTGTCAAAGCTTTTCGTCTTGCACTCATCAGGACAATCTGTAAGAATACCAATGTAAGTGAACACAACAACTTTATACCATCTGAGAAGAGAGTGCTGATTAGTTGGCAAATGAACTCACTGCAGTCCCTGCTCTCATTCACACAAGCTGCAGGATCATGGAACCTGTTGGAAAATTGCAAGGGCTGAGGATCCTCCAGTGCTACCTTCTGGATCCCCATACCTGCCTCTCTTGCAGTCACCCTCCTCTTTCATGATGACTTTGGCAGCATCTTCTTCCTTGGTAAAGATAGATGCAAAGCAGCCATTTATTACTTCAGCTATGCCATCTGCCTCCTTTCATAGATTCTCTTTTTGGTTGATAATTGGCCCCATCCCTCCTCTAATTACCTTTTTACTATTTATATGCCTATAGAAGACCTCCATTAAGGCTCCGCTTAAAAACTACATTTTTGATTAAGTGTTTGGTCACCTGTCCTTCTTTGACAATGTCAATTTTTGTCTGATAATGGGCTGAATTGCAAGCTTCCAAGACAGCACGGCGCACGTGCGAGACGTGTGCTGCGGAGGCGCTGCGATATTTCACGCGGCAGCTCATTAGCATGGAGGGGAAGTTCTGCCCTTCCCGGATGATGCAAAGGGGCTGGGTGCTCCACCCCTGACAACCACGTCCGGCGCCACCGCGCAGGCGCAGGCGCCATTTTTAAAGGGCTACAGACCCTTACCGGTAATTTTAATTTTTAAAAGGACATGGAGGGAACAGTAACATTTATCAATTTAATAAAACATCAAAGCCCCTCTCCCACAACCCCAATGACTAAACACATCATTTATTGCCTTGCTGACGCTAAAAGAAATTCTATTCCCATCCTGAACCTTTCCCCCCGAACTTTGTTATCTTTGGTCTTCAACACCTTCCCACCATCCCCTCAGCCAATAGGAGGAGTTTTCCCTACTCCCCCCCAACCCCCCCCGCTCTGAAGCTTTCACTCCTCCCCCCCTCCCCACCAATGTTACACCTCGGATCGCCAAATTTCTGGCAACCAGCCGGAATATCAGCATGGGACGGCCGTCGCGACGAGGTAAGTACTTATTCTTTAATTATTATTTATTTGAATAAGAGAGAGAGAGAGAATGATGATTTTTTTCACCAAGCGGTTGGGGGGCCTCCATGAGGCCTTGACGCCACTGGAAAAATGGGGTGGGGCCTTCCTGGAAGTATTTTCCGGGCCCCCGCCATGACCCCCAATGTCGGGGGGCTGGTATAATTCAGCCCAGTGTTGCTGTGAAGAGCCTTGTGACATTTTACTATGCTTTGTAAATGAAAGCTGTTATTGGTCAGATTTCTTTATGCTGGTGGAAGCATACTTTCAATTTTCTGTGATATTTCCCCATACAAGTTTCATAAAGTAAAGTTTATTCTGCAAAGCAAATCCTAGATTTTTCCCTTTAGCAATCAAAAGCATATTGAATTCATATCATGTTCCTCCTTTCACAATTTTAAATGAGTTAGCGACTGCATTAAAATAGTGAACAGAGGAACGTTGTCCACTTCAAGCATTGTCTGTTCACAAAATTAATTTTGTTAGTTAAAAGTCATATGGGTAGCAGCTAACCACTAGTAATTGGACTGAGGCCCATTCACAGCATTCTTCTAGATGTTTTAGATTAATTTCACAAGAATAAGTTCACTTTGCTTGCTGTGCTTGTTGGCAGATTACAAACATATGAATAGAGGAATGAGAAAAAAAGACTACCAGGCCCCCTCAAGACAGTCAAAGGTGCAACCTCACACACCATTCACTCATCCCCTTAGCAACAGTCGCTGCTGAGAGAGTTTACAAGAAAAGCCTACAGCCTATTTAAGAAAAACACTAGGAAATTCTTTTCTAACTCCTTAAGGCAATCAAACAAGCTCCAGGAGATGGCAATTGTTCATGACTCATCACAGCCTCAGCGACAAGTAACTTTACCAGTATAAATGCAAATGTATTTTCTGAAACACTTGTCAGGTTCTTTGAAAGGACAACAGTGACTCCATACTCCATGATTAAAGAGGCACAGTTGGACTCAGTGAGCAAGTACATGACATGCCGATTGGATGGTGCTGTTCATGTCAGGAAATTTATCAGATTTCAATGTGTGTCATAATCTTAGCCAGCACAGTGGTTGGGATGGGGGCTATCCAATGCCTGAGGAATGGACATTGGATGAAGGCAGAATTATGCTCCACCATAATTCTGTTCATGGTGGCACTTACCTTTGCATCTCATTCATAGAGTATTTCTTATTAGTTGTTCTTGGCTTATAGGGGATGTTAGAAAGGCCACATTTGTTGCCCATCCCAGTTGCCCTAGCAATATGGCTGCAGTGGGGTCTTCTCATGGAACTGCTAGTGGTGTTTGTGCTCCAACAGTGGTGTTAAGTAGGGAATGCCAGGGTTTTGAGCCAGTGACGATGAAGGGATGGTGATACATATGCCCAAATCAAGATAATGTGTGACCTGGAGAGGAGCGTGGAGGTGATGGTATCTCCACATCATTTCTGCTCTTGTCCTTCTCACTGGGAGCTGTCACAAGGAGTGAGGTGCTATCTGAAGTCACCTTCTTGTGTTGGTCGAATGCATCCTGTAGACTGTACATACTGCAGCCACAGAAAACCAGTGGTGCACAGGAAAGATATCAAGACCAGAGCAGGGGCACTGATCAAGCCAAGTCCTTTGTCCTAGATGGTGCTGAGCTTATTGAGTGATGTGGCAAGTGGTGAGTATTCCACCACAGCCCTGACTTGAGTCTGCTAGATGGGAAGAGGCATGAGGAGGTGAGAGCCTCTGCTCTGCTGTTGTAACCAGATTTTGATAGAACTGATCCAGTTCAACCTCTGGTCACCGTTGCCCCTGTGCACCTCACCCCGCCCCAGAATATTGGTGGTGGGACTCAGCAGCTATGGGCTATTTGATGTTCAAGGGAAGATGACTGGAATTTCTAAAGTATAAGATGATTATTTCTTAGCACTTATGTGGTGTGAATTTTGCTTAAACATTTATCAATGCAGGCATGGATTGCATAGAATTTACAGACAGAAACAGGCTATTCGGCTGAAGAGACAGCAATATATATGCCCAAATTAAGATGATGTGTGACTCGGAGAGGAGCGTGGAGATAATAGTATTTCCACAACATTCTTGCTCTTGTCCTCTCGCTGGGAGGTGTCACAGGGAGTGAGGTGCTGTATGAAGTAACCTTCTAGCATTTCTGGAGTGTATCTTGTCGACTGTATATATTGCATCTTTGTTATTCGCCTCAAGCATTCCCTGTGGTAATGAGGTCCATATACTCACTGCTGTGTGGGTAGAAGTTGCTCCTGAAATCCTTATTGGATTTATTTATTTGTGTCTATCTTACATTTGTGAGCTTTAGTTTTGGATTCCCAATGTTCTCCAGATCCTGCTATATGCATTGTCGGAGAAATTGTGAATGGAGCTGAATCCCGTGGAATTATAAGCAAACAACTCCACTCCTAACCCTATGATGGAGGGAAAGTCATTGATGAAGATACTTGATCAGAGAACACTTCCTCGAGGAACTCTTGCATTGATACCTTGGGTAGTGGTAACTGACCTCCAGCAGCCGCAACCATCTTACTTTCCACCAATTATGATTCAGGCAGTGGAGGTCTTTCTCATCGTGCCCCCATAGTTTCTCTGGAATTCCTCGGTGACACACTCATATGACTGTTGCCTTGATGTCAAGAGAAGTTACTCTCATTTCTCCTTGATGAGGTACCGGTGGGGTATGTGTGCCAGCCTGAGTCAATATCTTCAGGCGAGAATGGAGAAACCTGAGGCAAAATATTGTCAGACCACCTTGGTCACCATAGCAGGAGAAGAATTGGAGCTGTCACATGCTGCTTTTTTTACGTTCAAATGACTTGATAATGATTTTGCTTGGTAACGAATGCAGTTTTAGCATGAATTTCCAAAATTATTTTAACACGTAAGGACTTCTGCCAATTTGAAAACAAGCATTGGAGCAAAAGAATCAACCATGTGCCCTCTAAACCAGCTGACAGTTTCAACGATGAAGCCAAAAGAAACCTCCAGGTTGGTGACAACGTGAGGTTTGATGTCCAGGATGCTATACAAAACAGAGGAAGGTGAAAATAATTCATGGCTCCCTGCAGTACTGTGGTTGATGAGGGAGCCAACATTGAGCTGCAAACCAAGCAAGGTTTGAGTTTAGCTTGAGGCCTAGAGTTCGCATATTGCATTTTTTCACTATACTTCAGCTGAGGCTGATCAGTCCCTGGCCAAGAAGCTGCAGAATAATGGCCAGCATCTGATTTTCTTCAGGCTAAGAACCCAAAGGGATATGATGGATGTTGTTTCTGGTTTTAATTAGATTTCCTCTCTGCAGACTAGAGAGGAAATAAAGACTTCTCCTGCCTTTAGAAGCCCTTCTGTTGGAAGGAGGCATGACTCCAATCAGATCCACACATGCCGACCTGCGAGAATAGGAGAAGCAGGCCAACAGCTTCAAAAAAGCTGATAACTCAAAAAAAAAGACTTGAATATAGGCCTATAGTTATAGTGAGGATTGGGTTTGTTAAAACATTCCAACATTTGGATAGGAGAAGATAGTGGCAAAAAGATCACTTTCTCCTTGATTTTTGAGATGAAATTGCAGTCAATTGTGAATATGTATTCATATGTTTTTTAAATAATTGTTAACTTGTGTTATAATTGTTTAATGATTGGCACACTGACAAGGAGGCACTTTTCTTTTGCCTGGTCACTTTCAGTTCAGGGTGTCACTCTTTTCATTCCCAAGTACTAACTTGGTTCAGTTGGCAGTTGTCTTGCATCTGAGATAAAGGTTATAGGTTTAAAGTTGATGCCACAAATTGAGCATATCATGTAAGTTGCCACGAATGAAGGAGATGTTGCACTCTCTGAGGTGCTGTCCTTCAGATAGCCCACTACATTTCCTCAAACTTTCACTTCATTGGAAAGGTAATGGAAATCCCGTTTGGACCCATTTTACAGTGAGACAGAAACAGATAAAAACAAAGTCCCAGATTACCCATTCTTGTAGTTCAGGTGGAGACTGAAAATTCCATGGAGCTATTTGAAGAAGATCTTAATTATGTAATAGGACCTTGATTAGCATAAATCCCATCTGAAATAAGCATGCATTTTAGCTGCCAGCTTTAAATAGCTGCAGGGAGTAAGTGGGCTGCCTTGCCTTTTACTCGGTTTCAGCCAGGCGGAGAGAGTTAAAAAAAAAACAACCCCCCCACTCCAGTTTCCTTCCCCTCTTTTCCATGCATTTTCTTGCTGGGGAACAGTTCCACACCCAGCGACTGCCCTCCACTGTCTCAACCAAATGCAATGGGTGTCCTCAGGCTGTTTGACTGTGGAGGTTAAGATAGCCGAGTCTGAATCTGGCCTCACCTGTGATCTATGTACCTGTACTTTATGCAGCTTAGTGATCAGGAGTGGACACCCCTAACCCAGGGGCACTGAGACCCCTTGCAGTGCTCCAACGAGTAGCTAGCACAACACAGGCTGGGACAGCCAACCTGGGATCTTCCTGAGCTGCATGGCTTACAGACAATGGACTGAATTCGTCAACACTAGTGGGTGGGATAGTGGCAGAAATGGCAGGCAAAATGGAAAAGTTAGGCCTATTCTGCCTGATTTCCCTTCTCTTGCCACTGGCTAACCTTTCCCTGACTACATTGAATTTGATTCATTTAAAAGTAACTTAGATTGTTTTCTTTCAGAATTAATGAGAAAGTTGAGACATGACATGGCAGTAAGTGCAGCATGCAATGAGGAGTAGGTAATTTTGAACCTGTGGTTCTCAAAGTTGTCCCCACTGACATTTTCCTCGTACAAGGGTCTATTGTAGACTAACTGATAGAGATTGATTACTGTAATTAGTCAACAGCTCCATTATGGTTGTATCTTGTGACTACCAGGATTGTGGAAGACAAACTAGATGAACCCATGGTTTTTATCATTCAGAAATTCCATTGTGCCTATCAATAACCCGGCCACCGTGACTTTGAAAAAACCCAACTCAGGAAACTGGGTCGTGCTCGTGGCAATGCCATATGGAGAGGTAGAGGAGGCTACCCTGCTGAAACATTGCTACAAGGTGAAAATTCAGTCCAGTGCCTTTAACTACAAGCCTTTTAAAGACAACTTTAGGAGAGCAGCATCTAAGATCTTCAATAAAGACAGTTGTAAAAGGGTGGAGTGGCATTTTTTTTCCATAATCCAAGCCACTCTCATCTTCCTTTTTTTTTAATGTACTATCATGGGGTTGAGATGTGCACCTGCAGGCCTTAATTATCAGGAAAAATTGCACCGTCTGAGCTTCTTTTCTCCAGAAAAGAGAAGACTGAGGCATGACCTAAATGAGATCTTTAAAATTATGAAAGGATTTGATAGGATAGATGTAAAGAAGATGTTTCCAATTCTGGGAGAGATCAGAACTAGGGGCCATCAATGTAATATAGTCACTGATAATTCCAATAGTGAATTCAGGAGAAACTTCTTTACCGAGAGAGTGGTTAGAATGTGGAAATGATGACTACAGGGAGTGGTTGAGGTGAACAACATAGAAGCATTTTAGGGAAAGCTAGGGAAAGGAATAGAATGATATGTCAATGGGATGAGATGAAGTAAGGTGGGAGGAGGCTCGAGTGGAGCATGAACACTGAGATGGAGCAGTTGAGCCAAATACAACCCAGCAACACAATTGAAAAGTAGCCCCTTGAATTATGATAGTGGACACCCTAGATTTAAAGGGGTGCTAAGAATTTCAAGGTACTTTTCCATCTTGGTCGATGGGGCAGGAGAATGATATCTGTGTGTCAGCTCCCCCCGTGATTACATTGTTGATAAATGATCCATGGGGCAGTGATTCTGCTGCTGGGACAAGGGAGCTGCATTTCGTGATGAGGTAAAACATCCACTACATCACTACTGGCTTATCCTTATAAACGCAGTCCCACAGGACAGAAGCACCAAATATAAAGGTGCCTTTAGCGTGATTTCCCTTTTATATTATGCAAGATTGTCCCACTTACTAGCACATGAGGATGCAAAATGTACAATTCATAGCAATATTTTTGTCCAGAGTCAATGCCCCATGTAGTTGACCAGTCATGCTATAAGATTTAATTTACTCCATCTCCTTAGTTTTCTACTGTCTCTATTGAGGCTGCATGAAGATGGTGTTATGGCTAGGTGGATGATTGTGTGGCTGGTTTCCACTGTTCACCTCCCAACTGACCACAGAATGTGTTTTTGTTACTGGTGTTTTATCTGCTAAATAAACAGACAGTGTCAGGTTTTCTTGTAGGTTTGAAACAGTAGATTATATATTTATTAAATAATACTAATTCTGGGAAAATGTTCACAACACCACTCCTGCATGGATTCACTCTCACATGCACTCTCAAGAGAATATAGAAAATCACAGGGTAAAAGGTGTTAAAAATTCAGGTTGTAAAAGTCTGTTGTTTCAGGAATAACCTGTGGGATTGCCTTGGAAGGTGAACTTTAAAGTTGCAGGCCTGTTTGCTGGTTGTCTGGTAATCGTCGGGCTATTGCAATCTCCTGACGGTTCACTTTGAGATGAATACGTTGCTGATGTCTTAGGTCTATTCTCACAGTAGAAGAGTCATTTTTACAAAGGCGCTGTCTTGTCTCTGCTGTAGCTAGCTTCCAACTTGTCTCAGCAGGGTTCAACTGTGCTGGCTGGAATCGATCGATCGATCTCTCTCTCTCAGCTCAGCTGGAATTCAAAAATGGCTCTTTGGTTGTACTGTGTGACTGAGAACAGACCAGACTGATACTGATGTCTCATGTCCTGTCCTGAAAAGACTCCCCTTTTGTTCTTCAAAATGATTGCCTTTTAAGGTGAATTTTACGAGGGCTGGTTTCACCCATGTGGCTTCAGCTTTCTGTCCTAGCTGGGCTGTCCAATGGCCTTGATAATGGCCCCATTTTGAGAGATGAAGGTGCTTCACATTCCATTGGAGTGGAGGTTATTCAGAAACAAGAAGCCTGAGAAAGGTCTTGTCTCATTTCTTTTGAGTATACCGTGCATCGAGGTGTGATTATCTGTCGCATTTCCATGCAGACGGGGGCTTAATTGCTTTTCAGTCTTAATAATCATGGATGTAGATTTAAGTGCATGAGATGTTGAGAGTCATGTGTCTTCTCCTCCATTTTGTTGGCAGCACATGTATCAGTCTATGAAAAATTGTTCCAATTTTTTATGACTCTTCAGTTTGATTCTGTACTTTCATCGCTGCACTCCTCGTGAGTGTGACAATTGTGGAAAAAATAAACATAATTGTAATAAAATACGAGTAGACAATAAACTCACAGCAAACTGTAAATTATTAATCTCCATATGGCTTGAGCATGCTCTAATAAAACTGTGAAACATATAAAGCTAATGAGATGAAGCTCCACTGGTACGAATACTGATACCTTTTAACTAAGAACAGTGGACAGTTTTATCCCTAATGCAGTTAGCCACCTAGTAAATCCTGCTACCATTTAAACAACCCTTCAAAACTACTTCAATCAAATCTGCTATGTACTCTTCTCAGACATTGTTTAATTTAGTCGCAGTGCTTGGTGACAGCTGAGAAAAATGTGTTAACAGCTAGCCGTGGGTCAAGTGGTCACTCAAGCTTCATGGAGTAAAATAAAAAGGACAAAGAATGAAAGTCTTTAATTTATATAGTGTCTTTCATGACCTCAGGGAGTTGGTGTACAAGAATAAGGACGTCGTCCTCAATTGCATAGGGCTTTGATGATACCACACCTGGAATACTGTGTGATCCTTTGGTTTTCATTCCTCAGGAATGATAGACTTGTAATGTGATGATGAGCAGTCAGTCTGTTTTTGGTGGTGTTACTTCAGAAACAGGTGGCATTTCCTGAGATTGTGAAAGGTGCTGTATATAAAAAAGAAAAAGCTTGCATTTATGTCACGACTTTCATGACCACAGGATGTCTCAAAGTGCTTTAACAGCCAGTGAAGTACTTTTAAAGTGTAGTCACTGTTGTAATGTAGGAAATGCTGCAGCTAATTTGAGCACAGCATAAGATCCTACAAACAGTAACCTGATAATGATCAGCTCCAGTGCAATACTGAGTGGAGTGCTGCATTGTCAGAGGTGCCACCTTTTAGATGAGGCATTACACCTAGGACCTCTCTTGTGGATGTAAAGATCCCATGGTACTATTTTAAGTAGAGCAAGGGAGCTCTCCCCAGTCTCCTGCCATCTCTCAACTATCATTACTTAAACAAACAGGTTCCTTTTCCTTTTCTCTTACCCATTGTCTCTCGAGACAAGGAGGCCACAAAGGAAAAGGAATCTGTTTATTTAAGTAATGATAGTTGAGGGATGGCCAGGAGACTGGGGAGAGCTCCCTTGCTCTTCTTCAAAACAGTGCCATGGGATCTTTACATCCACAAGAGAGGGCCTAGGTTTAATGCCTCATCCAAAAGGTGGCACCTCTGACAATGCAGCACTCCACTCAGTATTGCACTGGAGTTTCAGCCTAGATTATATTTTCAAGTCTCTGGAATGATGACTTGGACCCACATCCTTCTGACTCACAGGCAAGAGTGCAACCAACTGAGCCACAGCTGCCAGGTGTAATAAAAAATTAGTAGAAGCTGTAAATGCAGAAGATTGGAAATGAAAACAGAATATGTTGGAAATACACAGCAGGTTAGTCAGCATCTGAAATTACTTATAAATTATAATATGGAAACATGTTGTTCAACATAACAGTACATCTTAGCGTTTACCCTCCATGTGACTAATCCCAAGCTCTGTCCTGTCTCCAAGGACTGAATTTTCCCAGCCCTCTGGCGACAATCTGGGAGGTGGGAGGAGTCATAATATTGCATCAAAAGGCCTCGTGAGGGAATCCCAACATCTTTACATTGCAACCGGATATTCTGAAGCACGGCCGGGCTGGTGGGAGGACCTCAGGCTGAAATAATTTCCACACTGATTCTCCTCGCTTCTGCTCACCTTCTGTGGTCAGGAGTAACCTAGCTGATTTTTAAAAAATTCAGATTACGAAACTTTATTGCAAGAATCATGCCATAACTGTTAAATGGCTGAGATAAACATAGACAATTTGTAATTTAGATATGGACCACGTGTTGTTCGCAGTAACCTTTGGAGCTTTCCACAACCAAAGAGTACAGTAAGGCAATAGAGTGTCTTATTGTAGAATCATAGAATTATAAATATGATACAGTATAGAAGGAGGCCATTGGGCCCATCGTGCCTGTGCAGGCTTTTTGTTAGAGCTATCCAATTAATTCCACTTCCCTGCTCTTTCCCCACTACCTTGAAAATGTTTTCCTTCAAGTATTATTCTGTGTACATTAACGATTTAGATGTGAATATAAGAGGTATGATCAGTAAGTTCGCAGATGATACGAAAATTGGTGGTGTCATAGATAATGAGGAGGAAAGCCTTTGCTGTACTGTTCTTTGTTCTTTGTTTATTACAGGATGATATAGATGGGCTGGTAAGATGGGCAGAGCAATGGCAAATGGAATTTAATCCTGATAGATGTGATGATGCATTTTGGGAGGACTGAGAAGGCAAGGGAATATACAATGGATGGTAGGACCCTAGGAAGTACAGAGGGTCAGAGGGACCTTGGTGTACTTGTCCATAGATCACTGAAGGCAGCAGCACAGGTAGATAAGGTGGTTAGGAAGGCTTTAGTTTAGTTTAGTTTAGTTTAGAGATACAGCACTGAAACAGGCCCTTCGGCCCACCGAGTCTGTGCTGACCATCAACCACCCGTTTATAATAATCCTATACTAATTCCATATTCCTACCACATCCCCACCTGTCCCTATATTATCCCTACTACCTACCTATACTAGGGGCAATTTCTAATGGCCAATTTACCTATCAACCTGCAAGTCTTTGGCATGTGGGAGGAAACCGGAGCACCTGGAGGAAACCCACGCAGACACAGGGAGAACTTGCAAACTCCACACAGGCATATGGGATATTTGCATCTATTAGCCGTGGCATAGAATATAAGAGCAGGGAGGTTATGATGGAGCTGTACAAGCGCTCGTTAGGCCACAGCTGGAGTACTGTGTACAGTTCTGGTCACCACACGAGAGGAAGGATGCGATTGCACTGGAGTGGGTGCAGAGAAGATTCACCAGGATGTTGCCTGGGCTGGAGCATTTTAGCTATGAAGAGAGACTGGATAGGCTAGGGTTGTTTTCCTTCGAGCAGAGAAGGCTGAGGGGGGACCTGATTGGGGTATACAAAATTATGATGGGTATAGATAGGGTAAATAGGAAGAAACTTATTCCCTTAGCAGAGGGGTCAATAACCAGGGGGCATAGATTTAAGGTAAGGGGCAGGAGGTTTAAAGGGGATTTGAGGATTTTTTGTTTTCATCCAGAGGGTGGTTGGAATCTGGAACACACTACCTGAAGGGGTGGTAGAGGCAGGAACCCTCACAACATTTAAGAAGTATTTAGATGAGCACTTGAAATGCCATAGTAGACAAGGCTATGGGCCAAGTGCTGGAAAATGGGATTAGAATAGATAGGTGCTTGATGGCCGGCGCGGACACGATGGGCCGAAGTGCCTGTTTCTGTGCTGTATAACTCTATGACTCTATGATTATCCAATTCCCTTTTGAAAGTTACTATCGAATCTGCTTCCACTGCCCTTGAAGCTATGGAAAGGGTGCAGAGGAGATTTACTAGGATGTTGCCTGGTATGGAGGGAAGGTCTTACGAGGAAAGGCTGAGGGACTTGAGGTTGTTTTCGTTGGAGAGAAGGAGGAGGAGAGGTGACTTAATAGAGACATATAAGATAATCAGAGGGTTAGATAGGGTGGATAGTGAGCGTCTTTTTCCTCGGATGGTGATGGCAAACACGAGGGGACATAGCTTCAAGTTGAGGGGTGATAGATATAGGACAGATGTGAGAGGTAGTTTCTTTACTCAGAGAGTAGTAGGGGCGTGGAATGCCCTGCCTGCAGCAGTAGTAGATTCGCCAACTTTAAGGGCATTTAAGTGGACATTGGATAGACACATGGATGAAAATGGAATAGTGTAGGTCAGATGGTTTCACAGCTCGGCGCAACATCGAGGGCCGAAGGGCCTGTACTGCGCTGTAATATTCTAATTCTAATTCTAATTTTCAGGCAGCACATTCCAGATCATAACAACTCGCTGTGTCACTTCTGGTTCTTTTGAAATCACCTTAAATCTGGGTCCTCTTGTTACCCTCCCTTCTGTCACTGGAAACAGTTTCTCCTTATTTACTCCATCAAAACATTGACACAGATAATAATATTAGGATGTTGTATTAAATATACTGTTGTCCTGCAGTCCCTCTATTAAATAAGACATTTGATAGTAATTTCCTATAGAAAAATATAAGGCAAAGTTTAAATAAACATCTGAAGCAATGACAATGCAATCAAATAAAATAGCCCTAATAAGATGAATTGTAGGACTATTAATCACCTAACTGATTTCCAAAAAGATGCTGTGCCCAGGATTATCCCTGAGTTAGCACCAATTCTCTCAATCAATGATGAAAATAGCCAATTTGCAAACTAGGTACCGTGTCTTATTACGATTGGCTACCAGCACTCCTGAAGTAATTCACTCTGTAACACATGACAATAAATTGATAATCATTCCAAATCTTTCTTTGTTTTATTCAACTAATGAAAACGTCTTGACAATAACCTACATTTTACACAATTCTACAAATTTGGATATTGGGAAGGGGGTGGGGGAGGGGTGAACTTCCTCAAGGATTCTCCCGGCCTTGGCCACATTTTGCCAGAAAATCAGTTTATATGTGCAGGAGAAAACCCTCTGAAATCCTTGGTCCAGCTTTTCAATATTCAGTAGATACAGTGTTAAAATCGTTTAATACTTCAATCTGGTGTTGTATCTTTCCATGTCATGCTTAAGTTGGGAATTCTATTGAACAAAATGAATTGGAAGGGATTTAGTCCAATGGATTTCACTGTAATAAGATTGAGTGGAAAGAGAGTTTAGCTCTTGAAGTTCTGTTGAGTTCAACTGGAATAGTTTGAAATTATTGAAAGTTACACAATGGAAGTGAATGGATCTTTAGTCAAAATAAATGTTGCTGTAGAATCATAGAATCATAAAGCACAGATGCAGGCCATTTGGCCCAGCATACCTGAACGGACTCTTTGAAAGAGTTAACCAATTAGTCCTACTCTCCCTGCTCTTTTGCCATATCACTACAAATTTCTCCTTTTGACCTACTTTGGCTTCCAGTCTGGCGAATTTCAAATTTGTAACCTTGTGTGCAAATGCCTTCCTGACCTGATCCCTCCCTAACTCTGTAACCTTTCCCAGCCCTACAGCCCTCTGAGATCTTTGCGCACCATCAATTTTGGCCTCTTGCGTATCCCCGATTTCAATTGCCCCACTATTGATGGCCATGCCTTCGGTTGCTTAGGCCCCAAGTTCTATATTTCCCTCCCTAATCCTCTCAGCCTCTCAAACTCGCTCTCCTCCTTTAAGTCGTCCCATAAAATCCACCTTTTTGACAATACTTTTGGTCACCTGTCCTAATGTGGTTTGGTATTAATTTTTGCCTGATTACACTCCTGTGAAGCACTTGGGGGTATTTTAGTACATCAAACCACTGCATAAATGCAAGTTGTTGTGTAACACATTTTATGTCATTTGTGTGGGATGTGTGGGTATAATGAATGTAGGCCATCTAAAAGCAAAAAATAGACTCAAAATTGTGCTACAAATTTACTGCTAAATGCTCTCCAAAAATAGCACACCACAGCACCATTGGATTCCAACTTATATTCGACTGATAGATAACTGAACACTACTGGTGTAGACATTTGGAAATTGTGCGGTGGACCATCAGCAGCAGCAGAATTGTATTCAACCACAATGACCCGGCATATCCCTCACTCTACCATTACCATCAAACCAAGGGATCAATCCTGGTTCAATAAAGAGTGCAGGAGAGCATGCCAGGAACAGCACTGGGCATACCTAAAAATAAGGTGTCAGCCTGGTGAAGCTACAACACAGAACTATTTGCATGCCAAACAGCAGAAATAGCAATAGAAAGAGCTAAACTCTGCAGTCCTGCCACATCCAGCCATGAAAGGTGGTGGCAATTAAATAACTAACTAGAGAGGGAGGCTCTATAAATATCCCCATGCTCAATGATGGAGGAGCCCAGCACATCAGAACAAAAGGAACAACTGAAGCATTTGCAACCATCTTCAACTAGAAGTGCCATGTGGATGATCCATGTCGGCCTCCTCCTGAGGTTCTCAGCAGCATAGATGCTAGTCTTCAGCCAATTTGATTCATTCCTCGTGATATTAAGAAATTGCTGTAGGCACTGGATAATGCAAAAGCTGTGGGTCCTGACACATCCCAGCTATATCACAGAAGACATGTACTGCAGAACTAACTGCAATCCTAGTCAAACTATTCCAGTACAGCTATAACACTGTCATCTACCTGACAATGTGGAAAAATCCCCAGGTATGTCCTGTCCACAAAAAGCAGGATAAATCTAACCCGGCCAATTACAGCCCCATTGGTCCACTCTTGATCATCAGCAAAGTGGTAGAAGGTGTTGTCGACAGTGCTATCAGGCGACTCTTAAACAACAATAACCTGCTCACTGATGCTCAGTTTGGCTTCTACCAGGGCCACTTACTCTTGACCTCATTACAGCCTTCGTCCAAACATGGACAAAAGAGCTAAACTTAAGAGGTGCAGTGAGAGTGATCGTCCTTGATATCAATGTTGTATGATTGCCCTTTAAGATCTCAGGATGCTAATGAGCTAAGTACCAGGATGTACGAACATACAAACACATGAATTAGGTGCAGGAGTAGGCCATTCGACCCCTCGAGCCTGCTCCATCATTCATAAGTTCATGGCTGAACTGATTACTCCACGTTTCCACCTACCCCCGATAACCTTCCACCCCCCTGCTTATCAAGAATCTATCTATCTCTGCCTTAAAAATATTCAAAGTCTCTGCTTGCACCGCCTTTTGAGGAAGAGAATTCCAAAGACTCACGACTCTCTGAGAGAAAAAATTTCTCCTCATCTCTGTCTTAAATGGGCGACCCCTTATTTTTAAACAGTGACTCCTAGTTCAAGATTCTCCCACAAGGGGAAACATCCTTTCCACATCCACCCTGTCAAGACCCCTCAGGATCTTATATGTTTCAATTAAGTCGCCTCTTACTCTTCTAGATTCCAGCAGATTCAAGCCTAGCCTGTCCAATCTTTCCTCGTAATGTGGCTCAAAGCCAGAGTCACTTTGCAACTGTAACACCTAGAGGAAAGTTCTGTAAATAGTTTGTTCTGTACTGTACATACCCATTTAGCTGTTAATAAACCTCTTAGATATTTTCAGCATAACTGGTCACCATACATCTCATTTATGTTGCATCAGAAAACATAAAGAACTCATTACATGGTGGCAGCTGTGGTGAAAACACAGATATAAACTTGAAGACCACAGGTAAAACAGCTTTGAAATTGACCCTTCCTACAACCAAAAGGGAGAAAGTTCAAAAGAAATACTGGCCTAAAAGTGGACAGAAGAAAGAACGTACCTCCAGCTGTAGATGACAGAGCTCAGAACAACAGGCTGCAAGTAAATTCCTGTGATCAGGTGATTCATTGTACAGATGGTCGAGGAATCCTAGTTTAAAAAAAAGCTTTGAAGTGCTTAAGAAACGGAATTGTTTCAAAGGCTTTGTGGGAGAAAAAAAATGGGGAAAACCCAATTCCTCTCCCAGGCTGATCGAGGGGTCAACGCCATTACAGGAGGCATCTGACAGCAAAAGAATGGGACTTCCCCAACACTGCAGAGTCTCTATTCATGCAGTCAAAGTCAAAAAATAAATCATCATTAAACTACTCGAGCATGAAGAACATAAACAAACGCTAGCAAGAAATAGCAACTGAACTTCCTATTGAACAGCTGTACAAGTAGACAAGCTTAAATGCTGCAAGCAAGATAAACTGTCAAACACCTGCTCCTCTCCATACAAGCAGCTAGTCTAGCTAAACAACAGAGAATTTCTTAAAGGGGAAACAGCAAGGAGTAATAGAACAAGTCTGAAAGCAAGTTCTAAGCAAAAATAGCAGAAAGATGGATACCAAATTTCTCAGCATAAACAGGAAGGCAATTGATTTTCTATCCGAATTCAAACATTTTAAACAAAGAATGCAGTTATGCTTCACAGACCGAGTGACTATAGAACGAGAGAAGCAGGCTGTAAAAATACTAATCGCAGTTGGAAATGAGGGGTTACACAGAATCGAAACCTCTGGCTTATCTGTACAGGACCAGAAAGATCCCACAATGATATGGAAAATGCTGTAAGATCAGCTCCAATTAAGAATGTATTTTAGAATTCTCCGCCTGGAATTGATGTCCTACGGACAACAGCCACAAAAATCAATAGACCAGTCCATCAGTAGGTGCCATAGTAAGGGCAACAAATGTGATTTTTCAGACTCTGAGATGTCAGAGCAACTAATGGAGCTGGTGGTTGTCTCAACACCCATTGAAGCATTTCAGAAAGACCATTTGCAGAAAAAGAAAGCTCATAGTTTTGATGCGCTGCTGGAAGATGGCAGGAAATAAGAAGCCATTGTAGCTGGACAACAGCATTTGCAAGGACTAGGTGCAGCCAATAGTATCAGCATGACAACCAGGTCAAAAAGAGCAAGCAAGCTGTGTAGTAAGTGTGGTTGGTCCTACTCACCACAACGTTGTCCTGCATTTCAAGACCTGTGCAAGGCGTGTGGTGCAAAAGGACACCGGGTTCACCTATGTAAGAAATCTGGATCCAAAGATGCAGCCAGAAGTCCGAATAGGACATGAACAAACAGAAGACAGGCACAAACACAGGGCAACAGCAGCAAGGAGCGCGCCAGAGACCTGCACAAAAGCAAGCTGATACACAAAGTCCGCAGCAAAACAGACCTGAGAAAAGACTCAGAGAGGAGTGATTCTCAGCCAGAAGACGAACAGGCATTTCAGATTAAGAACTGAACTTTATTGTGTTGATGAAGTCAAACAAATGGAAGCTTTTGCTACCATTAACATCATGTGCCCAAAGAAAGTTGGCAAACATACACTCAGGGTTAATATTGACAGCACAGCTCAAGCCTAACAGTCCGAATCCTGAAAGATATGTACCAGAGTCATTAGAAATCAATGATATAACCAACAACTGCAAAATTATCTGCATACAATGGGTCACCCATCTCTTGAAGTGGCACACTAACAATGCTATGGCAAGTCGGCATGGAAACCACAAATATTTTACCTGGTAGACACAAGCGGATCAGCAGTGGCAGGACTACCAGCATGTAACGACCTCAACACGTGACTATCCACAAGGTCACCAATTTACCATTACAGTAGAAGAGACCAAGGGCACCCGCATTGAGTCAGCCCAGGTACAACAAATGTACCCAGAAAGGTTCAACACTATAGGAGATTTCAAAGGCGATGCCGTACTGCACCTCACAGAGGATGCAATTCCATCAATTGACCCTCCCAGAAAGTGCAGCGTGCACATACAATAAAAGCTTAAGCATGAATTAGATGACATGGAATGCAATGGCATCATCCACTGCTGTGCATCATCACACAGAGTGGTGCAGTTCAGTTACGCGTGTACTAAAGAAGGCTGGAGCAATCAGGGTATGTCTAGATCCGAGGCATCTAAACCTCTCCCTTAAGAGATGCCCCCACAAGATTCTGACATTAGAGGAATTGAACCCCAAGTTCACAGGAGCCAAATTCTTCTCCAAGTTGAATGCTCAACATAGATATTACTCCTGGTGGGTCAGTGGCGGGTGGACTCCCTGCCAGAGGAGATGACACCTTTTGCGTGGAGCACCACGCACCTCCTCTATCTGGGAGTCCATCTTGGCCCCGCTGAGGAAGCCTGGCCGGCAAACTGGCAGCAGTTGGAGGCGAAAGTCACCGCTCGGCTGGGGCGCTGGACAGGACTGCTCTGAGTGCTTTCCTACAGGGGCCGAGCGTTGGTCATAAACCAACTGGTGGCCTCCATGTTGTGGTACCGGTTGGTCACTTTTGCCCCGCCCCCTGTATTTGCCAGCAAGATCCGGAAGAAACTCGTCGATTTCTTCTGGGGCAAGAGGAAACACTGGGTCTCTGCCGCGGTCCTGAGTCTCCCGATTGAGGAGGGCGGTCAGTCGCTGGTGTGCGTCCGCACCCAGGCTGCTACTCTCCACCTTCGGACCCTGCAGAGATACCTGTACGTCGAGCGTCCTTCCAGATGGTGTGCGCTGGCGACATATTTTTTCCGCCAGTGTCACTGCCTTCAAGACGACACGCAGCTCCCGGTGGAGTCCGTTAGCCGCGCATCTCTGAGGGAGTTGCCTGTCTTTTACCGGGATCTTTTCCGAGTCTGAAACATGGTCGCCTCCAGTCAGGGCGCTCCCCCGCCGGCGGAGGAGAGCGCCTCGGCTGTCCGGGCGGCCGACTCCGGGGACGGTCCGGCGGGCGGAGGAGTAGCCGAAACCTCCGGGACGCCCCTCACTGCGGGTGGCGAGGGGGCTCGGGAGTGCGGAGCGATCCTGGCCGAGCTAACCCCCGCTCGGCCAGAACTGCTCATCGGACCCAGGCCCCGAAACCCTCCTCGGGAGCCGGTCCCGCACAACCCGAGCCGCCTCTCGGAAATGCCCTCCGTGCCATTCCAATCGGCGCGGAGGGGTTTCCTGTACGGGCTACTCCTGCACACTTTCCACTTCCTCGCCCTCGTCAGCCGGCCGGACACGCCCTGGTGGTCCGCGTTGCCATCTGGCGGTGAGGGGAAACCCCGATGGAGGTCTCTCTATGCGGGAGTCTTCACCCTTTACATCAGGGACCTGGGGTGGAGGGTGCTGCACAGAGCAGTCCCATGCAATAGACTTTTAATTAGGTTCACGGACTCCCAGGCCGCCTGTACTTTCTGCGGCCTGGACGAGTCCGTGTACCACGTTTATACGGAGTGTGCGAGGTTGCAGCCCCTCTTTGAGTATCTGAAGGGGCTGCTCCTCAAATTCTGCTGCACTTCAGTCCCACGCTCCTGATCTTTGGGCACCCGGTGCGGAGCGGCTTGGGCCAGGAGGAGGATCTCCTCGTCGGTCTGCTCCTGGGCCTGGCCAAGGTGGCAATTCACAGGTCCAGGTTGCGGGCCGTCAGGGGTTCCGTCCTCCCCGATTGCCTGCCCCTCTTCCGCGGTTACGTTCGCGCCCGGGTGTCCCTGGAGAAGGAGCATGCGGTGTCCGCCGGTACGCTTGAGGCCTTCCGCGACCGGTGGGCACCGCAAGGACTGGAGTGCATCGTCGACGCCGAGAATGGCATTTTAATTTGAGTTTTGTTTATTTATCTGTTTTTAATAAAGTTATTTTAAAATTATGTATATAAAGGGAGCCTGAGGAATAAAGGCCCCCTCGACATAGATTATATAAAAGGGGCCTGGGGTATAAAGGCCACCTAAAAAAAACCAGGGGGTTAGATACATAGTAAAGCTCCCTCCACACTGTCCCCATCAAACACAGAAAAAAAAAACAGGGTTAGATAAAAAAAAAAGAAAAAAAGAAAAAAAGCATAGATATTGGTCAGTACACCTGGCAAAGGAATCTCAAGAAGTTACCACATTCAGGACACTATTTGGAAGATACTGTTTCCAGAGACTACCCTTCGGCTTATCTGTCAGTCAAGCTCTGTTTCAGCAGCATATGGACAGAATTATAGAAAATGTGCCTGGCTGTGTATGCATTGCCGATGACATTGCGGTAATGGACAAAACCAAAGAAGAACGTGAACGATATCCTCATTCACTGATGGCAGTAGTCATGAAGGGCTTGTTTTTAACAGCAAGAAGTGCCAAGTGAATGTAAGTCAGACAGGTAAATGACACTTCCAGCGCTATCGTCGCAGACACATTGAGTGCCATATTGAGTCTGTTTGGTGCACCTGAAGAAATTATTCCTGACAATGGGCCGCAGTATATGGGCAGACCTTTCAGGCATAAACCATGTGACATCCTCACCATACGATCATAGATCTAACAAAGGTTCACACAGTTAAATTGCTTATCCTAAAGTGCAGGACAACAAAACAAGATTTTCGTGTTGCCCTGTTACACCTCAGAGCTACATCTATGGATATGGGCTTACCATCACCAGCAGAGATCATGTTTGACAGACAGCGACGCTGCTTGAAAAACAAGGGATAATGAAGATGGTGCATGACCGGCATGCAGGGGCAGAATTACCTCAACTACATGTAGGACAAAAGGTCAGAGTCATACACCACACAATAATAACATGGTTACCCGCAGAGATATCTGACGTATGCAGTGAGCCTAGGTTGTACGAGGTTACAACATCTAACGGAGCAGTGTTGAAGAGGAACCAAAGCCAATCAAAAGAACTGTGCAATACTCCAATTGCACACAGCGGACTTGAAAGAACACACTCCGACGATGAGGGTGTGATGGAACAACAGTACAACAAGCAAGATATTGACAACACGTCTGCAAGCCAAGAACAGCCAAGGGTGAAATCCACATCCCCAGAAGGTTATAGCATAACAAGGTCTGGAAGAGTTGACAAACCATCGAATCTGCACTCAGAAGTTTCACAATCCCTATCCTTATACTTGTAAATTTTATAACCCCTATCCCTGTATAACTAATTTTGATATTCAGTTTTACATGTTTTTACTTGTAGCGTACGAGACGTATCTCTGGAAAGAAAGGGGATGTTGAATGATCGCTTTAAGAGTGATGTCCCTTTCAGAATTCAGTATGCTAATGAGCTAAATACCTGAATGTAGTCATGTGACTATAAGCCATAGTCTCTCTGCACTGGAACACCATAAAAAAAGGTTCTGTATATAGTTTGCTCTGTATTGTATATACTAGTTTAACTGTTAATAAACTGGAATCCATGTACCTCATTGTGTTGCTTAAGATAACACAAAGAAACTCATGACAGGCATAGGCCCAACTTGTTCAACCTTTCTTCATAAGATAACCACTTCATCCTAGGAATCAGTCGAGTGAACCTTCTCTGAACTGCTTCTAATGCAATGTTATCTCTTCTTAAGCAAGAAGACCAAAACTGTACACAATACTCCAGATGTGGTCTCACTAAGGCCTTATGCAGCTATAGCAAAGCTTCTCTACTTTTATATTCTATTCCCCTTGCAATAAATGACAACATTCCATTTACCTTCCTACTCACTTGCTGCACCTGCATTCTAATTTCTTGTGATTCATGTACCAAGACATCCAGATCCCTCTTTACCAGAGTTCTGCTGTCTCTCTCCATTTAAATAATACTCTGCTTTTCTATTCTTCCTGCAAAGTGGATGAGTTCACATTTTCCCATATTATACTCCATCTGCCAATTTTTTTTCCCACTCACTTAATCTATCTACAACCCTTTGTAAATTCTTTATGTCTTCTTGACAGCTTACCTTCCTAGCTATTTTTCTATCGTCTGCAAATTTAGCTGCCATACGTTTGATCCCTTCATCCAAGTTACTGATGTAGATTGTAAAGCACTGATCCCTGTAGCACTCCATTGGTCACATCCTGCCAGTCTGAAAATAACCCTTTTATCCCTACTCCCTGCTTCCTCTTAGCTAACCAATCCTCTATCGATACTAATATGTTACTCCCCACTCCATGAGCCCTTATTTTGTGTAGTAACCTTTGATGTGGCACTTAATCTAATGCCTTTTGAAAATCTAAGTACATCACATCTACAGGTTCCCCTTTATTCAGGTTGCGTGATACTTCCTCAGTCTCACGGCGTCACTAGGCAGCTTCCTGTGCAGCACTTATGGCAGAACCTGCCTCTCAAGGATTGGCCTTCACAGCCATCAGCAAAGGTGCACCAAGAGAAGACACCCCACGCTTGCTGCGTGTCCATCATCTTTCATGGATTGAAGGATGTCAACCAAAACCAACTGTGACTTCCTCAAAGAACCTAATAATTTAGCCAAACATGATTTCCCTTTCACAAAACCATGTTGACTCTCCCTTATCGCATTATGATTTTCTAAATGTCCTGCTATAACCTCCTGAATAATGGATTCTAGCATTTTCCCTAATACAGATGTTAAGCTAACTGGCCTGTAATTTCCTGCTCTCTGTCTCCATCCTTTCTTGAATAGAGGTGTTGCATTAGCTATTTTTCAATCTGTTGGGACTCTTCCAGAATCTAGGGAATTTTGGAAGATCACAATTAATGCTTCTACTATCTATGCAACCACTTCTAGGATGGGGGTGCGGTTATCTTATGAAGAAAGGTTGGACAGGTCGGGTCTGAATCCATTGGAGTTTAGAAGAATCAGAGTTGATCTTATTGAAATATATAAGATCCTGAGGGGGCTTGACAGGGTGGATGCTGAAAGGATGTCCCCCCCTTGGTTACTTCCTCAGGCTCACAGCATCATCTGACACTCCCTTGTAGGAGAGAATAGAACAAGGGGACACAGTTTAAAAATAAGGGATCTCCCGTTTAAGACAGAGATGAGGAAAATTTTTTTCTCTTTGAGGGTCATGAGTCTTTGGAACTCTCTTCCCCAGAGAGTGGTGGAGGCAGGGCCATTGAATATTTTTAAGGCTGAGGTAGATAGATTATTGACTAACAAGAGAGTCAAAGAGTATCAGGGGTAGGCGGGAATGTGAAGTTGAGGCTAAATCAGATCTTATTAAATGGTGGAGCACACTCGAAGGGGCTGAATGGCCTACTCATGCTCTTAATTCATATGTTTATAAGTTCTTTTAAGACCCTAGGATGCAGGCCATCAGGTCCTGGGGACTTGTCAGCCTTTAGTTCCCATAGTTTTCCCAGTGCCTTTTCCCTGGTGATTGTTATTGTTTTCAGTTCTTCCATCCCTTTTAGCACCAGTTTTTCAAGTGCCTTTGGGATTTATTTTGTGTTCTCTACTGTGAAGATCACACAAAATACCCGTTCAATGCTTCCGCCATTTCCTTATTACCCATTATTAATTCCCAGACTCACTCTTTGAATGACCAACACTCATTTGAGTTACACTTTTCCTTTTTAAATACTTGTAGAAACTCTTGCTATCTTTTTATATTTCTAGCTAGCTTTTTCTCATACTCTAATTTCTCCCTTTTTTAAGCCATTCTTTGCTGGTTTTTAAAAAATGTCGAATCTTCTGATCTACCACTAATCTTCACACAGCTGTACACTTTTTCTTTCACTTTCACTTTGATACAATCTAGCTTCTTTAGTTAGCCTTCTCCGACTGCCTTTGCTTCTCGTGTGGCTGAGAGCTTTGAAATATCTCCCTAAATGTTTGCCACTGCTTCTCGACTATCCTATCTTTTAACCAAATTTCCCAGTTCACTTATGCCAATTCTGTCTTCATACGCTTGTAATTGCCTTTATTTAAGCTGAAAACACTAGTCTTAGACCCACACATCTCACCCTCAAACTGAATGTGAAATTCTATCATGTTATGATCACTTTTGACTAAAGTCTCCTTTACTATGAGGTTATGAATTAATCCTGTCTCATTGCACATTATCAGGTCTAGAATGGCCTGCTCCCTGGTTGGCACTAGAACATAGTACATTAAGAGGTTGTCTTGAATACACTCTATGAACTCATCTTCCAGCTACCATTGCCAATCTAATTCATCCAGTCTATATGTGGATGTGCTAATGACTAGATAACCTGTTTTCTTGGCTGAGAGATAAATATTGGTCATGATACCAGGGAGTACCTCAGTGCTGTTTTCTGCAATTACACTATGGGATCATTTACATTCACCTGACAGAGTAGACGGGACCTCAGTTCAATGTCTCATCCTAAATACAACACTTCCGACAATGTAGTGCTCCCTCAGTACTGCACTGAGTGTTTCATCATAGATTTTCTGCTCAAAGTCTCTGGGGTGGGAGGTAAACCCACAACCTGAGACAAAAATGCTATTATGAGCCATAACTGACACTTATATATATGTATATATATGTTTACATATACATTTATACGTATATATACCTTCAATTGACAATGAATCAAAAGATGCCAAGAAGTAAAATGACTTTAACAGTCCCATTTCCCAGTGAGCACAGTAGTGGGACTCTAGTAACTTAATTGTCTTTTACATGGCATCTCGATAGAGTAATCTGCAGGGAATTCTTGCATCTTCAAAGGTGAATTATGGTAGTTGCTTGAGGCAAGTAGCTGGTGAATTTAGATAAGAGATACCAGTTACTAAAATAGCAATCCTCACCCGTGACATCAACAAAACATCCGAACAACCCAAAGCTGACAGTAGCCTCAGGAAATTGCTTCCATTTATTGCATTTATATTGCAATTTTGCTATCCGAAAATGTTTAATATATGTAGAATGTGGTAAATAAATTGCATGGGAATGGCAGAGTACAGAATTTTGTTGTTGTTAAAATAATAAGAATTCAAGGTAGAGTCCAGACCCTTAGTGCAGGACACCAATAATACTAAATGCCTTAGGAAAAAAGATGAGGTAAAACAAGGTGTAAGGATAATGGAGTGCCGTGTTTTGGCTTTAAAAGCCTGGAGACTATGAGGAGGCAGCCTACATTGAGGGGAGTAAGGAGGACTGTACCTGTAATGTTCTGGGAAATAAAGAGTTGGAGTAGGAAACAATGCAAAGAATCTTGAATGTTAGAACACTAATTCAAATTGATCCAATTTATATTATTTATGTTACTTCCCCACCCCAAGAATCAAGCATCAAGCATGCAGTTCCAAGGGAGTGCTTCATTGTCAGGAGTAAGACACTTTGGACGAGATGTTAAGTTGAAGCCCTATTTCCTATTTTCAGTGGTTCACAGAATCATCGAATCATAGAATAGTTATAGAACAGAAGGAGGTCATTCAGCTCATCATGTCCATGCCAGCTCTCTGCAAGAGCAACTCACCTAATCCCATTCCCCTGCCTTTTCCCAGTAGTCCTCAACATTTTTCTCTTCAGATAATTGTCCAATTCTCTTTTGAATGCCTTGATTGAATCTGCCTTCACCACTCTCTCAGGCAGTGCATTTCAGATCCTAACCACTCACTGTGTCAAAATGTTTTCTTCATGTTGCCATTGCTTCTTTTGCCAATTACCTTTAATCAGTGTCCTCTGGATCTCAATCCTTCTGCCAACAGGAACAGTTTCTCCCTATCTACTCTGTCCAGAACCCTCAGAATTTTGACCACCTCTATTATATCTCCTCTTAATTTTCTCTTCTCCAAGGAAAAAAGCCCCAGCTTCTCCAATCTATCCATGTAACTGAAGTTCCTCATCCCTGGAACCATTCTCATGAATCTTTTCTACACCCTCTCCAAAGCTTTCACATCCTTGCAGAAGTGCAGCACTAAAAATGGGACACAGTACTCCAAGTGAGGCTGAACCAATGTTTTATACAGGTTTAACAGACCTTCCTTGCTTTTGTATTCTATGACCCTATTAATAAAGCCCAGGATAAGAACATAAGAAATAGGGGCAGGAGCACAGCCTGTCGAGTTTGCTCTGCCATTCAATATGATCATGGCTGATCTTGGGCGTCAACTCCACTTCCCCCCCCCCCCCCACCCCCATTCCCCACATCCTGTACGCTTTATTAACCTCTTTCTCAACCTGCTCTGCCACCTTCAGTGATTTATGCACCTATAACCCTGCTTTGCCTGTGCTGGGATGAGGGAGCAGTACCACAGGATATGCGCGATGCCAATATCATCACCCTCTATAAGAAAAAGGATTACCGCGGTGACTGCAACAACTACCGTGAAATCTCCCTGCCCAGCATTGTGGGGAAAGTCTTTGCTCGAGTCATTTTAAACAGGCTCCAGAAGCTGCTGAGCGTGTCTACCCTGAGGCACAGTGTGGCTTTTGAACAGAGAGATCCACCATTGACATGCTGTCCTTCCTTCGCCAGCTACAGGAGAAATCCCGCGAACAACAGATGCCCCTCTATTTCAGAGCATGACAGCCCCCCACTTTACTTTCATTTTTAGTCATTTTTAGTTATTTTTTCCTTTTTTTTGCATTCCTTTTTACATTTTTTACAATCTTTTTTTGCATTTATTTCATTTCATCTTAGTTTGTTCAGTTTGCTTACCCACTGTTTTTTTTCAGGTTGTTTTTCTTCAGGTTTGCACTTGCTGATGTTCAATATTCAGTATATTCACACCTAATCTGTACTAATGCTTTGTCTTTCAACACACCATTAACATATTGTTTGCCTTTGCTCCGTGACCTTTTGGTCAGCTATGTGGCCTGGTCCAATCTGCACCTTCTCCTTTGTTATCTCTTGCCCAACCCCCACCTCACTTGTTTATAATCTGTGACTTTTCTAATATTTGTCAGTTCCGAAGAAGGGTCACTGACCCGAAACGTTAACTCTGCTTCTCTTTCCACAGATGCTGCCAGACCTGCTGAGTGAATCCAGCATTTCTTGTTTTTGTTTCAGATTTCCAGCATCCGCAGTATTTTGCTTTTATTTTAGTGTTTAATTCACTGCCACTTCTCTTCCAGGAATGCCTACCTTGAAGAAGTTCTGCTCTTCTCTCCGACGGGATTTTCGTTTGTCTCTTTTACCTTGTTCACCTTCATTGCTTTCTATTTCCCTCCTGGTGTTTGATAAGGTATCTACCAAAACTCGTTTTCACAGCCACATCTCCTTCCTCAGTGACTGTCTCCGGCTCCGACTGACTCCACGTGGATTCCAACTGCAGTTTCACCCATCATGCTTTGAAACCACCCAGGATCACAGGTATCTCCGAGAAATACAACGTTCCTCGGACTGCTACTCTCGCCGCATCCTGAGATCCACACTCAGTGCTATGCGCCGCCATATGCACACACTGGACCTCTCTCTCCAGCAGCACCGTCTCACCTTATCTCAAATCTGTTCTACTCCGCAGTTTCATCTCATCTTACGTCTCATCCGACGCATTAACAAAAAACTTTTTTTCTTCCTTTCAGGTGTTAAGGAACGCAAGCTCCAGCAGCTGATGGGGACTAATGCCCCTCCAGATCCTCCTTCCGCTTCACTTCCCTCTGACCCCACCCCTTCTGATCTGACCCCTTGCCGTGTATTCACTATACCCTCTGACCTCCCCCTCTCTGATGCTGAGCGTTCTGTACTCAGCAAAGGTCTCAGTTTTATCCCCTTACGCCCCCACCTCAATGAATTTCGCGCTCGGCATGACGTTGAGCTCTTCTTCCGTCGCCTCCGCCTCCGGGCTCACTTCTTCGACCAGGAGTCCTCCCCCCGACCAGCAGACCCATTCACTCGCCTCCAGCATTCTCCCTCTACCTGGACCCCTCCCCCTGGCCTCTTACCCGCTCTTGATCTCTTCATTGAAAACTGTCGGCGAGACATTGGTCGTCTCAATTTCTCTGCCCCCCTCACTCACTCTAACCTGTCCCCCTCTGAACTTGAGGCACTCCGTTCTCTCAGGTCTAACCCCGACATGGTCATCAAACCTGCAGACAAGGGTGGTGCTGTTGTTGTATGGCGTACCGACCTCTACCTTGCAGAAGCTCAACGCCAACTCACAGACACCTCTTCCTACCTCCCTCTGGACCATGACCCCACCACCGAACATCAAGCCACCGTCCAAAGGACTGTCACTGACCTCATCTCCTCTGGAGATCTTCCCTCTACAGCTTCCAACCTCATAGTCCCGCAACCCCGGACAGCCCGCTTCTACCTCCTTCCCAAAATCCACAAACGGGACTGTCCCGGCAGACCCATTGTGTCAGCCTGCTCCTGCCTCACTGAACTTATTTCTTGACTCTATCTTTTCTCCCCGGTCCAGCCTCTTCCCACCTACATCCATGACTCTTCTGACGCCCTACGTCATTTTGACAATTTCCAGTTTCCTGGTCCCAACCGCCTCCTCTTCACTATGGACGTCCAATCGCTCTACACCTCCATCCCCCACCAGGATGGTTTGAAGGCTCTCCGCTTCTTCCTGGAACAGAGGCCCAACCAGTCCCCATCCACCACCACCCTCCTCCGCCTGGCTGAACTTGTTCTCACATTGAACAACTTCTCCTTCAACTCCACGCACTTCCTTCAAGTAAAAGGTGTCGCTATGGGTACCCGCATGGGTCCTAGTTATGCCTGTCTTTTCGTGGGATATGTCGAGCATTCTTTGTTCCAGTCCTACTCAGGCCCCCTCCCCCAACTCTTTTTCCGGTACATTGATGACTGTATCGGTGCCGTTTCCTGCTCCCGCCCCGAACTAGAAAACTTTATCAACTTTGCTTCCAATTTCCACCCTTCTCTCACCTTTACATGGTCCATCTCTGACACTTCCCTTCCCTTCCTCGACTTCTCTGTCTCCATCTCTGGGGATAGGTTGTCTACCAATATCCATTATAAGCCCACTGACTCCCACAGCTATCTCGACTACACTTCTTCACACCCTACCTCCTGTAAGGACTCCATTCCATTCTCCCAGTTTCTCCGTCTCCGACGCATCTGCTCTGATGATGCCACCTTCCATGACGGTGCTTCTGATATGACCTCCTTTTTCCTCAACCGAGGATTTCCCCCCACTGTGGTTGACAGGGCCCTCAACCGTGTCCGACCCATTCCCCGCACCTCTACCCTCACCCCTTCCCCTCCCTCCCAGAACCGTGACAGGGTTCCCCTTGTCCTCACTTTTCATCCCACCAGCCTCCATATCCAAAGGATCATCCTCCGCCATTTTCGCCACCTCCAGCGTGATGCCACTACCAGTCGCATCTTCCCCTCCCTTCCCCTGTCAGCATTCCGAAGGGATCGTTCCCTCCGCGACACCCTGGTCCACTCCTCCATTACCCCCACCACCTCGTCCCCGTCCCAGGGCACCTTCCCTTGCAATCGCAGGAGGTGTAATACCTGCCCATTTACCTCCTCTCTCCTCACTATCCCAGGCCCCAAACACTCCTTTCAGGTGAAGCAGCGATTTACTTGTACTTCTTTCAATGTAGTATACTGTATTCGCTGCTCACAGTGTGGTCTCCTCTACATTGGGGAGACCAAGCGCAGACTGGGTGACCGCTTTGCGGAACATCTCCGCTCAGTCCGCAAGCAGGACCCTGAGCTTCCGGTTGCTTGCCATTTCAACACTCCCCCCTGCTCTCATGCTCACATCTCTGTCCTGGGATTGCTGCAGTGTTCCAGTGAACATCAACGCAAGCTCGAGGAACAGCATCTCATCTACCGATTAGGCACACTACAGCCTGCCGGACTGAACATTGAGTTCAATAATTTCAGAGCATGACAGCCCCCCACTTTACTTTCATTTTTAGTCATTTTTAGTTATTTTTTCCTTTTTTTTGCATTCCTTTTTACATTTTTTACAATCTTTTTTTGCATTTATTTCATTTCATCTGAGTTTGTTCAGTTTGCTTACCCACTGTTTTTTTCAGGTTGTTTTTCTTCAGGTTTGCACTTGCTGATGTTCAATATTCAGTATATTCACACCTAATCTGTACTAATGCTTTGTCTTTCAACACACCATTAACATATTGTTTGCCTTTGCTCCGTGACCTTTTGGTCAGCTATGTGGCCTGGTCCAATCTGCACCTTCTCCTTTGTTATCTCTTGCCCAACCCCCACCTCACTTGTTTATAATCTGTGACTTTTCTAATATTTGTCAGTTCCGAAGAAGGGTCACTGACCCGAAACGTTAACTCTGCTTCTCTTTCCACAGATGCTGCCAGACCTGCTGAGTGAATCCAGCATTTCTTGTTTTTGCCCCTCTACATTGCTTTCATAGATCTCACCAAAGCATTTGACCTCGTCAGCAGATGTGGTCTCTTCAGACTACTAGCAAAGAACGGATGTCCACCAAAGCTACTAAGTATCATCATCTCATTCCATGACAATAAGAAAGGCACAATTCAGCATAGCAGTGCCTCATCAGACCCCTTTCCTATCCTGAGTGGCGTGAAACAGGGCTGTGTTCTCGCACCTACAGTGTTTGGGATCTTCTTCTCCCTGCTGCTCTCACGTGCGTTCAAGTCTTCAGAAAAAGGAATTTTCCTCCACACAAGATCAGATGGCAGGTTGTCCAACCTTGCCCGTCTAAGAGCGAAGACCAAAGTATGGAAAGTCCTCATCAGGGAAATCCTCTTTGCTGCCGATGCTGCTTTAACATCTCACACTGAAAAGTGTCTGCAGAGACTCATCAACAGGATTGCGGCTTCCTGCAACGAATTTGGCCTAACCATCAGCCTCAAGAAAACAAACATCATTGGACAGGACGTCAGAAATGCTCCATACAATATCGGTGGCCACGCTGTGGAAGTGGTTCAAGAGTTCACCTACCTAGGCTTAATTATCACCAGTAACGTGCCTCTCGATGCAGAAATCAACAAGCGCATGGGTAAGGCTTCCACTGCTATGTCCAGACTGGCCAAGAGGGTGTGGGAAAATGGCGCACTGACACGGAACACAAAAGTCCGAGTGTATCAAGCCTGTGTCCTCAGTACCTTGCTCTACGGCAACGAGGCCTGGACAACGCATGTCAGCCAAGAGCAGCGTCTCAATTCATTCCATCTTCATGCCTCCAGAGAATCCTTAGCATCAGGTGGCAGGACCGTATCTCCAATGCAGAAGTCCTCAAGGCGGTCAACATCCCCAGCATATACACCCTACTTAGCCAGCGGGGCTTGAGATTGCTTGGCCATGTGAGCCGCGTGGAAGATGGCAGGATCCCCAAGGACACATTGTACAGCGAGCTCGTCACTGGCATCAGACCCACCGGCCATCCGTGTCTCCGCTTTAAAGACGTCTGCAAATGCGACATGAAGTCCTGTGACATTGATCACAAGTTGTGGGAGTCAGTTGCCAGCGATCGCCAGAGCTGGCGGACAGCCATAAAGGTGGGGCTAATGAGTGGCGAGCTGAAGAGACGTAGTAGTTGGCAGGAAAAAAGCGCAAGGGGAGAGCCAACTGTGTAACAGCCCCGACAACCAATTTTATCTGCAGCGCCTTTGGAAGAGTCTGTCACTCTAGAATTGGCCTTTATAGCCACTCCAGGAGCTGCTTCACAAATCTTCTCGAGAGAAGGAGGCCAAAGAAGAAGAACCCCAGATCCCTCTGCCTCTACACCAGCTTTAGACATTGCAGCCTTTAATTTATATTGCCTCACCTCATTCTTCCTACCAAAATGAATCACTTCACACTTCTCTGCATTAAATGTCACCTACTACTTGTCCACCCATTCCACCAACCTGTCGATGTCATTTTGAAGTATATCACTATCTCTTCATGGTTCACAATACTTCCAAGCTTTTGCCATCTGCAAATTTTGAAATTCTGGATCTTATAAACATAATCTATATACATAATCTACCCAGAAACAGCTTATGTACATTATACGACAGTATGACAGTTATATGCCTTCTTGAACCACTGCAGTCCCTGTGGTGTAGCTACACCAACAGTGCTGTCAGGAAAGGATTTCCAGGATTTTGACCCAGCAACAGTGAAGGAACAGTGATATATTTCCAATTTAGGATGGTGTGTGCCTTGGAGGGTAACTTGCAGGTATTGGTGTTCCCATGCATTTCCTGCCCTTGTTCTTTGGTGGCGAAGGTCGTGGGTTTGGAAGGTGCTGTGAAAGGAGCCTTGGTGAGTTGCTGCAGTGCATCTTGTAGACTGTACACTGATGATGGAGGGAGTGAATGTTTAAAGTGGAGATGGGTTGCTCACTGCAAAATTCTCAGCCTCTGGCCTGCTCTTGTAGTAACAGTATTTATATGGCTGGTCCAGTTCAGTTCCTTCTCAGTATCCTGCAAAATCCAACAGAAGACAGGTTAGTTGTAAACAAAACAAATCAGAGGTGAAGGGATAAGACAAGTTTTTTGTTGTCCATATCTCCAAAGGCTTGAAAAATTAGATTAGTCAATAACTTTGTGTGATATTCCTGCAATATTCAGCAATAAGGCCACAATTAAAATTAAATGTCAAATTAGCAGCAAAGATTTGAATTTACATAGCACCTCATCACTTTGAGAAAAAGATCAGAGGGATTGGGGTGTCAGCCAAGGGTTCCGAAGAAGGGTCACTGACCAGAAACGTTAACTCTGCTTCTCTTTCCACAGATGCTGCCAGACCTGCTGAGTGAATCCAGCATTTCTTGTTTTTGTCTCATGGGTGACACTGTTGTCTCTGAATGAGAAGATTGTGGTTTTAAGTTCTACATCAGAGTTTAGTGTGTAATATAGGCTGGTAGTGCTGCACTGTCAAGAGCTGCTGTCTTTTGGATGCGATGTTAAGCTGAGGCCCCATCTGCTGTCAGGTAAAAACAAATCCCTGGTTCTGTTTGGAAGGCGAGCCCTGACCAATACTTATCACTCAATCAATGGCCGCAATTTTACGGCCCCGAAACAAGCGGGCTAGTGCCAGGGGTGAGGCGATGGGGTGGGGGGGGGGTGGGAGGAGGTCGACAATTCCTGACCCCCTCCCGTCCCCCACTGCAATTTTACATGGTGCGGCAGCAGTGAGAAATGGCCCACCCGCCCCAAGCCAATCAAGGCCCTTAAGTGGCTAATTAACTGGCTAATTAACTAATTAACTAATCCTCGGCCTGACGGCAAAAGCCTCAAGAAACCCACCTGGTAAAACCAGGTGGTCTTCTTGCGGTCTGGAGGGGGGGGGGCCCTCCTGATCGGGCTGCCCCTGAAGTCCCAACCCCCCCACTATATAACACTGCCCCCGCCCCCACCCCCAACCGACTTCCCTTGCCCAGCCGATTGCCCCAGCGAAGCCCTGAAAACTTACCTGTTTTCCAGGGACATCCTTCACCTTGCTTGTGATGGCTGGGTGTAGTCCCAGCAGTGGCCACTGCTCCCGGTGATGCTGCTGGAACGAAGAGCTGAAGGCCCACTGATTGGCCGGCAGCTCCGTTAGGGGGACCTCCTGCCTCAAGGAGGTGGAAGACCCACCCAACACCAATTAAAAGGCTGGGGAGCAAAAATTCCCAGCCTGGCTCCCCAGGCCCAGTGGATGCAGACTCGCCACCGACTTTTGGGCGAGTGGGTGGGGCCAACAGCTCAACGAAAAATTCCGGCTAATATCACCCAAAACAGATTAGCTGGTAATGACTTCATTGCTGTTTATGGGAGCTTTGTTCTGACCTCAGTTGAGACTACTAACTTCAAAACAAGTGATATGAACTTCCCAATGACCAATTAAAAGATCACATGATGAAGTTTCACATTTTAAGACTTTTACCATAACAACTAAACTAAAAATCAACATTAACTAAACAGTACTTAATAGTAGCTAACACGATAAATTACAGACACGCTCAAAAACCCCACACCACAATTATACGTTACGCAGTTTTCTCAGCAAAAAGATATCCTTGCAGTTAAAAGTCCCAAACTGCTCTCAAAACCAGCGTCCTCTTTGCTCACTTCTTCCAAGGACATTCGACTGGGCTTCCATCAATAAGACATCTACGCTGCAATGTGGAAAATTGCCCAGGTATGTCCTATAAACAAAAAGCAGGACAAGTCCAACCCGGCCAATTACCGCCCCATCAGCCTATTCTCAATCATCAGTAAAGTGATGGAAGGTGACATCAACAGTGCTATCAAGCGGCACTTGCTTAGCAATAAGCTGCTCAGTGATGCTCAGTTTTGGTTCCGCCAGGGCTACTCAGCTCCTGACCTCATTACAGCCTTGGTTCAAACGTGGACAAAAGAGCTGAACTCAAGAGGTGAGGTGAGAGTGACTGCCCTTGACATCAAGGCAGCATTTGACCGAGTATGGCATCAAGGAGCCCGAGCAAAACTGAAGTCAATGGGAATCAGGGGGAAACTCTCCGCTGGTTGGAGTCATACCTAGCGCAAAGGAAGATTGTTGTGGTTGCTGGAGGTCAATCGTCTGAGCTCCAGGACATCACTGCAGGAGTTCCTCAGGGTAGTGTCCGAGGCCCAACCATCTTCAGCTGCTTCATCAATGATCTTCCTTCAATCATAAGGTCAGAAGTGGGGATGTTCACTGATGATTACACAATGTTCAGCACCATTCGTGTCTCCTCAGATGCTGAAGCAGTCCATGTAGAAATAGAGCAAGACTTGGACAATTTTCAGGCTTGGGCTGATAAGCGGCAAGTAACATTCAAAGAACAAAGAACAAAGAACAGTACAGCACAGGAACAGGCCATTCGGCCCTTCAAGCCTGTGCCGATCTTGACGCCTGCCTAAAGTAAAACATTCTGCACTTCCGGGGTCCATATCCCTCTATTCCCATCCTATTCATGTATTTGTCAAGATGCCTCTTAAACGTCACTATCGTAGCTGCTTCCACCACCTCCCAGCCAGTTCCAGGCACTCATCACCCTCTGTGTAAAGAACTTGCCTCGCACATCTCTAAACTTTGCCCCTCGCACCTTAAACCTATGTCCCCTAGTAACTGACTCTTCCACCCTGGGAAAAAGCTTCTGACTATCCACTCTGTCCATGCCACTCATAACTTTGTAAACCTCTATCATGTCGCCCCTCCACCTCCGTCGTTCCAGTGAAAACAATCCAAGATTATCCAACCTCTCCTCACAGCTAATGCCCTCCAGACCAGGCAACATCCTGGTAAACGTCTTCTGTACCCTCTCCAAAGCCTCCACGTCCTTCTGGTAGTGTGGCGACCAGAATTGCACGCAATATTCTAAGTGTGGCCGAACTAAAGTTCTGTACAGCTGCAGCATGACTTGCCAATTTTTATACTCTATGCCCCGACCGATGAAGGCAAGCATGCCGTATGCCTTCTTGACTACCTTATCCACCTGCGTTGCCACTTTCAGTGACCTGTGGACCTGTACGCCCAGATCTCTTTGCCTGTCAATACTCCTAAGGGTTCTGCCATTTACTGTATACTTCCCACCTGCATTAGACCTTTCAAAATGCATTACCTCACATTTGTCCGGATTAAAATCCATCTGCCATTTCTCCACCCAAGTCTCCAACCGATCTATATCCTGCTGTATCCTCTGACAATCCTCATCACTATCCGCAACTCCACCAACCTTTGTGTCGTCCGCAAATTTACTAATCAGACCAGATACATTTTCCTCCAAATCATTTATATATACTACAAACAGCAACGGTCCCAGCAATGATCCCTGCGGAACAGCACTAGTCACAGCCCTCCATTCAGAAAAGCACCCTTCCACTGCTACCCTCTGTCGTCTATGACCGAGCCAGTTCTGTATCTATCTTGCCAGCTCACCTCTGATCCCGTGTGACTTCACCTTTTGTACCAGTCAGCCATGAGGGATCTTGTCAAAGGCTTTACTGAAGTCCATATGGACAACATCCACTGCCATTCCTTCATCAATCATCTTTGTCACTTCCTCAAAAAACTCAATCAAGTTAGTGAGACACGACCACCCCTTCACAAAACCATGCTTCCTCTTGCTAATAAGTTCATTTGTTTCCAAATGGGAATAAATCCTGTCCGGAAGAATCCTCTCTCATAATTTCCCTACCATTGACGTGAGGCTCTCAGGCCTATAATTTTCTGGATTATCCTTGCTACCCTTCTTAAACAAAGGAACAACATTGGCTATTCTCCAGTCCTCTGGGACCTCACCTGTAGCCAATGAGGATACAAAGATTTCTGTTAAGGCCCTAGCAATTTCTTCCCTTGCCTCCCTCAGTATTCTGGGGTAGATCCCATCAGGCCCTGGGGACTTATCTACCTTAATGCTTTGTAAGACGCCCAACACCTCCTCCTTTTTGATAATAAGATGACCGAGACTATCCACACACCCTTCCCCAGACTCCTCATCCACCAAGTCCTTCTCTTTGGTGAATACTGATACAAAGTACTCATTTAGTACCTCGCCCATTTCCTCTGGCTCCACACATAGATTCCTTCCTCTGTCCTTGAGTGGGCCAACCCTTTCCCTGGTTACCCTCTTGCTCTTTATATACGTATAAAAAGCCTTGGGATTTTCCTTAATAAAAGCAAAATACTGCGGATGCTGGAAATCTGAAACAAAAACAAGAAATGCTGGAATCACTCAGCAGGTCTGGCAGCATCTGTGGAAAGAGAAGCAGAGTTAACGTTTCGGGTCAGTGACCCTTCTTCGGGATTTTCCTTAATCCTGTTTGCCAATGACTTTTCATGACCCCTTTTAGCCCTCCTGACTCCTTGCTTAAGTTCCTTCCTACTGTCTTTATATTCCTCAAGGGCTTCGTCTGTTCCCAGCCTTCCAGCCCATATGAATGCTTCCTTTTTCGCACCACACAAATGCCAGGCAATGACCATCTCCAACAAGAGAGAATCTAACCATCTCCCCTTGACATTCAATGGCATTACAATCACTGAATCCCCCACTATCAACATCCTTGGGGCTACCATTGATCAGAAACTGAACTGGAGTAGCCATATAAATACCGTGGCTACAAGAGCAGGTCAGAGGCTAGGAATCCTGTGCTGAGTAACTCACATCCTGACTCCCCAAAGCCTTTCCACCATCTACAAGGCACAAGTCAGGAGTGTGATGGAATACTCTCCACTTGCCTGGATGGATTCAGCTCCAACAACACTCAAGAAGCTCGACACCATCCAGGACAAAGCAGCCCGCTTGATTGGCATCCCATCCACAAACATTCACACCCTCCACCACCGATGCGCAGTGGCAGCAGTGTGTACCATCTACAAGATGCTTTGCAGCAACGCACCAATGCTCCTTAGACAGCACCTCCCAAACCCACGACCTCTGCCAACTAGAAGGACAAGGGCAGCAAATGCATGGGAACACCATCATCATCCACCAAGTCCTTCTCCTTGGTGAATACTAATGCAAGTTCCCCTCCAAGTCACACAACATCCTGACTTGGAACTATATCGCCGTTCCTTCACTGTCACTGGGTCAAAATCCTGGAACTCCCTAACAGCACTGTGGGTGTACAAACTCCACATAGATTGCAGCGTTTCAAGAAGGCAGCTCACCACCACCTTCTCAAGGGCAATCAGGGATGGGCAATAAATGCTGGCCAGCGACGTCCACATCTCATGAATGAATTTTAAAAAATCTCTGGTGACACCGTTGGTCTTTTCTCCTCTGCAAACCTCAAACCTTCTTAGCAGACTTTTGCTGTATCAGTGATCTGAGAGCTGCTGTTTCCCCAGAAACAGCTCACTGGTCTCTCACTCTCTCTCTCTTCAGGCTGTGCAGCTGACTGCTGTTCTTTGTTTCTTCCTTTCAGCTCCCAGATCTTGGAAAACCTCACGAATTTATCCAGCTCAAAAGTCAATAGTGATTTGCCTTTGACAATTCTCAGAGAACGTAGGTAGCATTTAATGAGACTCCGGCCAAGAGGCAGGGGTCCCATAAAATTGTGATGAGAGGCGGAGAGGGCAGAGGGTCCATCGCCTTCCATTCACAGAGCAATTAATTCGGAGGTGGATAGGCCAACGACGGCCTTTCCGCCCAGAGGCCAATTGAGACCCTTAAGGGACCTCTTCTCCCTGCCGCTGGGGTTGGTGGGGGGGGGGGGCCCTCCTCCATGTGGCTCATGGAGGACCCCCAACAGAAAGCAATCCACTTCCCTGAATCCTCCCACCCTTGCACTCAATGCCCACCCTCTCCCCCCATCAGCAGGGCCTGCCTGACTGGCCCCAGCAACCCCGCCTCACTTACCTTGGGTCGGAGTCTCCAGCGATGGGCCTGGTTCCAAGGCCCCGTGCAGTACCTGCAGTGGCCATCGCTCCCAGTGGCGCTGTTGATACTACTGAGCTGTCAGCCCTCTGATTGGCTGGCAGATCTTAAAGGGATGGGGATCCCGGTGCCAGGCAGTTAATTGCCTGGACAGCACTGAATAGAGCTGTGGATCCAAATAGCCGAGGTGAGTTTCCCACCATCTTCTCAGCCCGGTGCCGGGAGCCCTGCTGGCTTCACTAAATCCACCCAAAGTATGACCATTGCAAAACCACCTGTACTTTCCTTTGTTTCCAGGTGTTAAAATTTGCAACTCAAATCTACATTTTAGGACTGACAATCTGAGAGTTTGGGGCAATAAAGCCCATTGTCCTTTTGGTATTACGACCTTGCACCCTGATTTCAAAAGTATCTTTGATCTGGGTTGCTTGTTCTCATGGTAACCAAGACACTGGTTTGTCTCTGGGCTCATTTCATTAGAGGTCACATGTTTCTTCCGAATGCCCATTTTACGTTGAATTAAAGATCACAGTTTTGAAAACATAACCATACCACAAAGTCCAGTGTTCATAACACATTACTTTGGGCAAATTAGCTGCCTCATTTCCTACAACAGTGACTCCATTTTTAAAATACTTTCTTGGTGGCAAAGCACTTTGGAACACCCTAAGGTTGTGAAAAGTCTTTCTTTTTATTGAATTATTTCTGAGAATGTTGTCAATCTTGTTAGGTAGGCAGCCATTTTGATAGATTTTGTGCAGCTACAACACTGGCATCTACCCAGCAACATGGAATATTGCCCTGGTGTGTCCTGTACACAAAAAGCAAGACAAATCCAACCCGGCCAATTACTGTCCCATCAGTCTCCTCGCGATCATCAGTAAAATGATGGGAGATGTCGTTGACAGTGCTATCAAGTGGCACTTGCTCAGCAATAACCTGCTCACTGAAGCTCAGTTTGTGTTCCATCAGGGCCACTCAGCTCATGACCTCATTGCAGCCTTGGTTCATCCATGGACAGAAGAGCTGAACTCAAAAGGTGAGAGTGACTGCCCTTGACAAGGCAACATTTGACCGAGTTTGGTATCAAAGAGCCCTAGCAGACCTGGAGTCAATGGGAATCAGGGGGAAAACTCTGCACTGGTTTGAGTCATACATAGCGCAAAGGAAGATGGTTGTGGTTTTTGGAGATCAATCATCTGAGCTCCAGGACATCACTGCAGGTGTTCCTCAGGGTAGTGTCCTAGGCCCAACCATCTTCAGCTGCTTTATCAAGGACCTTTCAATCATAAGGTCAGAAGTGGGGATGTTCACTGATGATTGCGCAATGTTCAGTATCATTCATGACTCCTCAGATATTGAAGCAGTCCGTGTAGATATGCAGCAAGACCTGGACAATATACAGGCTTGGGCTGATAAGTGGCAAGTAACATTCGCACCACACAAAATGCCAGGCAATGACCATCTCCAACAAGAGAGAATCTAACCATCTCCCCTTGACACTCAATGGAATTACAATTGCTGAATCCCCCACTATCAACATCCTGGGAGTTACCATTGACCAGAAACTGAACTGGAGTAGCCATATAAATACCGTGGCTACAAGAGCAGGTCAGAGGCTAGGAATCCTGCAGCGAGTAACTCACTTCCTGACTCCCCAAAGCCTGTCCACCATCTACAAGGCAAAAGTCAGGAGTGTGATAGAATACTCTCCACTTGCCTGGATGGGTTCAGCTCCAACAACACTCAAGAAGCCCGACACCGTCCAGGACAAAGCAGCCCACTTGATTGGCACCCCATCCACATTCACTCCCTTCATCACCAACCAATAAAAAAAAATCAATGAGATGAATGACTAACTAATCTGTTTTTGTTTGAGATCTGAATGTTCACCTGGCTTCTGGAAGAATTAGCTTACCTTTGAAAGTCATGGGTTCTTTTACGCCATGAGCTCTTTTGCACCCAATAGCATTGTATTCCCTTGAATTTAAAGGATTTGATTAAAGTTTTCAAGATATTAAGAGGAACTGATTGTAGAGTAAGTAAATAGAGAGAAACTATTTCTGCTGGTTAGGAAATCTAGGACTAGGGGTTATCACCTAAAATTTGGACCCTGGCCTTTCAGAGTAAAATTAGGAAACACATACACACAAAGGGTGATAGACGATTGGCATTCCCTTCCAAAATGGTAATTGATGCTAGGTCAGTTGTTAATTTTAAATCTATGAATGTAAGATCTTTGTTAACCAAAGGCATTAAGGTATATGGGGAAAGGACAAGCGTATGGAGTTAGATCACAGATCAGCCATAATCTCACTGAATGGTGGAACATGCTCAAGGGACTAAATGGCCTTCTCCTGTTCCTATGTTTAACTGGAATGATACAGCACCCAATAATGCAGTGTTCCCTCAATGCCATACTGGAGTACCAGCCTAGATTATGTACTTAAATTCAGAAATAAGAACTGTAAATTGCATAAAGATCTTCAGCATACAAAAGCTTGAAGTACAATCAAAGATGTAAATTGCAGATAAAAAAGATGAAGAGAAAGGTATTTGAGAGAACAGAATGGTTGTTCAATCAAGGTGAGAAAGGAAAAAGGCTCTATCGTACCTGCCTGTACACTGTGGATTTCTTTAACTTCAACCATGTACCACACAGTGTCACAAAAAACATATCATAAATTATCCATTCACTTCAACAGAGAAAACCGTCACTGACTGTGCAGAGCAAGCAAGTGTAATTCTGTCTTAATGAAGCCATATTTCATTTTTAATTATCTGTCACTGTTTTATTGGTTTCAAAGAGGAATACCTTAATCAACACATTCATTCCTGCCTCAACAATGATAAATTTTGTGGATTAATGTCCACTATTCAGGTCAAAGTCCTTTGCAGCCTGTTGTACACAGTTATAGAACAATGGGATCTAACGTTAAAAATAATCAGGTGCTAATCTTCTTTGTGCAAAATTGGCAGAATGATCTAATTTGTAAATGTAATTGAATTTGATGCTAATTTAATTGTTTATTTTTTTAATCTGTACCTAACAGAGTTATTTATTTTTGATCTTTTTCTGGGACTGGATGTGATTTTTTTTTTGTAGATTGGGCTGTTAATTCAATCTTCTCCAAAATTCAGACAAAAGCCTTTTATTTGCTCCAATGATGATAACACAGGGCTGAAATCCAAATCTGGATGTGCAAACCTGGCAGTAGTGGATCAGCTGCACCCACTAACCCCATTCGCAATTTAGGCGATCTATCTAACAGCCGGCCAATTCACAACAAACAACAGCATCAACAATTTATATAGTATCAACAATTTATATAGCGCCATTAACACAGTAAAACCTCACAAGGTGCTTCACAGGACTGATCATCAAGCAAAATTTGGCATTGAGCCACATAAGGAAGTTGACTGAAAGTTTACTCAAACAGGTAGGTTTTAAGGACTCCTTAAAGGAGGAGAGAGAGGCAGAGAGGTTTAGGAAGAGAATTCCAGAGCTTAGTGCCTAGACAGCTGAAGGCACTGCTGTCAATAATGGAATGAAAGAAATCGGGGATGCACAAGATGTCAGAATTGGAGGAACACAGGGATCTTGGTGGGTTGTAGGGTTGGAGGAGGTTACAGAGATAGGGAGGAACGAGGACATCAGAGGACTTGAAACCATTCAATTTGTGCCTCTTCCAATGTTGAATTTCAACCCCTACTTTCAAGTCATTATTACCTTCTGTCACATCCATTTTCTTGCCTTTGCTTCCTTACTTTCTTTGTCATCAGCCATTCTGCAGTATGTCCCACAGGTTCCCAGTGATTGAGGAATTTGCTAGGGTAGATAGTGAGAAATGAGTTCCTCTGATGGGGGAGTCCAGAACAAGGGGCATAACCTTAAAATTAGAGCTAGGCCATTCAGGAGTGATCTGAAGAAGCCCTTCTTCACACAAAGGGCAGTGGAACTGTCTTCCCCCAAAAAGCTGTTGACTGTGGATCAGTTGAAAACTTGAAGACTGATATTAATCTCTTCTTTGACCTCCTTGTCTCGAGAGACAATGGACAAGTGCCTGGAGGTGGTCAGTGGTTTGTGGAGCAGCGCCTAGAGTGGCTATAAAGGCCAATTCTAGAATGACAGACTCTTCCACAGGCCCTGCAGATACAATTGGTTGTCGGGGCTGTTACACTGTTGGCTCTCTCCTTGCACTTCTGTCTTTTTTCCTGCCAACTGCTAAGTCTCTTCGACTCGTCAATCTTTAGCCCCGCCTTTATTGCTGTCCGTCAGCTCTGGCGATCACTGGCGACTGACACCCACGACTCGTGGTCAATGTCACAGAACTTTATGTTGCGCTTGCAGATGTCTTTAAAGCGGAGACATGAACGTCTGGTGGGTCTGATACCAGTAACGAGCGCGCTGTACAATGCATCCTTGGGGATCCTGCCATCTTCCATGCAGCTCACATGGCCAAGCCACCTCAAGCGCCGCTGGCTCAGTAAGGTGTATATGCTGGGGATGTTGGCCGCCTCGAGGACTTCTGCTTTGGAGATACGGTCCTGCCACCTGATGCCAAGGATTCTCTGAAGCCAGCGAAGATGGAATGTGTTGAGACGTCGCTCTTGGCTGACATACGTTGTCCTGGCCTCGCTGCCACAGAGCAAGGTACTGAGGACACAGGCCTGATACACTCGAACTTTTGTGTTCTGTGTCAGTGCGCCATTTTCCCACACTTTCTTAGCCAGTCTGGACATGGCAGCGGATGTCTTTCCCATGCGCTTGTTGATTTCTGCATCGAGAGACAGGTTACTGGTAATAGTTGAGCCTAGGTAGGTGACTTGCATTTATGTAGCACCTTTCACAACCACAGGATGTCCCAAAGCGCTTTACAACCAATGAAGTACTTTTGAAGTGTGGTCACTGTCTAATGTAAGAAATGTAGCAGTCAATTTCCACACAGTAAGCCCCCACAAACAGCAATGTGATAATGCCAGATAATCTGTTAACCTCCATCTGAATAGCAACAATAACAATTTGCATTTATATAGTGTCTTTAAAGTCACAAAAATGTCCCGAGATGCTTCACGGGAGCGTTATCAAACAAAATTCGATGCCCAACCACATATGGAGGTATTAGAGAGGGTGAACAAAAGCTTGGTCAAAAAGGTAGGTTTTAACAGCGACTTAAAAGAGAAGGGAGAGGTAGAGAGGCAAAGGGATTTAGGGAGGGAATTCCAGAGCTTCCGGCTGAGGCAGCTGAAGGCATGATTGCTAATGGTGAAGTGATTAAAATCCGGGATAGGCAAAAGGCCAGATTTGCAGAAGCGAAGAGATCTCGGAGGGTTGTAGGGCTGGAGAAGATTACAGAAATAGGGAGAGTTGGCCAGAGTAGGCTAGCAGAGCCTGTTTAATGTCATATTAGATGATGTAATGCTCCCTCACTACTGTACTAAGTAATAAATTGTGTGTTGAGTGTTGAAGTAAGGCTGGAACATGTGGCCTTCTGACATATCAGCTAATGTGCTATCACTGAACCAAAATCATAGTGCCAACTCAATGTGGAAATGCAGTACCACCACTATCTTTTTTAGCTCTCCATGCCTGACTCAATATATTCCAATATGTCTACCAACATCAGCACCAAAAAGAGAAAATGGCGGATTGTGGAAGTGACAGCCTTGAGACAACAACAAAAAGATACAGTTAACTAAAAGGACCTTTCAAGATCACAAGTATATTCTTAAATCTTGTCCAGAGGTTCAGGGAAGCTGCTTGAAGTGCCCTAGCAGATTAACCAGTATAATTTAAGCAGCGGAAGGATTTGTTTCTAAAATTGAAAAATATGATCAATACCAATATTAGTATTTAGAAGCTTAGATAATCTTTTGGCCTGAATAACATTCTTGTTGAACATAAGAAATAGGAGCAGGAGTACGTCATACAACCCCTCGAGCCTGCTCCACCATTCATTGCCATCACTGAATCTCCCATAATCAATATCCCAGGGGCTACCATCACCCAGGAACTTGAACAAGCAGTTCAGAGGCTGGGAATTCTACAGAGGTAACTCACCTACTGAATCACAGAATCACAGAATAATACAGTGCAGAGGAGGCCCTTCGGCCCATCGAGTCTGCACCGATGCATTAAAACACCTGACCTGTCTACCTAATCCCATTTGCCAGCACTTGGCGCATAGCCTTGAATGTTATGACGTGCCAAGTGCTCATCCAGGTACTTTTTAAAGGACATGAGGCAACCTACATCTACCACCCTCCCAGGCAGGGCATTCCAGACCTTCACCACCCTCTGGGTAAAAAAGTTCTTCCTCAAGTCCCCCTTAAACCTCCCGCCCCTCACCTTAAACTTGTGACCCCTCGTAACTGACCCTTCAACTAAGGGGAACAGCTGCTCCCTATCCACCCTGTCCATGCCCCTCATAATCTTGTACACCTCGATCGGGAATCTGGAAAGCCTGTCCACCATCTACAAGGCACAAGTCAGGAGTGTGATGGAATACTCTCCACTTGCCTGAATGAGTGCAGATCTAACACCGGACACCATCCAGGACAAAACAGCCTGCTTGATCGATACCCCGTCCACCACATTAAACATTCACTCCCTCTGCCATTGGCACATTGTGGCTGCAGTGTGTACCATCCACAAGATGCACTGCAGCAACTTGCCAAACCTCTTTCATAAGCACCTTTTAAACCTGCGACCTCTACCACCTAGAAAGACAAGGGTAGCAAATGCATGGGAACACCACCACCTGAAGATTCCCCTCCAAGCCCACGCACCACCTGCCTTGGAACTATATCGCTATTCCTTCATTGTCGCTGGGTCAAAAACCTGAACTCCCTTCCTAACCGCACTGTGGGTGTACCTAGACCACATGGACTGCAGCAGTTCAAGAAGGCGGCTCACTGCCACTTTGTCTAGAGCAATTAGGGACGGGCAATAAATGCTGGCCTTGCCATCGATGCTCACATCCCATGAATGAATAAAAAAAATCTATATCCCTTTGCAGACTCTTTGTATCCTCGAGTCCGACCTATCTTTGTATCATCAGCAACTTTGGCTACAATACACTCTGTCCCTTCATCGAAGTCATTCATAAAGATTGTAAATAGTTGATGCTCCAGCACTGATTCCTGTGGCATTCCAGTAGTTACAGTTTGCCATCCTGAAAATGGCCCATTTATACCGACTCTCTGTTTTTTGTTAGTTAGCCAATCTTCTATTCATGCGAATAACATTACCCCAACACCATGAACGTTTATCTTGTGTAGTAACCTTTTATATGGAACCTTTATTGAATGCCTTTCAGAAACCCAAATACACTACATCTACTGGTTCCCCTTTACCTGCTCTGCTTGTTACATCCTCAAAGAACGCTAATAAATTTCCCTTTTACAAAACCATATTGACTCGGCTTGATTATATTATGATTTTCTAAATGTCCTGCTACTACTTCCTTAATAATGGATTCCAGCATTTCCCCAATGACAGATGTTAGGCTAACTGGCCTGTTTTCTGTATCCCTCCTTTCTTTAATAGGGGTGTTAAATTTGCACTTTGCCAATCCAGAATCTAGGGAATTTTGGAAGATTATGTATTTAGAGATACAGCGCTGAAATAGGCCCTTCGACCCACTGAGTCTGTGCTGACCATCAACCACCCATTTATACTAATCCTACATTAATCCCATATTCCCTACCATTCTCCTACTACCTACACTAGGGGCAATTTACAATAGCCAATTTTACCTATCAACCTGCAAGTCTTTGGCTGTGGGAGGAAACCGGAGCACCCAGCGGAAACCCACGCAATCACAGGGAGAACTTGCAAACTCCGCACAGGCAGTACCCAGGACTGAACCCAGGTCGCTGGAGCTGTGAGGCTGTGGTGTTAACCACTGCGCCATCATGGCACCCTATGCAGCCACTATCTGTTCAGCCACTTCTTTTAAGAGCCTACAATGCAGGACATCAGGTCCAGGTGAATTGTCAGCCTCCAGTCCCATTAGTTTACCTAGTACTTTTCCTTTAGTGAGAATGATTGCTGTTAGTTCCTCCCTCCCTTTTGCCCCCTGATTTTCTACTATTATTGGGATGCCTTGTATCTTCTTCCATGAAGACAGACACAAAATATTTGTTCAAGGTCTCTTCCATTTCTTGTTTCCCATTGTTAATTCCCCTGTCTCATCCTCTTAAGGTTTAACTACTCTCTTGCTTTTTATATTAAAAGCTCTTACTGTCTGTTTTTATATTTCTTGCAAGTTTACTCTCATAATCTATTTTCTCTGCCTTTATTTTTTAGTCATCCTTTGCTTTTTTTAAATTTTCTGGCCTATCACTAATCTTTGCAACATGGTATACTTTTTCTTTCAATTTCTTACCACCTTTAACTTTCTTAGTTAGCCATGGATGATTCGTCCTTCGTCAGAGGCTAGTAATTCTGTAGCAAGTAACTCACCTTCTGCCTCACCAGTGCCTGTCCACCACCATCTACAAGGCACATGTCAGGAGTGTGATCGAATACTCTCCACTTGCCTGAATGGGTGCAGCTCCAAACAGCACACAAGAAGCTCAACACCATCCAGGACAAAGCAGCGTACTTGACTGGAACCCCATCCACTACCTTCAACATTCACTCCCTCCACCACTGACGCAAAGTGGCAACAGTGTGTACCATCTACAAGATGCAGTGCAGCAACTCATCAAGGCTCCTTCCACAGCACCTTCCAAACCCGCGACCTCCACCACTTAGAAGGATAAGGGCAGCAGATGCATGGGAACACGACCACCTGTAGGATCCCCTCCAAGCCACACATCATCCTGGCTTGGAACTTTATCATCATTCCTTCACTGTCACTGGTTCAAAATCCTGGAATTCCCTTCCTAACAGCACTGTTGGTGTCGTCATCAAGGCTACCTTGGCCAATTTGAATTGTCCAATCTATATAATCTTACAACCCGGTGAGAAAGGTGTCTAGGGTTCCCTCTCAGCCTTCACCTGGTCTTATCGTAACAGGGTTTAATTTTAAACACGTGTTTTTAGCTCCCCGTTGGTGAATCCTTGTTCATCGCTTTCCAATTATAAGGCAAAGAAACCAGCACAAACAAGCTTTCTTAGGCTTAAAGAAGAAAAGTTGAAATTTATTAAACTAAAATGTAAACTCTAATTCAATTGATGCCTACGGATATATGTTGTGCCCATGCTGGCATTCATAAGCGATACACACATACAAATAGATACAGAAAAGATCAGAAGAAATAAAGTGAAAACGTTTGAGGCAATATCTGAAGAGTCTTTGTTATGGTTCTTTGAGCTCACTGTAGAGTCTTTGTAGGTAGATCTTGTTTTTTGTTGGGGCCCAGTATTCTTCTTAAATCTTGTTCGCTGTATGAGACTTTTCTCCCTTGGGGTTCATGTGTCTTCAGTGGATTCAGAGGCTTGTGACAAAGAGATGGGAGCAGACAGGAGAGATCTTCTCAGTCCAGGTGCAAACAGTCTTTCTGAGTTCAAACTCTCCGTGCCTAGTTCAAAAGACCCTGGAACAGCCAGTTAGTCATGAGACCAGCTGGTCTAGCCAGTCCTGAATCGTATCACCTTAGAAGTCTCTGGAATGCTCCCCTTATACACAATACCTGGTGATCAAGGTCCATTGTGGGTTGAATGTGTCAGGGAATGGTCCTTTGTCCTTCCAAGCACTGTCTGTTAATATGCAAAGGTATTTTACAGCCATGCCTGATCTGTTTAACAAGTCATTTCCTTGCTCCAGTAACAGTTTAAAATCAGTGTTCATGAAAAAATTAATGTGCCCCATTCCTGACAGGTGGGGGACGAGCATAACACCTCTACACCCAACAGAATCAAATGTGATTTTTAAAGACAGCATTTCATTAAAAGGGTTGAGAGAGAAAGTATCAGATACAAAGGAAAACACATGTCTCTCTCTCTCATTCATTCACATTCATTCATAAATCCTTAAAGTTATTAAAACTGCCCACCCCACCACCACCCCTCCCCAACCTTTTGGCATCCCAATAAACATGTGATTTTTGGGAAAGTTTTTCTTCAGTTTGCTCATTTCCATGGCTGCCTAGGGTCTGGAGATGGTTAGGTTTAATTAGCCTTGAGTTGCAATTTTCTTTTCTCAGGAAAGTCAGGAGCGGGCATGTCTATCTTGAGCTCCCTTTCAGTGCTTTGCTGAGGCATGCAAAGGTTTTTGACTTCAGGGGATGGGTGATTCACTTTTTTTCTGACTGTAGGGGAGGATACTTTGCTAATCTCCCCTTTGTCCTTTGGGACACTCCTGCCTACAGGTATTTGTGCAGACTCTACTGCATTCTCCTGTGGCACTTCTACTAGGTGAGGCACACCTCATGGTTTCTCTGCCCCGAGAGGTCTTTCTTTGTCTCTGCAGGTTCCTGTAAATGCTATTAGCATCTCTGGTGGGGTGCTTCTAGTGTCTGCATTTACATAGGAGGATATGGGGTCTAGTTTTTCAAATTTTTCGGGTTGGTTTACTGAACAGTAGGGGTTTTCATCTGGGATTCCTTACAGACTTCCTTTAACCTGCACTCTTGGTCACTTTTTCCCCTTCCTTTTTTAAACTTTGGCCATCCTGGTGCCTGCCTGTCCCCTTTTGTTCTCAGTGGGAGCCCTTTACACTTCACCAGCCCTCTGCTGGAGGATCCTCCTAACACCAGTGCAGGACTTAGGGGTGCAGGTTTCACTGTAGGCTGGGGTTTCCCCTCAACCTGGCACATGTAGCAACTCCTGCAGTACTCCACCACATCTTTGTGGAGTTTTGGCCAGTCAAACTGCTGTCTTATGCGGGCTTTGGTCTTTTGTATACCGGCATGTATAGCCATTGTAGTCTCGTGGGCCCTTCTTAATATTTCTATCTGTGGCACCACTAATTGGTGAGCTACTGTCCACTCCTTACTGTCAGGTTGTGAGGAGAACTCCATTTCCTCATCAGTACCTCATTCTTTCAATAATAGCAATCAGGAACTCCCTCTGCTTTACTTTCAGACTGGGCAGTCTGTGCTAACTCTTGTGATACTGGGTTGGCTTGCTGAGCCTCAGCTAGGGAAAATCCATTTAATTCATTCCCTGGGTCTCCTAACTTTCCAAAGAAAGTCTCAGACAGGCAGACCTGGTCATCTGTCTGCATTACCAATGTAGTCTCCTCTGGGGGAACTGGTTTGATCATGGCCTGACCCACTACACATTCAGGGAAACTGCAGGAGACCGTCTCCTGCCATCGCCCTGTCTCTCTGACCTCCTGTGGTCTTTCTTTCTCTACTGGGGGGTGGCTGTCACCTTCACCCCCACCAGGTCATTACCTAGGAGCAGGTCAGCCCCGTCCACAGGCAAAATAGGGACAATCCCTATGGTCACTGGTCCCAAAACTAGGTCACACTCCAGATGCATGCGGTGTACAGGTACAGGCATACACTGCCCTCTAATACCATTCACCACCATTCTTGTGTTTACTGCACTCTCTGGGGGAAAGGTCAGGCCTTTTTCCAGTTAAAGCGATCTAATGGCCCCTTGTCCCTGAGAATTACTATGGGCTTGCTTGCCCCTCTTGAGGGGTATGGGGTTACTTTCCCTTCAAACAGAAAACCCTGATTGCCTTCAGGAATCCTATTACATGTTCCTGCACTTGCAGCCGTAAGCTTCCTGGGTCTCACTCTTACTGTAGTTAAAGCCACAGCTTGTTCTGCTGTGCTTTCCATCAGGTTCTTTACTTCACTGAGTGGGTGTGCCCTGATTAACCCGACAGGTTTTCCCTTCAGTTTCCAGCAGTCAGCTTTTAAATGCCCTGCTTTATTACAATGGAAGCATCCAGGTCTTCGGGTCTCATTCTTGCTCACAGCACCTTCCTTTTTGGCTAGAGGAAGACCCCCTGTGTCTTCTGCCTTTCTTTCTCTCCCAGGACTGCTTGGGCTCCAATCACCTTCCCACCCTTTGTCCTTTTCAGATTTGTGGGTGTGGCTAGGAAAGGTTCTCCCCCGGGAAACTGACTTATAAATTAAAGCCAACTCATCGGCCAGAACGGCCGCTTGCCGGGCTCTCTGAACCCGCTGCTCCTCTACATGGGTCTTTATGAATAGTGGGAGACAGTGTCTAAATTCCTCTAACAAAATTACTTCTCTGTGATTCTCATAGCTGAGCTGTACTTTAAGAGCCCTCAGCCACTGGTCAAAAGCCCAGATAAGTTTGATTAGCTTGCTTCTTGAGGGTTCTAAACTTTTTGCGATAGGCTTCAGGTACTAGTTCATATGCCCCGAGGGTAGCATTTTTGTCAGTTCATAATCTGATGAACTCTCATCTGACAACAGGGAATGACAACATGGGCTTTTCCAGTTAGCTTGCTTTGTAGTAAAAGAGGCCAGGTCTCAGCTAGCCATTTTAGCTGCCTGGCCAGTTTCTCAAAGGGCACAAAAAACTTCTACATCCTCCTCATTGAATTTTGGGATTAGTTCAGCTAGTTTTAACAATTTTATACCCAGCCCTGAATTCTGCTCCTCCATATTGGCCATGCTTTCACTGGGCTTATTCTGTCGCCCGCAGTTAACTCAAGCCACTTTAGCTCTCTTTCTTCGCATTCCTTCCAGAATATTCTCTCTCTCTCTCTCCTCTCTCTCTCTCGTTCCTTCTCCTGTCTTTCTCTCTTTCTCTCCTCTCTTTCTTTCTCTTCCCGTTCCTTCTGGAAGTCTTTCTCTTTCTCCCTCTCCTCTAATTCAAGTTTCTTCTCTTCCAATTGTATCTTTGCCAGCAATATCCTGTCAGGGTCTGCTTCTAACCCTGTTTCTGCTTCTTCAGATACAAGGGAAAAATGATTCGCCACCAGCCTTAGGAGTTCAGACTTCCTAGCCTTGCCACGTACAGTGATCCCACACTGCTCAGCCATTTTCCTCAACTCCTCCACAGACAGTGCTTTTAACTTCCCCCAATTTACTTCACCCTGGCTTGGGGAGCTACTAGCTTCAGTTGCAGACATGTTAGTGTTCAAGGACACACATCCACAAGAAAACCTGTATTGAAATCTTGCACCTTTTTGATTGAAAACAATTTGACTTCCCACTTCCAATTTCTCTCATTTGTCTGTGGACAAAATCCCAGATGCTAGCACCCAAATTTCTGTTACGACCAGGTGAGAAAGGTATCTCGGGGTTCCTTTCAGCCTTCACCTGGTCTTACCATTACAGGATTCAATTTTAAACGTCATGTGGTTTTCGCTCCCCCTTGGTGAATCCTTGTTCACCGCTTTCCAATTATAAGGCAAAGAAACCAGCACAAACAGGCTTTCTTCAGGTTAAAGAAGAAAGGTTGAAATTGATTAAACTTAAACTTAAACTCTAGTTCGGTTGACATCTACGGTTACATGATGTGCCCACGCTAGCATGCATACATGATACATGCATGCAAATGGAGACAGAAAAGAGCAGAAGAAAAATAAAATGGAAATGTTTGAGGCAATATCTGAAGAGTTTTTGTTACGGTTCTTCAAGCTCATTGTAGAGTCCTTGATTGTAGGTAGATCTTGCTTTTCATTGGGACCCAGTATTCTTCTTAAACCTTGTTCGCTGTAGGAGACTTTTCTCTCTTGGGGTTCATGTATCTTCAGTGGATTCAAAGGCTTGTGAGAAAGAGATGGGAACAGACAGGAGAGATGTTCTCAGTCCAGGAGCAAACTCTCTTTCTGAGTTCAAACTCTCTGTGCCTAGTTCAATAGACCCTGGAACTGCAGATTAGTCATGTGACCAGCTGGTCTAACCTGTCCTGGATTGTATCACCTTAGCAGTCTCTGGAATGCTCCTCTTCCACACAATACCTGCCTGGTGATCAAGGTCCATTGTGGGTTGAATCTGTCAGGGAATGGTTCTTTGTCCTTCCGAGCACTGTCTGTTATTATGCAAAGGTATTTTACAGCCATGCCTGATCTGTTTAACAAGTCATTTCCTCACTCCAGTAACAGTTTAAAATCAATGTTCATGACAAAATTAATGTGCCTTATTCTTGGCAGGTGGGGGCCTAGCATGACAATAAATATTAAAGTCGCCCACAATTATTGCAATATACCTTCTTACAGACCCTTATTATTTCTTGACTTATATTCTCCCCTACAGTGTAACTCCTGTTAGGGGGCCTATAGACTACTCCCACCAGTAACTTCATTTTCTTGCTATTTCATATCTCCACCCAAACTGCTTCTCCATCTTGATATCTGAGCCAAGTTCATGTCTCTCTACTGTACTGATATCATCCTTTATTAACACCTACCACACCTCTTTTTCCTTTCTGCCTTGTTGCTTTCAATTTCTTTCTGATGCCCAGGTATGATGCTCTGGGCAGTAAACATTGATGGAGCAGCTTGCTAATGAGCAGAACTGGGATAGCAAGTAAACAAGTTATGGATCACAAGTCATTGTAGTAAGACAGACAAGTGAGCCGAGCACCAGCAGTGCTTTCCTCACATTGATAGACCAAAAACTACTAGATTTATCCTTCAAAAGCATTTGGTGTTTTTTGTAACTTATCAGTTCTGAGCTTTTTGATTTTGTTCAGATTTAAGCATAACTTTTGTTTCTTGTTTGCCTTTCTTTATTTCTCTCTTGTCTGCATGATACTTCGTTTCAGTTGAGTTGTGATGTGCTTACTGTAGGGCAGGAGGGGCAGTGTGTGGTTTTCATCTGTAAGACAAAGTACTTTGTAGCCTGAGGGCATCTCTACCAGCTGAGGACTGGGAAAACACATCATGTGTAATTTGCGGATTTGTTTGGCAGAGAGTCCATATGACTGGACTTGGTTATGAAGAATGCCATCACCATTGTGTGCATCTCCAACTCTTCATACATTCTTGATGATGCAAGGTTTTTTAAAATACAAAAATCCCAGATTAAGAGTCTTGGCCTATAATTTAGGACCTCACCAAGGTGGAAAAGAGCAGGAGAGTTAATAAGATAAAGCATGAAGTAGTGATTGGATGATTCCTTATAAAAATGAGATAGAAGGAACTGAGAGGATGGAAAGCAAAACAAAAATCTGGTAGTCAACTCTAGGACATCTTTGGGGATGTATGATATCTGTTGTCCTGTTTGTTATTGCCTCAGACAGTAAAAGCATTATTACAAGACATTCCTGTAATATAAATGACCCAAAGCTCTCACAGTTGCAGTCACTGAAAGCTTTCTAAAATGGTCCCTCATGAAAATCTTCCATTAGGGCTTGAAAGAGAAGGCACTGAGAGGCTGTTCCTGTTAGCTGGGGTATCTAGAGCACAGGGGCACAGTGTCAGGATAAGGGGTCAACTATTTTGGACTGAGTTGATGGAAAATTTATTCACTTAAAGTGTTGTGAATCTTTGGAATTTTCCACTTCATAGGGTCGTGGATACCCCATCATTGAGCATAGTTAAGGCTGAGATCGATAGATCTCTCAGGGAATCAAGGGATATAGGGAGCAGGCGGGAAAGTAGTGTTAAGGCAGAAGATCAACCATGATCATATTAAATGGCGGAACAGGCACGAGGGGCCGTGTGGTCAACTCCTGCTTCTATTTCTTATTTTCTGTTCTTAAGTATAGTGCATGCCAGTGCTATGTAAGTCCGCTAGGGCAGACAGGCATCTTAGACCACCTGTAAAGGGCAGCAATCTACTTTTGGCATTTGTGGCTTGTGCAGATCTTGCCCCAACATTGAGAACCCATTGCAGCCTGACTGGAAAAAGTATAAATATCATAGCACTAAAGTCATGTTTGAAAATTTTACTCATATCTAGTTTCTGTCATCTATGTCCCACAATATAGGGGCATAGGAACAGGAGTAAGCCATTCAACTCCTTCAGCCTGTTCGATCATTCAATGAGATCATGGCCGACCTATACTTCATCTCCATCCACCTGCCTTGGCTCCATATCCTTTTGCATACTTGTCTACCAAAAATCTATAGACCTCCGTTTGAATATTATTACTTGAGTGAGCATCTACTGCTTATTGTGGGAGAGCGTTCCACACTTTGATCATCCTTTGTGTGAAGAAGTGTTTCCTAACTTCTCCTAAAAGGTCTGGGTCTGAATTTAAGGTTTTGTCCCCTTGTCCTAGACTCTCCATCAGCAGAAACATTTTCTCTCTATATATCCTAACAATTCCTTTCAAAATCCTGCAAACCTTAATCAAATCACCCCTTACACTTCAGGGGATACAAGCCTAGTTTATGTTTTTTTATTCTTTCATGGGATATGGGCATCAATGGCAAGGCGAGCATTTGTTGGCCATCCCTAATTGCTCTTGACAATTGAGTGGCTCGCCAAGCCATTTAAGAGGACAGTTAAGAGTCAACCACATTGCTGTGGGTCTGGAGTCACATGTAGGCCAGACCAGGGAAGAATGGCAGATTTCCTTCCTCAAAGGACATTAGTGAACCAGATAGGTTTCGATGACAATCGATAATGACACCATTACTGAGACTAGGGGCTGTATTTTGGGAGCCCACTGTCGGTCCCAGCCATGAGCTCAAAAAATGGCAGCACACGTGTGCGGGCCGCACACCGAAGAGCTGCCGTGATCTCCTTCACAGCGGCTCATTTAAATAGCCGGGGCAGCCTGCTCCCCCCCACCCCCTCAAATCACGTGGAGGGAGTGGGCTGTTCATCACAGCAATGGCGTCAGCTGCCTGTGCGCAGGCGCTGGCAGCCTTGTTAAAGGCCAGCCAGCCCTGCTGGCAAATTTGAATTTTTAACGTGAATCCCCCAAAAATTTACAAAATAAAATTGTAACGCCCCTTTCCAGCCCCCCAATAAATATTACAGTAATTATTTGCCCTTCCTCGCTCCTAAAACACTTACCTTTGTATTCTGACCTTCGCCCCGCAGATTAGACAAAGTAGAAAATTCACCCCTTCCCACCATCCCCTGCACTAGTGATGCTTATTTGACCCCCCCCACACCCACAGCAAATGTTTTAACTCCTCTCCCGTCCACACCAGTACCAGACCTGCTTTCCCCAGACAGGGAATTGAAGGCACGGCAGTGCAGACCGCCACACCAAGCATCGCAGCAAGCCCGGAAGATTCAAAGTAAATTGATTTAAATTTATTCATCTCCTTAATTTAAATGCTGAAGTTGAGGTCCAATCGCCCAGTGGCAGAAGGGCCGCCACAGAACCTCGCTACTGCCGAGAGGATCAGGCCAGGCCCTCCTGGTAGAATTAGAATTAGAATTAGAACATTACAGCGCAGTTCAGGCCCTTCGGCCCTCGATGTTGCGCCGACCTGTGAAACCATCTGACCGACACTATTCCATTTTCATCCATATGTCTATCCAATGACCACTTAAATGCCCTTAAAGTTGGCGAGTCTACTACTGTTGCAGGCAGGGCGTTCCACGCCCCTACTACTCTCTGAGTAAAGAAACTACCTCTCACATCTGTCCTATATCTATCACCCCTCAACTTAAAGCTATGTCCCCTCGTGTTTGCCATCACCATCCGAGGAAAAAGACTCTCACTATCCACCATATCTAACCCTCTGATTATCTTATATGTCTCTATTAAGTCACCTCTCCTCCTCCTTCTCTCCAACGAAAACAACCTCAAGTCCCTCAGCCTTTCCTCGTAAGACCTTCCCTCCATACCAGGCAACATCCTAGTAAATCTCCTCTGCACCCTTTCCATAGCTTCCACATCCTTCCTATAATGCGGTGACCAGAACTGCACGCAATACTCCAGGTGCGGTCTCACCAGAGTTTTGTACAGCTGCAGCATGACATCGTGGCTCCGAAACTCGATCCCCCTACTAATAAAAGCTAACACACCATATGCCTTCTTCGCAGCCCTATTAACCTGGGTAGCAACCTTCAGGGATTTATGCACCTGGACACCAAGATCTCTCTGTTCATCTACACTACCAAGAATCTTCCCATTAGCCCAGTACTCTGCATTCCTGTTACTCCTTCCAAAGTGAATCACCTCACACTTTTCCGCATTAAACTCCATTTGCCATCTCTCAGCCCAGCTCTGCAGCCTATCTATGTCCCTCTGAACCCTATAACATCCTTCGGCACTATCCACAACTCCACCGACCTTAGTGTCATCCGCAAATTTACTAACCCACCCTTCTACACCCTCTTCCAGGTCATTCATAAAAATGACAAACAGCAGTGGCCCCAAAACAGATCCTTGCGGTACACCACTAGTAACTAAACTCCAGGATGAACATTTGCCATCAACCACCACCCTCTGTCTTCTTTCAGCTAGCCAATTTCTGATCCAAAGCTCTAAATCACCTTCAACCCCATACATCCGTATTTTCTGCAATAGCCTACCATGGGGAACCTTATCAAACGCCTTACTGAAATCCATATACACCACATCCACTGCTTTACCCTCATCCACCTGTTTGGTCACCTTCTCGAAAAACTCAATAAGGTTTGTGAGGCACGACCTACCCGTCACAAAACCGTGCTGACTATCGCTAATGAACTTATTCTTTTCAAGATGATTATAAATCCTGTCTCTTATAACCTTTTCCAACATTTTACCCACAACCGAAGTAAGGCTCACAGGTCTATAATTACCAGGGCTGTCTCTACTCCCCTTCTTGAACAAGGGGACAACATTTGCTATCCTCCAGTCTTCCGGCACTATTCCTGTCGACAATGACGACATAAAGATCAAGGACAAAGGCTCTGCAATCTCCTCCCTAGCTTCCCAGAGAATCCTAGGATAAATCCCATCTGGCCCAGGGGACTTATCTATTTTCACACTTTCCAAAATTGCTAACACCTCGTCCTTGTGAACCTCAATCCCATCTAGCCTAGTAGCCTGAATCTCAGTATTCTCCTCGACAACATTTTCTTTCTCTACTGTAAATACTGACGCAAAATATTCATTTAACACTTCCCCTATCTCCTCTGATTCCACACACAACTTCCCACTACTGTCCTTGATTGGCCCTAATCTAACTCTAGTCATTCTTTTATTCCTGATATACCTATAGAAAGCCTTAGGGTTTTTCCTGATCCTATCCACCAATGACTTCTCGTGTCCTCTCCTTGCTCTTCTTATCTCTCCCTTTAGATCCTTCCTGGCTAGCTTGTAACTCTCAAGCGCCCTAACTGAGCCTTCACGTCTCATCCTAACATAAGCCTTCTTCTTCCTCTTGACAAGCGCTTCAACTTCTTTAGTAAACCACGGCTCCCTCGCTCGACAACTTCCTCCCTGCCTCACAGGTACATACTTATCAAGGACACGCAGTAGCTGCTCTTTGAATAAGCTCCACATTTCGATTGTTCCCATCCCCTGCAGTTTCCTTCCCCATCCTACGCATCCTAAATCTTGCCTAATCGCATCATAATTTCCTTTCCTCACAGCTATAATTCTTGCCCTGCGGTATATACCTGTCCCTGCCCATCGCTAAGGTAAACCTAACCGAATTGTGATCACTATCACCAAAGTGCTCACCTACATCTAAATCTAACACCTGGCCGGGTTCATTACCCAGTACCAAATCCAATGTGGCATCGCCCCTGGTTGGCCTGTCTACATACTGTGTCAGAAAACCCTCCTGCACACACTGGACAAAAACTGACCCATCTAAAGTACTCGAACTATAGTATTTCCAGTCGATATTTGGAAAGTTAAAGTCCCCCATAACAACTACCCTGTTACTCTCGCCCCTGTCGAGAATCATCTTCGCTATCCTTTCCTCTACATCTCTGGAACTATTTGGAGGTCTATAAAAGACTCCCAACAGGGTGACCTCACCTCTCCTGTTTCTAACCTCGGCCCATACTACCTCAGTAGACGAGTGCTCAAACGTCCTTTCTGTCGCTGTAATACTCTCCTTGATTAACAATGCCACACCCCCCCCTCTTTTACCATCTTCTCTGTTCTTACTGAAACATCTAAATCCCGGAACCTGCAACATCCATTCCTGCCCCTGCTCTACCCATGTCTCCGAAATGGCCACTACATCGAGATCCCAGGTACCAACCCATGCTGCAAGCTCACCCACCTTATTCCGGATGCTCCTGGCATTGAAGTAGACACACTTTAAACCAGGTTCTTGCTTGCCAGTGCCCTCTTGCGTCCTTGTAACCTTATCCCTAACCTCACTACTCTCAACATCCTGTACACTGGAACTACAATTTAGGTTCCCATCCCCCTGCTGAATTAGTTTAAACCCCCCCGAAGAGCACTAGCAAATCTCCCCCCCAGGATATTGGTACCCCTCTGGTTCAGGTGAAGACCATCCTGTTTGTAGAGGTCCCACCTACCCCAGAAAGAGCCCCAGTTATCCAGGAAACCAAAACCCTCCCTCCTGCACCATCCCTGCAGCCACGTGTTCAACTCCTCTCTCTCCCTATTCCTCGCTTCGCTATCACGTGGCACGGGCAACAACCCAGAAATAACAACTCTGTTTGTTCTCGCTCTAAGCTTCCACCCTAGCTCCCTGAATTTCTGTCTTAAATCCCCATCTCTCTTCCTACCTATGTCGTTGGTGCCTATGTGGACCACGACTTGGGGCTGCTCCCCCTCCCCCCTAAGGATCCCAAAAACACGATCCGAGACATCACGAACCCTGGCACCTGGGAGGCAACATACCAACCGTGAGTCTCTCTCGTTCCCACAGAACCTCCTATCTGTTCCCCTAACTATGGAGTCCCCAATGACTAATGCTCTGCTCCTCTTCTCCCTTCCCTTCTGAGCAACAGGGACAGACTCTGTGCCAGATACCTGTACCCCATTGCTTACCCCTGGTAAGTCGTCCCCCGCAACAGTATCCAAAACAGTATACCTGTTGTTGAGGGAAATGGCCACAGGGGATCCCTGCACTGCCTGCTGGTTCCCTCTCCTTCCCCTGACGGTAACCCATCTACCTACTTCTTTTACCTGAGGTGTGACTACCTTCCCATAACTCCTCTCAATAACCCCCTCCGCCTCCCGAATGATCCAAAGTTCATCCAGCTCCAGCTCCAGTTCCCTAACGCGGTTCTCGAGGAGCTGGAGTTGGGTGCACTTCCCGCAGATGCAGTCAGCAGGGACACTCTTGGCGACCCTTACCTCCCACATTCTGCAGGAGGAACATACAACTGCCTTAACTTCCATTCCCTCTATTCTAAATTCCCAACAAATCTACTGAAAAACCAAAAAAAAAATGTCAGAACTTGTTAGGTTAGCAATCCAACGGACAGAACTTCTTAAATAAAAAGCTTACCTTATCAACACAACAGAGCCCTTTTTTTTTGGTTAGAGGAGGAGGGTGGGTGGGAGACATTACACGTGTAGGCCTCTGATGCAACCATTTTCTGCCGCTCCCTGCCACAGAGCCCAATGTTGTGGGTTTGGTAAAATACAGTCCTAGCTTTCAATTTCATTAATTAATTATACTTAGATTTCACCAGTTGCTTTGGTGGGATTTGAATCCATAGCACCAGAACACTCAGTGCTATGCGCCGCCACATGTACATACTGGGCCTCTCTTGCCAGAACCACCACCTCACCTTATCTCAAAGTTGTTCTACTCTGCGGTTTCATTTCATCCTTTGTCTTATCCAACACATTAACAAAAAACTTTTTTTCTTCCTTTCCGATATTAAGGAACGCAAGCTCCAGCAGCTGATGGGGACTAATGCCCCTCCAGATCCTTCTTCCCCTTCACTTCCCTCTGACCCCATCCCTTCTGATCTGACCCCTTGCCATTTATTCAATATACCCTCTGACCTTCCCCTCCCTGACGCTGAACGTTCTGCACTCAGCAAAGGACTCAGTTTTATCCCCTTACGCCCCCAGCTCAATAAATTTTGTGCTTGGTATGACGTTGAGCTCTTCTTCCGTTGCCTTCACCTCTGGGTTCACTTCTTTGACCAGGAGTCCTTCCCCTCAGCAGCGGACCCATTCATCCGCCTCTAGCATTCTCCCTCTACCTGGACTCCTCCCTCTGGCCTCTTACCCGCTCTTGATCTTTTCATTGAAAGCTGTCGGCGAGACATCGGCTATCCCAATTTCTCTGCTCCCCTCACTCACTCTAACCTGCCCCCCTCTGAACTTGCCACACTCCATTCTCTCAGGTCTCACCCTGACATTGTCATCAAACCTGCAGGTAAGGGTGGTGCTGTTGTCTTCTGGCGTGCTGACCTCTACCTTGCAGAGACTCAGCGCCAACTCTCAGACACATCTTTGTACTTTCCCCTGGACCATGACCCCACCACCGAACATCAAGCTACTGTCCACAGAACTGTCACTGATCTCATCTCCTCTGGAGATCTTCCCTCTACAGCTTCCAACCTCATAGCCCTGCAACCCTCCTTCCCAAAATCCACAAACAGGACTGTCCCGACAGACCCAATTTTTCAGCCTGCTCCTGCCTCACTGAACTTATTTCTTCCTATCTTGACTCTATCTTTTCTCCCCGGTCCAGCCTCTTCCCACCTACATCCATGACTCTTCTGACGCCCTATGTCATTTTGACAATTTCCAGTTTCCTGGCCCCAACTGCCTCCTCACTCTGGACAGCCAATCTCTCTACACCTCCATCCCCCACCAGGACAGTTTGAGGGCTCTCTGCTTCTTCCTTGAACAGAGGCCCAACCAGTCCCCATCCACCACCACCCTCCTCCGCCTGGCTGAACTTGTTCTCACATTGAACAACTTCTCCTTCAACTCCACTCACTTCCTTCAAGTAAAAGGTGTTGCTATGGGTACCAGTTATGCCTGTCTTTTTGTGGGATATGTCGAACATTCATTGTTCCAGTTCTACTCAGGCCCCCTCCCCCAACTCTTTTTCTGGTACATTGATGACTGTATCGGTGCTTTTTCCTGCTGCCACCCTGAACTGGAAAACGTTATCAACTTTGCTTCTAATTTCCACCCTTCTCTCACCTTTTCTTGGTCCATATCCGACACTTCCCTCCCCTTCCTTGACTTCTCTGTCTCTGGGGATAGGCAGTCTACTAATATTCATTATAAACCCACCAACTCCCACAGCTACCTCTACTACACTTCTTCACACCCTGCCTCCTGTAAGGATTCCATTCCATTCTCCCAGTTTCTCCGTCTCTGACGCATCTGCTCTGATGATGCTACCTTCCATGACAGCTCTTCTGATATTCTTTATTTTTATTTGGAGATACAGCACTGAAACAGGCCCTTCGCCCCACCGAGTCTGTGCCGACCATCAACCACCCATTTATACTAATCCTATATTCCTACCACATCTCCACCTTCCCCATCCTAGGGGAAATTTATAATGGCCAATTTACCTATCAACCTGCAAGTCTTTGGCTGTGGGAGGAAACCGGAGCACCCGCCGAAAACCCACGCGGTCACAGGGAGAACTTGCAAACTCCGCACAGGCAGTACCCAGAATTGAACCCAGGTCGCTGGAGCTGTGAGGCTGTGGTGCTAACCACTGCGCCACTGTGCCGCCCTGTCTCCCTTTTTCCTCAACCGAGGATTCCCCCCCCACTGTGGTTGACAAGGCCCTCAACCGTGTCCGGCCAATTTCCTGCACCCCGACCCTCACCCCTTCCCCTCCCTCCTAGAAATGCGACAGGGTTCCCCTTGTCCTCAATTTCCACCCCACCAGCCTCCAGATCCAAAGGATCATCCTCTGCCATTTCCACCACATCCAGCGTGATGGCACTACCAAATGCATCTTCCCCACCCTTCCCCTGTAATCATTCCAAAGGGATCGTTCCCTCCATGACACTCACATTCCTTTCCCATGGCACTTTCCCCTGCAATCGCAGGAGGTGTAATACCTGCCCATTTACCTCCTCTCTCCTCACTATCCAAGGCCCCAAACACTCCTTTCAGGTGAAACAGCGATTTACTTGTACTTCTTTCAAGTTATTCTACTGTATTCGCTGCTCACAATGTGGTCTCCTCTACATTGGGGAGACCAAACACAGTTATTCTCTGTGACCCTGTCCTATCAACACCTTCTCTTTATTTTATCTCTTGCCCCACCCCCACTTTCCTTGCTTAAAACCTTTTACATAGAAACATAGAAAATACATTTCTAATATTTGTCAGTTCTGATGACCTGAAACATTAACTCTGCTTCTCTCTCCACAGCTGCTGCCAGACCTGCTGAATATTTCCAGCACTTCTTGTTTTTATTGTAGCCCCAGGACATTAACCTACTGTTCTTATTCAGTGACATTACCATTATGCCACCATCTTCCCTCAGAATCTTGCCTCTCTCTCATAATCTAACCAAAGGTATAAACACTGAAGCTGCAACACAAGCAATATTGGTAGATCACTGCACCTGCTCCACTCAGTAATGAGTAAAAAGTGATAGTGATACAACATCAACCTAATCTTCAAATTATTAATCATGATTGTACTTTATTGTAGCTCTCTTGTTATTGTGGACAAGTTATTGGCTTAAATAATATTACTTTTACATAATGTCTTATCAGTTTATCAAATGTGGTTGACACTTAACTGTCCTCTGAAATGGCCGAGCAAGTCATTCAGTTCTATCAAACCACTAGAAAGGAAAACAAGAATTAAACTAGACCAAACACTTTGAGACCAAGGTATAAAATCAGGACCTGACAAAGGCACATCCAGCCCAGTCAACCTTGCCAAATCCTCCTCACCAACACCTGAACACTGGTGCTAAACTTGGGACAACTGCCCCACAGACTAGTCAGGCAACAGCCTGGTGTAGTCATACTCACAGAATCATACCTATCAGTCAATGTCCTACACTCCTCCATCACCATCCCTGGGTATGTCCTGGCCCTTTGGCAGGTCAGACCCACCAGGGATAGCAGCACAGTGGCATTCAGTTGGGAGGAGTGGTCCTGGGAGTCCTCTACATTGACTCCAGACCCCATGAAGTTTTATGGCTTAAGGTCAAACATTCAAAAGGAAACATCCCGCTGATTATCACCTGCCACTCTCCCTCAGCTGATGAATCAGTATTGCCCCATGTTGAACACCACTTGGAGAAAGCACTGGGGTTAGCTTGGGCACAGAATGTATTCTGGGTGGGGAAGTTTAATATACATCATCAATGATCAGTTCTGTAGTACAGCTGATGGAGTTGGCAGAGTCCTGAAGGACATAACTACTATATTGGGCTTGTAGCAGGACTGAGACAACCAACATGAGGGAATAACCTGCTTTGGCCTCATCCTCACCAACCTACTTGTTGCTTGTGCTAAAATACTGGAACTCCTCACCGAACAGCATTCTGGGAGCAGCTTCCACTGTGGTTCAAGAAGACCCACTGTCATTTCCCAAGGACGACTAGGAATGGAACAATAAATATCGGCCTTGCCAGTGACACCCATATCCTAAGAATGAACAAAAAAATGTCTCAAATGCAATTCACCCAATGATTTAATTTTGAAGTTTTTGAACTGGGAAAACTACAGCAGCCTTTGTACTATAAACATTCCACAAAGAGCAATGATACAAATGACCAGTTAATCTGATGTTTGTTGACAGGGAGAATGTTGACCCAGGACACTGGGAGAAAACTCTGCCCTTTGAATTGTGCAAGGGATCTTTCACATCCACCTGAAGCATTAGAACAAGCTGACAGGATCTCAGTTTAATGTTTCGAATCAGGTTTATGAAAGGAAGCCTCGTACCAATATTCAAATGAAAGAAGAAGGACACTAAAGAGATCAGATAGATGATGTTACAGAATCAGGGATAAACACAAATCACAGCAACTCACATGCTCATGACTCCTGGTGTGGTCATTAAGTGAACAAGGATCTTAAAGTCATTCTCAAATGGGTGAGGAAAGGTTTTGGACTGTTTCATGATAAAGCCAAATTGGCTCTGGAATGCTGGGTGGCTTTACTGTGCAGCATTTATTGTATCAAATATGCTGTTTAGGACATATATCCTGATAACCTCCTACAACTACAGGTTTTGAGAACTCAAGCACTATATTATCTCATCGCTGTTTCTTTATTTTATTCATCTCTCCTACTCTTGCCAGTCTTGGTGATGAGCCATATTGTGAACTTTGGCCCTTCACCTTGGTTTCTCAGTCATAATTATGTCATGTTAAACATATGTCGAACCTCAGTTAGACTACATTTGAAGCATTGTGCACAGTTTTGTTCTCCGTATTCTAAAAAGGATATTGAGGCACTGGAGACGGTGCAAAAAAGATCCGCAAGAATGATACCAGAACTGAGATGATACACTTGTCAGGAAAGGCAGAACAGGCTGAAGCCGTTTTCTCTAGTAAAGAGAATGCTGAGGGGTGACCTGATAGAGGTTTTGATATTGAAAGAGTTTGATAAGGTGGACATAGATAAAGTATTTCTATTTGTGGGGGAGTCCAAAATTAGAGATCGTAAATATAAGATAGTCACTAACAAATCCTAAAGGGAATCGAGGAGAAACCTCTTTACCTAAGAAAGTGCAATGCACAACTACAGATGTAGTTGAGGTGAATAGCATAGGGAGAAATGAATAGAAGGCCATACAGCTAGGGTTAGATGAAGAAATGTGGGTGGAGGTTGGTGTGGAGCATAAGCATTGACCTATTGGACTGAATAGCCTGTTGTTATTCTGTGCACTTGATGTAATTACAAAAAAAAAGAAAATGGGTGTGAATAGTGAGATCCTAAATTTAAAAGAGATGCCTAGAGGGTTTAGGAATTGCGTTTGCACTGCCAGGTGTGGTACTAAGATGGTAACCAGTTTGGAGCTCAGTCTGTGCTGACTTACAGCACTTTCATATGATTACATCGGATTTTTTTTTATGGCCTCGCTGTGGTACAGCTTTTAGTGATTGATGTATTTGTGCTTCAAGAACCCTTTTCATCTCTACCCCACCTAGATTCATACCTTCCAAGTAATAAATACCTCCTTTTGCTTCCTACCAAAATGGACTACCTCACATTTATCTGTGTTGAACTTCATTTGCCAATTATTTGCCCCTTCAACAAGTTTATTATTGTTCTCCTGTAATTTGTTGCAGTCCTCCTCAGTATTGACTATTCCCGCTCCCCAATTTCACGTCATCCTCAACTTTAGAAATTGTATTTTTGATTCCGAAGTCCAAATCATTAATGTAAATTGTGAACAGCAGTGGTCCCAGCACTGGTCCTTGTGGAACATCACTTCCCACCTTCTGTCACTCTGACTGACTACCCTTTACTCCCACTCTCTGCTTTCTGTCTTGAAGCCAGCTAGCAATCCATTCTGTTACTTGTCCCCAACTCTGCATTCTCTGACCTTTTTCATTAGTCTATTATGGGGCATCTTATCAAACGCCTTTTGAAAATCCAGATGAATTACATATTCTGCATTATCATTGTCTACTCTGTTACGTCCACAAAAGATTCAATAAAGTTAGTCAAGCAAGATTTTCTCTTTGGAATTATGCTGGGCATGTTCTGTCCCCCTTCTTAAATATAAGAATTATGTTAGCTATCTGCTAGTCCTCTGGAACTACAACTTTTTCTAATGAATTATTAAATATGTATAGTAATGCCTCTGCAAAATATGATGGATGGGTTAGTCACATAGTACGTGGCAGGGCAACTATCTCTCAACAGAGATGGGTTTGGATTATCCTGAAGGGGGATGGTCTGGTAGATATGCAAGTTGTTGTGTGCCATTGATACCCAGAGTAAAGGATAGAAGCAATTAGACCAGGTAGAGGGTCTTACAGATGCAATCCATCTAGACCAGAGCTTTATCCTCTTTGAGTTTAATTAGTTTATTCCATACATTTTTTTAAATTTTAAAAGCACTTATCTCATTACTCATCTTATCATTCAATGCCATGTCTATCTGTTCAGTCTTCCTGGTAAATACTGAGGCAAAATAATTATTTAATATTTCTGCTATCTCTTTATTGATACTTGTAGTATTATCCTATCCCTTAATGGTCCAATTTCCATCCCAGGCTTCATTTTTTATTGATGTACCTGTGAAATATTTTACTATTTTCGTTTATGTTCTTTGGCAATTTGATTTCATAGTTTTTTGTTTCCTTTCTATTATTTTTTGGCTTCTCTCCTAATTTCTTTATATTCTTTCTTATCATACATTCTTCTGCTGCCTATGCACTTAACATATGCCTCTTTCTTAACCCTCAATTGTTTCCTTATATCTTTATTCATCCATGGAATCTCACTATTGTTTAGATTGCTATTTCCTTTTAGCGGAATATATTTTTCCTGCACTCTGTTGAACGGCATTTTAAATGTTTCCCATTGTTGTTCTACATCATTGTTTGCCAATATTATTGCCAGCTTTATTTTCCCAAGTTCTATGCTCAGTCCCACAAAATTAGCTTTTCTCCAATCTGGTTTTTGTAATACTTATGTTCTTCTCTATTATCATCTTAAAGCGTAAAATATTATGGACACTCTTGCCTAGATGTTCCCCTTCTTTTACTCTTCTTATCTGCTCTGGTTCATTCCCCATTACGAGATCCAATATTTCCTTGTTGGGCTTAGAAAAGAGTCCTGTACACATTGTAGGAGCTCCATTCCCTTATCCTCTTTACCTACCTGTTCTGTGCAATGAATATCAGGGTAGTTGAAATCCCCCATGATTATTCGATATTTTTTACTCAATTCTCTAATTTGTCTACATATTTCTTCCTCCACCTCCCTTCTACTATTAGGTGATCTCTATATCACACTTGTGGGAGAACCTGCTGGTCATGGATAGGCCTGACTAGCCACCAGCGGGCCTGCAACCGATGAGTATAACCTTCCTAAATTCTTCGTCCGCAAAGAAATGCAAAGGGAGAGACCACACCTATTAGTGTGATTGATCCTTTATTATGTTTTATCTCTATCCATAGGGATTCTATTTTTGTCTTGCTAATAGATGCGTCCCTTTTTTCTACTGCCATTATGTTCTCCCTAATAAGTATGACGACTCGACCTCCCCTTTTCCCCGCTCTTGTTTTTCGAAACATATTATACCTTGCAATGTTTAATTCCCAGTCCTGATTTTTCTGTTGTCATGTTTCAGTAATCCCTACTATGTCAGGTTCCTCCCAATGCATGATTGCCTCCTGCTCCCCTGTTTTATTACTGACATTGTGTGCTTTGCTGTACAGATGTTTTAACTCATTTTTAATAGGATTTCCTCTCACTTTATGTTTAACCATCTTTTTGGACTCCTCTTCTATAACTTGATTTATTCTCTTGCCATCAATACCCTCCCTTACTTTATTCATTCTTATGCTCTCCTTCCCTGTTTGTTCACATTTACATTTCACACTAGTTTAGAATACAGGAGAATAGAGTCTAGTACTGCAGCTGCCTATTTTACAACGAAGGAAGAACCTGCATTTATATAAAGAAGGGCTGAGGCTTTTCATGACCTCCCAAAATGCCTTACAGCCAATCAAGTACTTTTTGAAGTGTAGTCATTGTTGGAATGCAGGAAACACGGCAGTGAATTTACACAGCAAGCTCCCACAAGTGGCCCTATGATAATTATTAGATAATCTATCTTTAAGTGTTGTTTGAGGGATAAATATTGACCAAGACACTGAGGAAAACTCCCCTGAGCCACAGATAACACCTTTCATCTGACACATCCTCAGGACATTACAAAGCATTTCACAAACAAAGAATTGATCTTGAATTTAGTCATTTATTGGCCAAATACCGTTGTATTATTTTCATGAGTTTACAGTATTCCTGCTAAGATACGGGAGTTGTTATTCGCAGAGTAAAGAAGATTAATAGTATACCATGTGTTCCTCTAGCAATCCATACTAAACAAGTGTCAATGTAAAACACAATGCTAATATTGCTGACACAATGGGATGGCATCTGGACCACTATGCATTTCTGGACATTGATCTGCAGAAAGAATGTATTGGCCTTGGTGCAGATTCACCAGGATGCTAAGGGCTCCAGCGGATGGATTATGAGGAGAGATTACTTCAACTAGGTTTGTATTCCTAACAGCTCTGTGTGTGTACCTGTACCCCAAGGACTGCAGCGGTTCAAGGAGGCAGCTCGCCACCATCTTCTCAAGGGAAATTAGGGTTGGGCAATAAATGCTGGCCCAGCTAGCATCGCACACATCCCTTGAATGAATAATTTAAAAAATGGTTTAGGGGTTACGTGATTGAAATTTTTAGGATTTTGAAAGAAACTGACAGGATAGATAGAGAGGAACTTTTCTGCTTTTGGGAGAATCTAGGACCAGCAAAGATAACCTTAAAATCAGAGCGAGGCCATTCAGGAAAGAAGTTAGGGCACACTTCTTCATGTAAAGTGTGAAACTCACACAAAAAGCAGTAGATGCTCACTCAGTGAATATCTTTAAATCTGAGGTCGTTAGATTTTTGCTAGACAAAGGTACAATAAAGATATGGAGCCAAGACAGGTGGATGGAGTCAATTTATATTGGATTAACTGGCAGAATAGGATTGATGGGCTGAATGACCTTTTTCTTGTTCTATAACTTATATTGTTCAGTGGGTCTAATTGTCGTGGTTAATGTTAGCAGTTGGAATAGTGTAATTGACCTTAGTGTACCTGAGCTAGGGTCAGTCAAACTTCTTGCTCCTCATTGACTAGTGTTGCCTCATCAACAGTGCAGAGGTAGTCATATCAAGTGAGGACAACATCAGGGTCAGGTATGTTGCTGCACCCAATGGAACAGCCCACTGATCCTGACTGTCGACTAATGCCCGAGGACTAGCTAGTTGGGTGAGTTACAACAGGGTTAGGGCCTTATCAAGAAACCAACACCTTCGCAAGGAGAGTGAAAAGAAAGGATCATTGAATGATACAACACAGAAGGAGGCCATTTGGCCCATCGTGCCTATGCTGGCTCTTTGAAAGAGCTATCCAATTAGTCCCACTCCCTTTCTTTCTTCCTATAGCTCTGCAAGGAAATATTTTTTTAAAAATCGACAGTAAGAAGAGTTTCATTTCAAGAGATTTTATGGCTTTGAGCCAATTTAATTGACTTCTTTTCACCTATTTGCCAATTACAAAATCTATAGCTGGAACATGCTACTGAGCAACCAACACATGTATCACAACTTGTACTAAAATAATACAGTTGGCTAAACTGGTATCATTTTTAAACTTCCTAATTCGACACACTATTTGTCTCATGGTCCACTGGAGTCTCAAGCATTGCTAATCCTTAACTTGATAGTACAACAGCTCTCACCCATGGGGCTGCTTGTCACGAGATATAAATAGTTGTAGCTTTTTATCACAAAGCAGCTAATATGTCACAAAGTTGCTGACAAACTTTCCCCCTCCTCCCTCCTCCCCCTCAACAGAATGGAATCAACAATGTTGCTGCACCACTCATCATTTACTTTCATTTTGTCATAGTGTGTGTTTTTCAAGGTGAGGGGCAGAAAGTCGGAGAATAGAATGTTGATTTTCTTTCCTACTCCTGATGGAACCAAGCACTCCCAGTTAACGTGCAAGGCAGCCAGATCAATTTCACTGCTCCACTGGCAGAATTGACAGCTGTGACTCAGTGATTACTGCTCTTACTCTTTCAGTCAAAAGGATGTGGGGTTATACCCCACTGCTGAGATTTTTTTTTAATTCTTCCATGGGATGTGAGCGTCACTTTGCCCATCTGCTGCTGTCCATGTGGCGGTCGGGAGGGAGTTCCAGGATTTTCAGCCAGCACAAAATCTAGGCTGACATTCTCAGTGCAGTACTGAGGGAATGCTGCTCTATTAAAGGTGCTGTCTATCAGGTGAGATGTTAAATTGAGACCGTCAGGTGGACATAAGTGATCGTGTGGCATCTATTTCAAACAGGATCAGGGGAGTCCTTACCTGCTGTTGGCCAACATTTATCCCTCAATCAACATCACCAAAAAAAAAATGTATTTGGTCATTATCACATTGCTGCTGTGGGATCTTGCTGTGTGCAAGCTGACTGCCATACTTCCTACATTACAACAGTGATTATGCTTCAAAATGGGATGTCCTGAGGTTGTGAAAACATGATACAAACATGTCATTATCCAACTCCCCTAAGGATTACAAAACAATGCCGACAACAAGAGCAGGGAGGTTATGATGCAGCTGTATAAAACGTTAGTTAGGCCACAGCTGGAGTACTGTGTACAGTTCTGGTCACCACACTATAGGAAGGATGTGATTGCACTGGAGTGGGTGCAGAGGAGATTCACCACGATGTTGCCTGGGCTGGAGCATTTCAGCTATGAGGAGAGACTGAAAAGACTAGGGTTGTTTTCCTTAGAGCAGAGAAGGCTGAGGAGGGACCTGATTGAGGTATACAAAATTATGAGGGGCATTGATAGGTTATATAGGAAGAGACTTTTCCCCTTAGAAGAGGGGTCAATAACCAGGGGGCCTGGATTTAAGGTAAGGGGCAGGAGGTTTAGAGGGGATTTGAGGGAAAAAAAATTCACCCAGAGGGTGGTTGGAATCTGGAATGCACTGCCTGAAGAGTTGGTAGAGGCAGGAACCCTCACAACATTTAAGAAGTATTTAGATGAGCACTTGAAACGTCATAGCATACAAGGCTATGGGCCAAGTGTTGGAAAATGGGATTAGAATAGTTAGGTGCTTGATGGCCGGCACAGACATGATGGGCCGAAGGGCCTGTTTCTGTGCTGTATAACTCTATGACTCTATGACTCTATGAACAACAACTTAGATTTATACAGCACCTTTAACATAATAAAACATCCCAAGGTGCTTAACAGCAGCATTGTAAAGCAAAATTAGATACCAAGTCACATAACACGATATTATTGCAGATGGCCAAATGCTTTGTCAAAGAGATAGGTTTTAAGGAGCTTCTTAAAGGAGGAGAGATAGAGAACCGAAGAGGTTTAGGTAGGGAATTCCAGGGCTTAAAACCTTGGCAACATGACAGTCCACCTCTGATCAGCTCATCGCCAACCTTTTATTTCTTTATTCTTGCTCTGCTTTTTCTCTGCATCCATTTCTTGCAGCCTGTTATAGCTCTTTCCAAACCCCACATGAATGTCCAATTAGCTCAACTGGTGTCACTCTAACCCTATGGTCTGAACATTTGAACTTCACTCCTGAATCTGAGCACAAGAGGACTTCCCAGAGAAGCACTAAGGAATGCAGTGTTGTGTCAGAGAAGCCATCAGGTCAATGAGATTTTCGGCTGAGGCCCTGTCTCCCTATTCTGAAAGATGTTATCCATCCCCTGGGGTTATTCCAAGAGTAGAGAGTTCATCAAATGTCCCTCCCTAACATTCCTGTCTGAAGCTACTCCACCAAAGCCAAATTGGATGCTCATACATCTGATTGATGTTTGTGGGATCTTGCTGTGTGCACAATTCATTTCCTCACCTTTTAACAGCCATTACACTTTAATTAATTGTATGTGAAATTCTTTGAGAGATGCTTCTGAGAAATGTGATGAGGTACTATATAAATGCAAATCTTTTTTAACCCAACATGCATACTACTAAGCATCATATTTTGTTCTTTCTGGAAGATTAATTTCCTTTGGCCACAATTCAAATAATTTTTGGCAGGTAAAATAACCTAATGATGAAGAAATGAATACGTTTAAAATTGTAATTAAAAATAATTATATGTCATGCTCTGCCTTGTGCTAGTTAGAAGCACGTAAGAGCAATTGTGGTCGACTGTCTCTTTTATACATTGCAGGCATGATATTCCTCTATTGTTTCGACAATTTTTGTGGGTGTGTGAGGGGACACAGAAAATAGGGTCAGAAATGTCCACTTAAATAAGGGTGCATGTATTTTATGAAAAAAGAACATGCATTTATATAGTGCCCTTCACAAACTCTGAACATCCCAAAGCATTTTAGAGTCAATGAAACACTTTCGAAGTGTTGCAATTTAGGAAACACGGCACCAATTTGCACACAGCAAGCTCCCACAAACAACAATGTGATAATGACTATTTTTTTCAGCGATGTTGACTGAGGGGTAAATATTGACCAGAATACCACAGAGGACTCCTCTGCTCTTCTTCAAAATAGTAGTGTGGGATCTTTTGCAGCCACCTGAGAGAGTAGACAGAGTCTCAGTTTAACATCTCCTTGTTAATCTCACCTCCAACAGTGCAGCACCCTCTCAGAACTGCACAGGACTATCAGCCTAGGTTCTGCACTCAAGAGCCTGTATTGGGATTTAAACCCACAACACTCTGAAGCAAAAGTGCAACAGCAAAGTGAGTTGATAAAGCCAGTTTGATGCCATCATACTTCAGCGGAGGCATTGGAACTTTAGAGAAAGTCTCGAGGGCAGCTAAACTGACATTGGGCTCCTGACCTATGGGAAGTCACAAAACGTTCTGGGAATAGTACTCTGGGGAAAAATAGCTCAGGGAAGATCTTTAAAAATTCCAAGGGATATACATAAACTCAATAAATCATTTGATGTGACCATAAACTCTGTAATGAGGGGCAAAGAGTCAAGCCCAGAAGATGGAAGAACAGTTTAGATTTAACTTCATTGAGGGTGGTAAATGCATGGAACAGAATCTTCAAGAAAGGACTGGAAAGTGATGGAGGATTTGCAATCATATCATTGTATTACAAATCACATCATTGTAATGAAAATGGGCAGTCAATGAAGACTTCTTCACTACAGTTTTAACACATTAATGTAGACCTTTTTGAAGGATCCAATTTTCGTACATTCACAACCCAATCATTTGCAGAGAGTTGTGTTTTTTTTTTAATTTTAGAGATACAGCACTGGTCTGTGCCGAAAAACAACCACCCATTTATACCAACCCTGCAGTCATCCCATATTCCCTACCACCTACCTACACTAGGGGAAATTTACAATGGCCAACTTACGTATCAACCTGCAAGTCTTTGGCTGTGGGAGGAAACCGGAGCACCTGGCGAAAACCCACACTGTCACAGGGAGAACTTACAAACTTCGCCCAGGCAGTACCCAGAATCGAACCTGGGCCCCTGGAGCTGTGAGGCTGCAGCACTAACCACTGCGTCACTGTGCCGCCCTAATGTGTTCCCTTGGTTTATCTGAAAGAATTGTTCCAGGTTTACTTTCTCCTCTTAAATACCACATTTTTCTTGATACAATTCCCTTTGAATATTATAATTTTTCAAAGCTGAAATATCTCAGCTTATTAAGTCATTGCTCACAACTGATCCTCTCTAGCAGTCTCCAGAGCTTGAGTGGCACTTATGGGGGTGAATTTCCACAGAGATCCACTTGTTTGATGTAGCATTATTTACTCTATTTTCCCAGAATTTCCATGACTCTGCTGCTGAAGTCTCCAAGGTTTGGCAATTGGCACTTAACGCTATACTCCAAGGTAGAGGCATGTACCATAAGAACATAAGAAATAAGGCCGGAGTAGGCCATACAGCCCCTTGAACCTGCTCCACTTCTCAATAAGATCAAGGCTGAACTTTTACATCAACTCCAATTTTCCCCCTCATCCCTATATCCCTTGATTCAGTTGGTGCTGACTATCTCAGTCTTGAATATACTCCAAGTCTGAGCATCCACAGATCTCTGGGTAGAGAATTCTAAGGCTTCATAATCCTTTGATGAAGAAATGTTTCCTCATCTCAGTCCTAAATAGCCGACCCATTATCCTAGGAATATGGGCCAGATATTATTCCAGCAATGGGGTCCTGGTAGTAGGCTGGAAGGCGGGGAGAGACCCCACTTCAGCCCTCCTTCGGATCCCCGTTGCAATTTCATGCTGGGCAACCAATTAACTGCCCGCTGTCAGGAATGCCGTCCCTTTGAGAAATGAGTTCCCATCTCCAGAGTTGCTGGCCAATCAGAGGGCGAGTAGCTCTGCAGTACCAGCAGCGCCACTGGGAACAACGGCCATTGCTAGTATTGAAGGAGGCCTGCAGTGACAGAGATGGATGAGACCCCGGGATCCAGGTAAGTGGGGTTGGGGACACTGGGGCCAGTCAGGCAGGCCCCAGTGACAGGGTGGGTGGGGGTGGGGAGTGTGGTTTGGTGAAGGTCCAGGGGGCTTCCTACCTGGTGGCATCTCCATGCAGCGGCAGTCCCTTCCATCTTCCATAACATTGGAACGGGGATGAGAGGCCACTTAGGGGTCTCAGTTGGCCTGGGCTGGAAGGTCATCCTCAGCCTTCCCCGCATCAGACAAAATGGCAAGGGGCCAGGATACTGTACCCATCTCCAAGGGCAGGACCCTGAGTTCTAGACTCTCCAGTCAGTGGAAACAGCCTCTCATCATCTACCCTGTCAAATCCTCTAAGAATTTTATAGGCACAAAATTCAATGGCGTCGCCCACTTCCTTACACATGACAATCTGCAGAGTTGTAACATGAGAGGCAACGCTGGTCACTTCCCATTCAGCTTTAGGATCCAGTACGAAATGACTTTGGATGACTGACCCACTCCAGTTCCTAGCAGGCATGGGCCAATGGCATAAAACTGCCCTGGAGGCGGCACTATTTAGACAGTGTAGCACTACTGCCAATCGTTCAATTGAAGCATTCAAAAGGGAATTAGACAGTCACATGAAAAGGAAGAATGTGCAGTGTTATGGGGAGTAGGCCAGGGAATGGAATCGAGGGAGTTGCTCTTTCAGAGAGCAAGTGCGGACATGATGGGCCAAATGGCCTCCTTTTGCACTGTAACAATTCTGTGATTCTGTGATACCTGCATTGCCCTGCCTCAGACCAGCTATTCAGCACAGATTGAAGATGAAAACTGAGATTCAGACAGATTTTGACTCTGAAATATTGGAAAATCCTTTCCATGAGGGTTGTCAGAAACATTCATAAAGTGATCATTAAAAGATTCCCCTGGAGGCTAAGATCCTGATGTGCATTGCTATCCAAGGCTACCTGGAACTCTGTGATTCCTGAGTTTGAGCTTGATGAAGCAAGTCTTTTGATTGCAATCGGTTACCAATGTAGTGCTGACTGCTTGACCGGGCAGGAAATTATATCAGCTGAATGCAATCACCCATTCAGCTTGACACCAATAGTCCTCATTAGTTGCTTCACAAGGAGATTGTCAGCAGTCTGCTTAATTGTTCCCTCGTACAGATCTCCACGTTTGAGAAAATTTAGGTTTATTTCTCAGACAACCCAACTCTCCAACACAGTTCATCCCTCACTCCATGGTTTCTTTAAACATGCCATTTACTTCTGTGTAAGAATGATAGTCACAGAATCATAGAAACAAACAGCACAGAAGGAGGTTATTTGACCCATTGTGTCAGCTTTGAAAGAGCTAGCAGTTTAGTCCCACTCTCCTGCTCTGTCCCCATAGACCTGCAAATTTCTTGGCACCACACTTTAGGAAGGATATCGAGGCCTTGGAGAGGGTACAGAGGAGATTTACGAGAATGGTACCAGCAATGTGGAACTTCAGTTATGTGGACAGACTGCAGAAGCTGGGATTGTTCTCCTTAGAGCAGAGAAGGTTAAAGGGAGAATTAATAGAGGGGTTCAAAATTTTGAGGGGTTTTGAGAGAGTAGATAGGCAGAAATTGTTTCCACTGGCAGGAGGGTCAGTAACCAGTGGACACTGATTTAAAGTAAGTGGCAGAAAAGGAGACAAGGAGCATATTTGTACTCAGCATGTTGTTGTGGTCTGGAATGCATGATCTGAAATTGTGGCGGAATCAGATTCAATAGCAATTTTCAAAAGGGAATTGGATAAATATTTAAAAATGTGAGTGACTAAGGGGAAAGAGCAGGGGAATGACATTAATTGACTAACTCTCTTAAAGCGTCAGCACAGATGGGCTAAATGGCCTCCTTCTGAACTGTATAATTTTATTTGATCAAACATACTTTCCAATCTCTGTTTGAGAAACTGACCTGGAAAAAATGGCAGGGTACATGTAGCCTTCTCTGCTCCGTGTAGCATTAGGCACGCACAGCCTTTCACATCCGAGAGCTACAATGCACAAGGGAGCCTTCCACAGAAAATGACACCTCCCAGGCTACCAAAAACTGTAATTCATAATATTCAAGAGAGAGGGACAAACGAGAAGTGCCAGTAAATCTATAAATCAAGGCACGTATGAAATTTAGCATTGTGGTAATTCAGATGAATCAAATTTGTCTTTAAATTTGCTTTTGACTTCAACAAAAACTTCAGTAAAAAAATTATATTTCTTGTCATGCGGGCCCCCACCTGCCAAGAATGAGGCATATTAATTTTGTCATATGAACATTGATTTTAAATTTGCTGGGAAGAAGAGAAGGCCTGTTACAAGGGCTGCCAGACACTTAGCTGAAAAACATTTGCATACTAACAGACAGTTCTTGTGGAGACAAAAGGACCATTCCCTGACACATTCAACCCACAATGGGTTTTGATCACCAGGCATTGAAGGTGTAAGGAAGAGCATTCCAGAGACTGCTAAGGTGATACAATGCACAAAAGCCAGGACTGGTTAAACCAGCTGGTCACATGACTAACTGGCTGGTCAAGGGTTTTTTGAACTCAGAAAAGACTGTTTGCTCCTGGAGTGAGAAGACCTCTCCTGTCTGCTCCCATCTCTTTCTCACAAGCCTCTGGACCCACTGAGGACACATGAACTTCAAGAGTGAAAAGTCTCCTACATCGAACAAGGTTTAAGAAGGTTTAAGGGCTCCAACGAAAAGCAAGACCTACCTACAATCAATGACTTTACACTGAACTCGAAGAACAGTAACCAAAACTATCTTCAGATATTGCCTCAGACTTTTCCACTTTATTCCTTCTGCTCTTTTCTGTCTCTATCTGCATGTATGTATTGCACATGCATGCTAGCGGGGCATGTCGCGTATCCGTAGCCATTAACCAAATTCGAGTTTGAGTTTAATAAAGTGCAACCTTTTTTCTTTAAACCTAAGAAAACCTGTTTGGTTAGTTTCTTTGCCTTATAATTGGAAGCTAGTGAACAAGGATTCACTAAGGAGGAGCTAAAAAAAGTGTGTTTCAAATTAAACCCTGTCACAGTAAAACCAGGTGAAGGCTGAGAGGGAACCCTCGACTCTTTTCTTACCTAGTCGTAAAATTTCCTTCTCAAACAATAAAGCTTTCTGTTTAAGTTAAACTGCAGCACGTCAGAAAATGGTCCAGAGCCAATACTTTCAGCTTTGAATACTCAGGACATTATCATCAAAAAGATAAATTTATGATAAAAGATCATTTATGACATCTAAACAGAACTCTACAATTATAACAGCCCCTCATAGCCATGTCTCAGTGGGTAGTGCTCTCACAAATGAGTCTGAAGGTTATGTATTTGAATTCCACTCCTGAAACACAGGCACCAGCTGCCAGAATTTATCATAGGCTGAGACCCAAGTTGTGCCCACAGTGAAGGGCCCTCCCATTCACCCCTCCACTGTATGTTCACACTAGCGGGCACTCAATTACTACCAGATTGACATCCTGGACATTGTCAAGACCTACATCTCTAACTGCTGGGGATGTGCAATCTTTGAGTTGACCTAATCTAAACTATAATAGCTGGTGGCATTAAATCTTAGGGCCTATAATCTATCTTCAGCACTCTTCCTGCTTACTGCCTGAGGCTGAATCAGATTGTGTACAACAATGGCACACTATTTGACCCCGAGATGAGCTCCTGACCACATATCTGCTAAGTCACCAATAGTGCCTACTTCCACCTCCGTAACATTGTCTGTCTCCATCCCTGTCTCAGCTCATCTGCTGCTGAAACCCTCAACCATGCCTTCATTATCTCCAGACTTGAATATTCCAATATTCTCCTGCCCAGCCTCCCATCTTCCACACTGCATAAACTTGAGATCATTCAAAACTCAACTGTCCATATCCTAACTCACACCTTATTCCTCATCCCTGTGCTCGCTGATTTATATTGGCTCCCAGTTCAGCAACACATCAATTTTAAAATTCTCATTATAAAAACATGAAATGCTGGAAATACTCAGCAGGTCTGGCAGCATCTGTGGAGAGCGAAGCAGAGTTAACGCTTCAGGTCATTGACCCTTCATCAGAACTTCTGATGAAGGGTCAATGATCTGAAACGTGAACTCTGCTTCTCTCTCCATAGATGCTACCAGGTCTGTTGAGTATTTCCAGCATTTCTTGTTTTTATTTCAGATTTCTAGCATCTGCAGTATTTTGCTTTTATTAAAATTCTCGTTCTTGTTTTGAAAAACACTGGTTCGGCCTCAAATGGATGTTTGTGTCCAAATATGGGCATTGCACTTTAGGAAGTATAGGAAGGCTTTAGAGAGAGTGCAGAAAGGATTTATGAGAATTGTTCCAGGGATAAGAAACTTCAGTTAAGTCAATAGATTGGAGAAGCTGGGCTTGTTCCCCTTTGAGAGAGTTGAGAGGAGATTGATAGACGTGTTCAAGATCGTGAGGGGTCTAGACAGAGTAAGTAAAGAGAAACTACTTCCATTGGTAGAAGGGTCGAGAACCGGAGGACACCATTTTAAGGTGATTGGCAAAAGAACCAAAAGAAACATGAGGAAAACCTTTATATGCAGCGAGTGGTTAGGATCTGGAATGCACTATCTGAACGTGTGTTGGAGGCAGATTAAATTGTGGTTTACAAAAGGGAATTTGCACCTAAAGAGAAAGCATTTGCAGGACTATGGGGAAATGATGGGGGAATGGGACTAGCTGAGTTGCCCTTGCAGAAAGTCAACATGGACACAATAGGCTAAATGGCCTCCTTCTGTGTTATAACCATTCTATGATTCTGTGGTTCCATGATTCGAATCCTTCCATGGCTTTGTCCCTCCCTATCTCTCTAATCTCCTCCAGCTCTTCAACCCTCCGAGGTCTCTGTGCTTTTTCAACTCTGGCGTCTTGTGCAATCCTGGTTTTAATCGCCGCAGCTTTGGTGGCCATGCCTTCAGCTACCTAGGCCCTAACTCTGGAATTCCCTTCCTAAACTTCTCCACCTCTCTACCTCTCGCTCCTGAGATGCTCCTTAAACCTACATCTTTGACCAAGCTTTTGGTCATTTGACCATTACATCCTATGTAGCTTGGTATCAAATTGTGTTAAATTACGCTCCTGTGACGTGGTTTGGGGAGTTTTATTTTACAGCTTAAGGAATCTAAATAACTTCAAGTCATTGTTGCTGTTCAACTCTGTTAGTGCAGGATGTGGTTAAATACGATGGGGGAGAGGGTTGTGGGGTTCACCTTTCACCTCCTAGCGGAAGCGAATCTCCAAACACGCATCAATTCAGAGACCAGAGCTCTCATCTCCAGTACCCAGGATGGGCTGGAGTGGGGCTCAAACCTGTAACCTTTTGATTCAGCTGCTGCTGCTAAGAGAAAGACTCCGCTTCCAACTGTATGGATATGATAATGGAACCTGCTCTTTTCCTCGCCTGATGCCCACAGTTTGCACCAGGAGTCAATAGGTAGCAATGAACAGAAAGCCTGGCTGATTTTCTCCCTCACTGTCCCAGTTACCTACCACAGCCCTTACTGAGTACAGCTCCTTCATCATGGACCAAGGATCCAGGTTAGACCATCCTGGTCTTAATGCACTTAGCAACTGAGACATCAGAGAGCTTATATCATGCAGCACTCTAAAAGAGACACTCATTCTGTTCCTGTCACTGTGAGTTAATAAGAATGTATCTTAAAATATTCACTGTCCTTTAAATCTTAAGGAACACCATATTGGCTGTCAGTAAATTACAGACTGTAATCCTACCTCAGGATTCAGCTGATGAATATAAAACTGCTCAAGTTTCATTCTTCATGCCTTTTGTCACCTGGAGCCTTTGATTGCATTTTTGCTTAGTAACACACTAAAAACCCTGTTGTGCTCAAATAGTGGGAAAATGACTCCACTATTTGTATATATCAGGAGTTATATACTTGTATATAACAGGAGTTATAATATCATCACTAACTATATCAAGAAGGAATTGGGTCATCATTTCCATATGTCAGAACCCACATATAGAAGCTTTTGGCAAAGGTTATGCACAAGAAATTGTTACTTGTGCTTAATGCAGAGGTTTTAAAGAGGGTTGCCAACTGTGGTTGGATGTATTCCTGGAGGTCTCATCACATGACATTTGATCAAGTGATGTTTGATCATATGACCTTCACCCACTGTTTACACGTTAGTGCATTTATCTTAATTACTTGCCTCAGTTTCTCCGAGACCCGAATAAAAGATTTCAGTCTCTTTGGTTTGTGGAATACAAAGGTTTCAGTCAAATGAATCATGAAATAATGCATCGATCAAAACAAGCATTTCCTCAGAAGTTTTTTTCCGGTTACTGCTCAACATTTTTCCCCACCAAGAGAGGTTTCCACTGTCCCTCACCTTCCCTGTTGTCCTCTCAGATTCCCAGTTTGCACCCCACATTCCCTGCTTCCCCCTCACCTTCCCTGTTTGCCCCTTACATTCCCAAAATTACCCTTATATTTCCTGTTTTCCTTTTATATTCCCTTTTGTCCCCTTACATACTGTTTCCCCCTCACCTTCCCTGTTTGCCCCTTACATTCCCTAAATTACCCTTATATTTCCTGTTTTCCTTTTATATTCCCTTTTGTCCCCTTACATCCTGTTTCCCCCTCACATTCCCTGTGGTCCCCTTACATTCTCTGTTTTACCTTTGCATTCCCCGTTTTCCCCATACGTTCCCTGAATTTTCCATCACGTGACATTGCTGCCACCCTTTCCTTTTTTCAGTAATCCTAGCCCTGCCCTTTCCTCTTCCTGTCGGTCAATTGCCCCCATGTGACCAGTCTGTCGAATCAGCCTTTCAGAACTCCACTCCAGAAATCAAGGGCTGAATTGGAATGCTGCAGGGCTGAAGGTTGATTGATCCACTGACTGTGGGACCTTTCGTGACCTCATGATTATTGCCTAGCTTTTACCAACTTTATGGCGATATATCCCTTCTCAAGTCTGTATGTGGCATGCACGTGCAAAGTTTCAATTTTCTTCCTGGATTGCTGGCCGTAGTGGCCGGGACAGCAAGCCCTTATTCTAAGACATTCTCGAACAATCTGGAAGGTTTGACAACTTTAGATTTGAGGCAAACCTGGAAATAGAAAAGCAATTGGCTGAATGGTGGAAAGTCACAGGCATTTGTTAGGCTCTGCCATTGTAGGAGAATAATTATATAGAATTATATAGACATTTACAATAGAAACAGGCATTTCCACCCAACTGCTGTCTACCGGTATTTATGCTCCACATTAGACTCCTCTCACCCGACTTTAACCCTATCAGCAAATCCTTCTATTCCTCCCTCCTTGTGCACTTATCCAGCTTCCCCTTAAATACATCTATGCTATTCACCTCAATCATTAAATGTGGTAGTGAGTTCCACGTTCTAACCACTCTCTGGGAAATCAAGTTTTTCCTGAATTCCTTGTGGAATCCCTGTTGAATGGACTTTCCCAAGGGTTGGTATTGGGAATGCTATCACTTTGAATTTACATTAGAAAATGTAAATGGGATTCAGAGGCTGAATGCAAACTGGTCAAGTTAACAGACATTAATTGGGGCAGTTAATTCTGAAGAGATGGAAGTCTGGGAATTACAAAATGATACAGAATATGTGATGAGACAGAATGACGTTTGATTGGATTTAATATGGACAAGTGTAAAGTACAGCGCATAGGTAAGAAAAATCCCATCAGGAATTTGACCAATAGTGGTGTGATAGGTAAGGGTGAAGTTGAAAGAGGTAGAATCGTAGAAATTGTAGCAAAGGAAAAGGCCGCTTAGGCTACTGTCCTTGTTCTTCAATTGTAGACTTCAGCTTTAAATGAAGAACAAGGTCCCTCTAGTTCAGCTTCTACTATCTGGTTATTTACATGATCCAACCATAATGGACCTGTTGACTAATCATAGTAATAAATTTCTATAGTCTTTCATATTCTTTTTCCACATACTTATTCAATTCTCTTCTAAATGACATTATAATCTTTGGTTCAATAGCCACTTGCAGTAAAGTATTCCATGTTCAAATATCATTCCCTACTGACAAAACTTCCTTTAACTTCCCTCTTCTATTTTCTAATAGCAGCCCTGAGCCTGTGTCCCCTTGTTACCGATTTGTCAACCAATGGAAACAATCTTTCATTATTTATCCTGTCAAAACTATTGATAACTTAGAAATTTCTATTAAGCTCCCCCTTAAAGTTTTCAAGTTCCAGTGAACAAATCAATTTTTAAGCATTTCTTCCTAATGAGAACTTTTTATTCCTGACATCATTCTAGTCCCTGTGCCCTTTTCCTTGCCTCTGATAACCTTCCTATAATGAGATACACAGAACTGCACAAAATACTCTTGTTGTGGTGAAACCAGTTGTGGGACGGGGTGATAGGGGCGATGGAATTTTACCTTCTCCCCCAACAAAATTTAGCCTGGGGTAGGAAGGCCAGTGAACAGCATTCCCATCCTGTCACCAATTGAGGACAATTAATTAATCCCCAATTAAGGGGATAGAGTCATAGAGAGAGGTACAGCACTGAAACAGGCCCTTCAGCCCATCGCATCTGTGCTGACCAACAACCACCCATTTATACTAATCCTACATTAATCCCTTATTCCCTACCATATCCCATCACCTACCTAAACTAGGAGCAATTTACAATGGCCAATTTACCTATCAACCTGCAAGTCTTTGGCTGTGGGAAGAAACCAGATCACCCAGTGGAAACCCACGCAGTCACAGGGAGAACTTACAAACTCTACACAGGCAGTACCCAGAACCAAACCCGGATCACTGGAGCTATAAAACTGTGGTGCTAACCACCGCGCCACTGTGCCACCTCTTCCTGCCACCGCCTCAATTAGCCATGCGGCGGATGACCCTGTCACCGCACGGGAAGCACAACATAAAAAACTATTCAGGCTGCTTCCCGGCTGCAGTGGGGTGGGTGGGGGAGCATGAGGTGTGGGGTAGGGAGGACAGTTCCCTCATTAAAAGGCACTTGGGTGCCTGAGGGACTCGGCATCAGGAAGGGGCACCTGCTGAGAGCCACCCCTGACCTTGCTAGCAACCCCCCTACACACCCTTCCCCTGCAACCTCCACCCTACGAGACCCTTCGCACCCTGACCTACCTGTGGCCTGGGTCCAGCACTGCTCCTGAACCTCCGGTAGATGCTCCCTAGGCAGCAGCCACCACCTCTGTGGTGGCGCTGCTCAGTGGAAGAGTTGCTGGCCTCTGATTGGCTGGCGGCTCTCCAAAGGTTGTACTTCCAGCGGTGCGATCTTTGACGCTGTGGAAGGCATGCTGCTGTCCACTTAAGTGTTTGATTGGCACTAGAAACAGCGGGCCTTCCGGAGAAGAGGTAATATGGGCTCCTTGGCGTTGCTTTTTTCAGATATTGAGACCCCCGTTGCAAGTGTAAAATTCCAGCCAGTGTTAAATTCAAAGCCCTTGTGTATAAAATCCAGAATCCCATTTGCTTTCTTCAGCCATGACATAGTTGAATGGCAGAACAGGCTTGAGGAGCTGAATGGCCTAATCCTGTCCCAACATTTTCAATGCTTTTTATTGCTGAAATAACAGGGAGATACTCAAATCTTGGACACGATACAGAGAAGGGCTATCACAAGTGTGGACCCCAACATCAAAGGACTTAGTTATGAGAAGTAAATTGAGAAACTTGGGCTTTTCAGCCATAAAGGAAATGAGAGGAAAGTGACCGTATAAAAATTTATGTGATAGTAAATAATATAGAATAGGAATCTGGAATACTGCATTAAACCAAACCATGACAGTAAGGCAAGAATTAAGACAGCAGTTTCAAGCTAGCAAAATAAATTGTTTTGCTTAATGTTAGGAAGGTCTTCTATTGACAATAAGGGAAGAAATACAGGAGAGGAATTACCCTTAATATGGTAAAATATCTCAAGGGTCTTCACAGTTGTGTATTCAGACAGAAATTGCCACCAAGCCAAAGACAGAAACATTAAGACCCGTGATTAAACTGAAATGTACTCCTTCCTAGAATAGTGTGCAAAAGCCATGGAAATATTTTTTTAAATGGTTGGATGTCGTAATAGTTGAGAGGGACTTTCTGGATGAAACATGGGTGAAATGGCCTCTCTTAATCTGCGTAAATAGGGGGTAGATGGGAGTGTGGCATTCGAGACACTAACAGATCAGCCATGATCTTATTGAATGACGGAGCAGGCTAAAGGGGCCGAATGACTTACTTCTGCTCCTAATTCGTATCTTCATATAAATTAATGCAAATAAATTAATCCTACTCCTATGTTTTATGTTATTATGTTTTTAAATCTCATGATAGTGTCCAAGCTGTACTATTTCAGACTGTTGTTGGCTTTATTCATCACCGTTGGATATCTACAGAATATAATCTGTGCATTAACTGTGATGACAGATCAGTTTGAATATGAATATTTAGAGACACCCCTTAATAGCAGTAAGTACTGTATTGATACTTTAATTTAAGCAAAAGATTAGATCCAGATAGAATCACTGTTCATGATGGAGTTTGTAAGTCAGCAGGAAGTGATGCATGTGAGGATGTTTTGAACTCTAAAAATCTATTCATTCAATCATTGGTAGCACTCTCACCTCTATGTCAGAAATTTCAAGCCCCACTTCAGGGACTTGAGCACATAATCCAGGCTGAAATTCAGAGTGTAATCTGAAAGAGTGCTGCACTGCTGATGGGGCTATCTTTCGGAAGCAACACAAAACTGAGGCCCCACCTGCTCTCTCAAGTAGCGTGGTACTATTTTGAAGAAAAGTAGGGTAGTTCTTCCTGGTGTCCTGGCCAATATTTATCCCTCAACCAGTATCACTAAAATTTGCAAACAGAAGGTCCCACAAGTAGCAATGAGATAATGAGCAGATAATCTGTTGGTTTAGAGATAAACAATGGCTAGGACACTAGACAGAACTCCCCTGTTATTCTTCAAAGTGGTTGACATGGGATCTTCTATGTCCACCTGTCACCTGAGAGGACAGGCAGGGTCTCGGTTTAATGTTTCATTCAAAAGACATCGCCTCTGACAGTGCAACACCCCCTCAATACTGCACTGAAGTGGCAACCTGGATTTTTGCATAGCAGTCTCTAGAGTAGGAGTTGAACACAAGCCTTTAAATGCAAAGATGCTACCTACAGAGCCAGAGCTGGCATGTTAAGCACTAGTTACTTGACACTGGCAATGAGGTGTCCCTTCCTTGCCAGATAACCATAACATTTTATCTCCTTTGCTGAAATATCTGCACTTTGTATCACATGAATCATTTTGCAGACACAACTTGAGATAAAGGGTAGATAATTTGTTATAATTGCCCTGAGTCAGCGATCTGGCCCTCTCTTTTGTTTCTGTTTCTAAAAGAGATCATTTAAAGGTTTTGCTAGAAACTGTTAGGAATGGCCCAGACATTTAGACAAATATTTATTTTCAGTAAGTATTATTATAATTATATTAGTGCTGGAAAAAACACAATTACATGATAAAAACAGTGATCTATAATTTAATTGATACCAAGCGTACAATTTGTCTGCTAAGTGTTGATAATTATGTTACAAGTGCCTTTACTGCTCTTCTAGTTGTGTTAAGTATTGGCCTGGCATCATTTGGTGAATCGATACCATACACTTTGTATGGCTTTAATGTCCTTTCTATATTACGGGACCCCAAACAACACACAGTATGGTAGCTGTGATCTGATTAATGTTTCACATAAATTTATCATTCCTTCTTTACTCTTGTACTCTGCTCTTGTTTATAAAGAACATAGTTCTGTTGTTCTTTGCTATGGCTTCATTTACCCACACACAATTTGAACCCGCTGCACCTCTTTATTGATTCGTACCATTCGGTGCCTTTCCATTAAGAATATGCCCCATTGTTTGTGTTTTGTCCTAAAATTTATTATGATCTCACACAGATCCACATTAAACTGCCTCTCCCACCTGTCTGCTCATTCCTTTGATCTATATCCATCTCAATTCTTTTACAGTCCTCATTACAATTTGCCAAACCTTCTACTTTTGTGCCATCAACAAACTTTGAGATTGTGCTGGCTATACCCAAATTATTTGCACAAATAAAGAATAATAATGGCCCCTATACTGACCCATGGGGTATTCTACTTCCAACCTTTCTCCAATTCATTTACCTTATCTCTTGTCTGTCAACCAACTTTCTATCTATAATAATAAAATAAAAGCAAAATACTGCGGATGCTGGAAATCTGAAATAAAAACAAGAAATGCTGGAACCACTCAGCAGGTCTGGCAGCATCTGTGAAAAGAGAAGCAGAGTTAACGTTTCGGGTCAGTGACCCTTTCTATCTATGTTGCTATATCTCCTCTAATGCTATATGCCTAAACTTTGCTAACAAACCTGTTGGGAGACTCCATGGATGAAAACAAATAGTTAATTTAACTTTGTATCTTAATCTCTCAGATGAGGCATCCAACTTTCAGATGAGACCTCATTGGCCTTAAGTGATGCCAGTCACTTTTTGAAGAAGAGTAGTGAACCTTCTCTGAACTGCTTCCAATGCAAGTATATCCCTCCTTAAGTAAGGAGACCAAAACCGTACACAGTACTCTAGGTACAGTCTCACCAATGCTATGTACAGTTGTAGCAAAACTTTCCTACTTTTATACTCCATCGACCTTGCAATAAATGCCGATGTTCCATTTGCCTTCCTAATTATTTACTGTACCTGCATGCTGACTTTTTGTGATTCATGTACAAGGACACCCAGATCCCTCTGTACCACAGCATTCTGCAGCCTCTTTCCATGTAAATAATATTCTCATTTTCTATTCTTTCTGCTAACGTGGACAACCTCATATTTTCTCACAGTATACTCCATCTGCCAGTTTTTTCCCACATATACTGAACCTATCTATTATCTCTTTGGAGACATTTGTGTTCTCCTCATAACTGCT